>NC_092235.1:20798735-20803735 GCF_036320965.1 Panulirus ornatus
TAGGTAGTGTAGACAGTGTTTGTAGGACGTAGACAGTGTTTGTCGAACGTAGACAGTGTTTGTAGGTAGTGTAGACAGTGTTTGTAGGACGTAGACAATGTTTGTCGATCGTAGACAGTGTTTGTAGGTAATGTAGACAGTGTTTGTAGGACGTAGACAGTGTTTGTCGATCGTAGACAGTGTTTGTCGAACGTAGACAGTGTTTGTAGGTCGTAAACAGTGTTTGTCGAATGTAGACAGTGTTTGTAGGTAATGTAGACAGTGTTTGTAGGACGTAGACAGTGTTTGTCGATCGTAGACAGTGTTTGTCGAACGTAGACAGTGTTTGTAGGTAATGTAGACAGTGTTTGTAGGACGTAGACAGTGTTTGTCGATCGTAGACAGTGTTTGTCGAACGTAGACAGTGTTTGTCGAACGTAGACAGTGTTGTAGGTAATGTAGACAGTGTTTGTAGAACATAGACAGTGTTTGTCGATCGTAGACAGCGTTTGTAGGTAATGTAGACAGTATTTGTAGGACGTTGACAGTGTATGTAGAACACTGTGTTTGCAGCTAGTGTAGACGGTGTTTGTAGACAGAGGCTACACATGTAGGCAGGAGCACGGGCCACCAGTGTTTAGAACGGACCATCAACTCTACACAGGGACCACACAGACCACAAGTCGGCTCTTCCTTTCTTTGGGAAAACAATGTAAACAAACAAGCGAAGGAATAGATGGAATAATGAAATGGATAGATAGATAAATGAACATTTATTGTGATTATGTAAATGAATATAATCGAGTATCAGATAGATAAAGAAACCTCGGGGCGAAACCTCCTGAAGGTCAAATCCACCCGTGGCTGAAACCATTGTAAATAAAAACCCGAGGTGAAACCATTGTAAATTCGGAGCCCCAGGGGGTGAAACCATTGTAAATGGAAACCCTCATGAGATGAAACCATTGTGAATCGGAGTCCAAGGGGGTGAAACCATTGTAAATGGAAACCTCAGAGGGAGGTGAAACCGCCAGCGTAAGTGCTGGGGTGGGTGAGTGTGGGTGGGAGTTTAGTCCATACACACGATGTTCTTGGGTCAGACCCCAACCATAGTCTTCGCTCTATCCTCTTTACGAGGGTGCCACACCCGAAGGACGAGGAGGAGGAGGAGGAGGAGGAGGCCACCACCCATATACCCTCTTCTTCCTCCTCCTCCTCCTCCTCCTCTTCTTCTTCTTCATACCTGACGAATTGCTGCGAGGTCACGTGTGGGTTCTAGTCTTGTGCCTGAAGGTGACCCAACCTCTTCACTCCTGTCAGACTTCACCAACCGTGCGTTGCAACAGATTAAACATCCACTATGACACAGCTGCTCTTCTCACCCATACATCCTTCTGACACTAACAGCTCCATTAAACCGTAGGTTATTCTCTTACACAATAGACCTGGCAACACAGCACACTCCGACGTGAAAGTCTTTTGCCCAGCAGCTAACGTCTATTACTCCACTGGTCATACAACTAAAGCCCACACATTTGGAAACTTGCCAACATAATGCCGACCTCGACTCGTTCCAAACACCTCGATTTCCATTCCTCCTACCACCTTATACACCAAAGCACTTCATAATTCATGTATGTATTAGTCGATACTTCCTTTACTAATCCCATACACTCCGCTACCACTTTACATACAAGCCTCACACAACACATCCTGGATGCCTTCAGTAAAACATCGAGCCCCCCTCCCGCACAATACTAGTGGCAATAGACACCAGCAATGCATTCAGCACGGTCCTTCCTCAAATCCTCTTAGTAAAGTTACTTGACAGCAGCCTCCACTACAGTGACACAAAAATGGTCGGACGTCAGGGCAGACACCGTCAGCAAAGGCCACATTTCTCAGACGTCAGCCTCAACAATGGAGTTCCCCAGTGACCTGTTCTTTCTCCAATCCTCTTAAAGTCTCCTTCTCTATGACCCCTCTCTGTGTTCCCCCCCCCCCCATCACGTCCCAGTGTGAGCATTCATATGCTGATGACCTCACATTGGATTCGCAACACACCAGCAACAATGAGCTTGCAAGAATACATCACACCGTTAGAACACTTTGACTAGACCAGCAATTTTTACATTTCCACACACAAGACCACCTTAACCCGGACCCCTGATATGACCCAAAATGACCAACCGCACCCATTCAGCAAGACACCAACCATACAAGGCATCACATACACACACACACACACACACACGTGCACGACATTCCCCACCCACCATCACAAACAGCAATACAAAGTCTGTCAACAAACAATGTGCCGTCAGAACATACTCACCGCCTCCAGTGTCCTCTGTAAACAATATATCCATCCCAGTCAAGACCATGGATCACTTCCCTGGTCACCCTACTCGTTCGAAAGCAAACGGAACAAGACTACAAACACACCTGAACTTGAGCACTCATAGGTTCGAATTCAGGTCGTGGCAGTCTGTCCACAGTCCACCCAGCTGTTCGTCCTCTCCAAGGGTGCTAGTCAATAAATTAGTCTCGTGGCTCAGGGTAGGAAATATATATATATATATACATATATATATATATATATATATATATATATATATATATATATATATATATATATATATAATGTTAAACTCACAGGAAATGAAAACACATGTTACAAGCTTTCGTCCGCACTGTGAGAAATTCTCAAAGCTTGAATCTATTTTGTATTCATTTCCTGTCAGTTTGGATTATGTACGTACCACGACTTCATTATGTATAGGACATTCAATTGCCGGTGCCGTCCCAACTAACACTGAGAGAAAAGGACAGGAAACTTGGAAGCCACGGGCATTCGACGCACCTGAACAGCAAAACTCGAACGCTTCCAATACATTTTCCACCTTCAGGCGCTCTGGAGGCGGTGGTGAGCGACATCTTCGATCCCCTCCCCCGCCATCCTAGCCAATTCATATCCACCCACCAGCCTTCACACGGAAATAAAAAATGCTCACCCCGGCCCCCCCACACCCCAGCCCAGCTGTATTCACAGGGAGACACCCCCCCTCCCCCTCCGCCCGCAAAACACACCCCCCCAACCCTCCTACCAAACGGCCAAAGGCACGTCCAAATCAACCAAGTAATGATATTCAGTCGTGTTCCTAACCCCAGTCCCTGAAGACCATTCCACCCCGACGTAAACACAAATGAAACTGCACTCCCCAGACACGTACGAGTCACACCCTCTCATTAGAACACATCACAAAACCCTTTATGCTTAAGATGCGACTTCCACACCCAGT
This sequence comes from Panulirus ornatus, assembly GCF_036320965.1. Lineage (NCBI taxonomy): Eukaryota > Metazoa > Arthropoda > Malacostraca > Decapoda > Palinuridae > Panulirus > Panulirus ornatus. Next base: position 20,802,017 of record NC_092235.1, read on the forward strand.
TCTTGAGCTGCCCCGAACCTGACCATCTCAGATTGACCTACCGTTTCATCACACCTCGGTGTCTGTAATTCCGGCCGGTGGACACGGCTGACTCCTAGGCGTTGCAGGAAACTCGTGGAAAGGTGGGTTTCTGAACTTCCAAGGCTCAAGGTGTATATATAAAGGCTCCTACAGTTCGAAGGTGTGCTGCTTCCAGTATCAGGGAAATGTTGACTCCTTTGAAGCCTTGTTCTCCAAGTGATACAGCCTTGCCAAAATTGACTTTTCACTCGCAGTGTTACCTCAAGCAGGTGGAGTCCGGTAACACCTCAGAGAAGGGGGCCAAGTGAGGATTTCCCTCAAAGGCTCAGTCCTCTGTTCTTAACGCTACCCCGCTGACGCGGGAGATGGCGAATAGTATAAAAAGATATATATATATATATATATATATATATATATATATATATATATATATATATATATATATATATATACATATTGGAATTAGGTCAGTTTGGGTTCCGTAACGAGCAGTTCAAAGGTGAAGACTACGTAGGGTCACATATAAAAACCTTTAATGATATCATCATATGGTCACTCCATGTCATTACCAAGAGTCGTACCCCTGTAGTCAATGGGTCGTACCGACGTGCTTCGAGGTCGTACCGTCGTACCGTACCGTCGTGCTCAACCCGCGGGGTGTTTTCTTGTCCCCAACGTGCGTCGTCGTCTTTGGTGAAGTCCCTCTCATGAAATTTAGTTTAGTCTACCCATACCGTTTTCTTTCTACATTCTCGATTACGAGTTGCAAACTTACCCGAAAGATGGCGTTAGTAGCCGCTTTTGAACGTCTCTTAATAACAGTAGGCGTCTGGGGATCAGTTACCTTTCTTAATTACATCCTTCTCAGTCAGTCACCCCAAAACACTGTCGTCGAGAGGATGTAGCCAGTGTGTCTGTGTTCGTAATATTGTTGTTTTGTGCAGTTTTCGGGCATTTTTTGACACTGATTTACGTTGTGAAAACAGTTTGATAGAAGGACAATGGCTGACGGTCGTAAATCGTCCTCCGTCTGGTCTACAGGCGTTCGTAAATGAGTGTAAACATTGAGTTTGAAGTCCTGATGATGATGATGTCAAGCGTTGGTCACAGGAGGCACCAGATGGCCGCCGAGGTCCGTCAGTGGTGGCCATTTGGATCATGACGTCAAGCGACGTGGCCATTTGGATCATGACGTCAAGCCTGGGGGCTGGTGGATGACGTAGACGAGGTAAGCAAAGGTTTCCTGGAAGTTCTGGACGTGTTTGACGCCAGCGGTCGCTCACTGGACGAGCGAGACCGAGACCTCGAGACCCTGGACGCAGTGGATGACTGAACGAGACATCGAGAGACATTTAGGGCCAAGTGGATGACTGAACGAGACATCGAGAGACATTTAGGGGCCAAGTGGATGACTGAACGAGACCTCGAGAGACATCTAGGACCAAGTGGATGACTGAACGAGACATCGAGAGACATCTAGGACCAAGTGGATGACTGAACGAGACATCAATAGACATTTAGGGCCAAGTGGATGACTGAACGAGACCTCGAGAGACATCTAGGACCAAGTGGATGACTGAAAGAGACCTTAAGAGACTCGAGGACGCAGTAGATCACTGGACGAGACCCCAAAATTGTAGGATGTAAACTGATGTGGTTGGCGCATCGAGACCCCGAGACCCTGATTGGTTGGGGAGG
>NC_092235.1:20808735-20813735 GCF_036320965.1 Panulirus ornatus
GCGTTTACAGGCATTTCTCGTCGTTCGCATGCAATTTTCCATTGCTTGGACCCATTTTACCAACCCCACCCCTTTTTAGTTTTCAAACATATCCCTCCAGTAAAGACATAATACCTTTTTTTTTCTCTGGCTAGATAAACCCCTTCCCACCTAGACATATGTCTGTAATGTCTCCCACTATCACAAAGTCTCGTAAGGAGTATGGAGAAATGGAAAATGGATTTCAGCAGTAGACAGATTTTTGAGCCCTTCCAGCCATAAGACGGTAGAACAACAGACCTTAAAAACACATGCAAGTATACAAGGAAAAATAGATGGATATGATCCTTTAAAATGGCCCAGACGCGCGGTAAAGGGATTCGAACCCTTCCCTTTCTTAGAATAAACACTCTCTGAAAGGCATTACGCGCCTTGCCCTAGTGGTAGTGGTGGAGGAGGGGTTTCGATCGTGTGGTAATGTCAGCGGAAGGAGGAGGAGGAAGAAGAGGAAGGAGGAGGACGAAGAGGAAGGAGGAAGAAGGAGGAGGAGGGAGAAGAAGAGGAAGGAGGACAAGAGGAGAGAGAGACAAAAGAGTCGAGTAGACGTGTTTGAAAAGTCATGTGAGCCCAGCGCGTGGGCCATGTCATACCATGAGACCCAAAGGATTAAAGTCAGTTCTGCGTCAGGTATTAGAAAACAAGGAGGACTAGGGACGTCCCTGGGAGTACAAGGAAGGGGGGTGGATGGTGGGTGGGTTTTCCCCTTCCCCCACTCCGCGTACGACGTTACCCCAGATGCATGACAGTTGGGGGATTAGGTGAGTGACACCTTAAATCAGCTAGGCTGCCTGGCTGGATAGAAAATGGGAACATTATGTAAAAATTTCCGCTTAAGAAATAGATATTTTGTTTTGAACGAGACGATAGAGAGATAGATGACTTTGAGTCACTCTTTTATATATATCAGCTCATTCAATACTTGTTTTTAAGCTGCCTATAGAGCTCAATTTCCCATGTGATTGAGGAATTATAATGCTCTCTTTAACCTGGGTCACGTAAGTAATGCTCTTAAGCACCAATATTCCATAACATATTATGATAATGATAGTAATAATGTTGATAATATATATATATATATATATATATATATATATATATATATATATATATATATATATATATATATATATATATATATATATACACACGCTCACCAAGAACCTTGAAACCAGCTAAAGTATCGAAAAGAAAACGTGAAAACTCTTTAACTTGTGCCATAAACCAGGTCAAAAGAATGCTAAACACCCCAAGGTTATAATGCGGGAAATTAAGTCCCTAGACCGTGGGGATCTGGGCCTTGCAGGATATACACACACACACACATCCTGCCCGTGGCCTTGCGAGGTCGTAGGATGCAACGTAAACACTCCATCCTCATAGGATGAGAAGAAGGACGTCTTCTCTCGAAGCCACTGCTTCGTAGTGTGTTGATAAGACGTAATTCTCATGCCTTCCGTGAGGAGTTCCGTACCTGCTGGACCCCTGGCTTAACGCGGTGGATAGATAAGCAGATGGCGAGGGATAGATGGGTAGGATTCAGGATAGATAGGATTGTGGGTTGGTGTTTTGTTGTGCTGTGTTATTTTTCTTGTTGGTGGTTCAGAAGCTTCGAAAAAGGGGGATGGGGAAGGTTCGATGCTTCGAAACCTTTGATGAAGGACGGTACGATGCTCAGGGATGACAGTACGACCCTTGAGCACGAGGGTACGACCCTTGAGAACGAGGGTATGGCCCTTGAGCACGAAGGTACGACCCTTGAGCACGAGGGTACGACGCTACGACCCTTGAGCACGAGGACACGACCCTTGAGCACGAAGGTACGACCCTTGTGTACGAAGGTACGACCCTTGAGCACGAGGGTACGACCCTTGAGCACGAGGATACGACCCTTGAGCACGAAGGTACGAACATTGAGCACGAGAGTACGACCCTTGTGCACGAAGGTACGACCCTTGAGCACGAAGGTACGACCCTTGTGCACGAGGGCACGACCCGTGAGCACGAAGGCACGACCCTTGAGCACAAGGGTACGATCCTTGAGCACGAGGATACGACTCTTGAGCACGAGGGTACGACCTTTGAACAACACGAGGGTACGACCCTTGAGCACGAAGTTACGACCCTTGAGCACGAGGGTACGACCCTTGAGCACAAGAGTACGACCCTTGAGCACGAAGGTACGACCCTTGTGCACGAAGGTACGACCATTGAGCACGAGGGTACGACCCTTGTGCACGAAGGTACGACCATTGGATAAGATGTCTTGGCCATTTAGCCTCTCAAGAGGTAGGGGTCAGATGCCAGGTCATTCATTCGCATCGTGTACCATTGGAGTCAGGGGTCGTAGTGTTTTGCATAACGATCGTACTATCGTGCTAAAGGGGTCGTACCGTCGCACTCCGATTTCGCACCGTCGCAAGGGTCGTATGATCGTGGCCATGGGCTACACCCGTCGTGCTCAGGGGCCATACAAGTCGTGCTCAAGGGTCTTACCGTCGTGCTCAAGGGTCGTACCGTCGTGCTCAAGGGTCTTACCGTCGTGCTCAAGGGTCGTACCGTCGTGCTCAAGGGTCGTACCGTCGTGCTCAAGGGTCTTACCGTCGTGCTCAAGGGTCGTACCGTCGTGCTCAAGGGTCGTACCGTCGTGCTTGAGAAATCCAAGGGCTTCTCGTCACCCATTTCACACCACAACAAACCATTAATTCGAGAAAACATCTCACCAGTTATATGCGATAAGAAAATTTCCCTCTAATTAGCCTAATTACAATTAGAATAATTAATTACAATTAGAATGATTAATGAGAATCTAACGGTCGTCCAAACCTCTCTCAGTCATTAACCATATATTTCGACTCTCGTACAGGATATGGTCCCGTTCCCACAAACACACACATTCTGGTGTGGTTCATTACGAAATATAGATATGTTAATGGCACATATCTCCTGCACATATGTGTGGATTTCGAATCCATATCTCTCTATCCCTCAGACTTTCAGTTTTGTAATAAAAAGAAAGATATGTTATTAATACCATCCATATCTATCTCTGAGAATTTCAGTTTTGTAATAAAGAAAACGAAATGTTCTTAATACCAGTTCGAAAAATTATGGGGTCAATAGATTAGATTTGACCCTTTCAAAAGGGCAGACTCTTAAAGGTGAGGTCAAAGGTCACGCCATCATGTGTGTGGCGTAGGTGTAGTAAATAGATTGAAAGATATCATCGTAACTACTAAAGTAGAAGTAGTAGTAGTAGTAGTAGTCGTATTTCTGTAGCCGGAATTTTTATTTATTTATTTGTTTATTCATTTATGTACACCCTAACCGAAGCTAGGTACGCAATTCATCGACCAGCCCTGTAGGGAAGGATGAACAGCTGGGTGGACTGTGGGCCGACTGCCGCGACCAGGATTCGAACCTTTGTAGGTTCGACCCCCAGGCGGACCGTGAATAGCACTGATAATTGTAGCTATCATGAAGGGGGTAAAATAATGTTATAATAGCGCCCTCTTTGCATTATAAGTGTTCGAAGTGTAATGAAGTATCATAAGTGTGAGCATTCATGTCATTAAGACTTGTACGGCACGCAAAATGAGCATGACTTTCCTCCTTATGGTTGTCTTCAGAGCGCCAGAACTCACGTATGTTTCCACTATTTTGCTCCAAGGAGGATAGGAATATAGACCGGGATATATTACGATCAATATAGATTGTGGCCTCCAGCATTCTAACTGGCGACTATAACAATTAGCAATATTCAGATCTCGACTATGGGAAGCTAGCAGTATTTAACATCTCGACTATTGAAAGCAACAGTATCTAACATCTTGACTATTTAAAGCTAGCAGTATTTAACATCTCGACTATTGAAAGCAACAGTATCTAACATCCTGACTATTTAAAGCTAGCAGCATTTAACATCTCGACTATTGAAAGCAACAGTATCTAACATCCTGACTATTTAAAGCTAGCAGTATTTAACATCTCGACTGTTGAAAGCTAGCATAATTCAACATTTCGACTGTTGAAAGCGAGCAGCGTTTAATATCTTTACTTGTTAAAGCTAGCAGTATTTAACATCTTTACTATTTAAAGCTAATGATATTTAGCATCTTGACTATTGAAAGCTAGCCGTATTTAACATCTTGACTATTGAAAACAAACAGTTTAACATCTTGACTATTTTCCAACTTGAATTGTTAAGGTCTTGGCTATGTAGATCTGCTATTATCAACACTTTGTCTGTTAAGAAATAGCAACAGCTACATCTTGACCTTTGAGAATTAGCAGTTCAATTCAGTTGACAATTAACAACCGATATTATTAACATGTCGATTGATAACAACTAGGGATTTCAAAAAAAGAGGTGCGACTGAGAAATAGCAATATTAACATTCTGGCAATTCAGAACAAGCAGTATTAACATTTTGATTTTCGAGGATCAGCAAAATTCACATTTTGACTATATTGAAAGCTAGCCATATTAACGTCTTGACTATTTATAACTAGCTAGCCATATTAACGTCTTGACTATTTATAACTATCTAGCCATATTAACGTCTTGACTATTCATAACTAGCTGTATTAACATCTTGTATATTAAGATACCAACACTAACATTCCGACCATTGAGAATAAGCCATATTAACATCTTGGCTATTTACAAATGGCACTCTTAACTCCTTGTTAAGTTACATTAACATCTTGCCCAATTGAGAACTAGCTGTATTAATGTCTTGGCTATTGATCATTTGCTTCATTGAACACTTTTAAGAACTAGTAATATTAACATCTTGACTATATATGTACATCAGTATCTTAAATATTGATCACTAACTATATTGATATCACGAATGTTAAAATTTGTCATCTTTAAAAGCAAGTGTTGTCAGTATCTTGGCTATTTAGAACTAGCATTATTAACATCTTGGCTATTTAGAACTAGCTATATTAATATCTTG
>NC_092235.1:20818735-20833735 GCF_036320965.1 Panulirus ornatus
CCTCCTCCTCCTCCTCCAACTCCTTCTCCTCCAACTCCTCCTCCTCCTGCTCCTCCTCCTCCTCCTCCTCCTCCAACTCCTTCTCCTCCAACTCCTCCTCCTCCTCCTCCTCCAACTCCTTCTCCTCCTCCTCCTCCTCCTCCTCCTCCTCCAACTCCTTCTCCTGCTCCTCCTCCTCCTCCTCCTCCTCCTCCTCCAACTCCTTCTCCTCCAACTCCTCCTCCTCCTCCTCCTCCAACTCCTCCTCCTCCTCCTCCTCCTCCTCCTCCTCCTCCTCCTCCTCCAGCCCAAGCTTTAGCGAGGAGCTTAAGCACGCAGACGTAGCACCCACCTTAAGTGCCCTCATTTTCCGAGGAGGTGAGTGGAAATGAGCGTCATTATGAGGCAGCATCATAGCCATCTTCACGGTCCATTGCCAATTTGCAAGTGTTAGCTCAGCCCCCTCGAGGACGAGGTGGAGAGAGATGGAGAGGGAGAGAGAGAGAGAGAGAGAGAGAGAGAGAGAGAGAGAGAGGTGCCTGGCATCTGGTATCGCTCCCTCATACCTCATACCTCTGTTGGTTTACTTCGAGTACATTGTTTACAGTGTAAAAAAAAGGTGAAAAAAAGACCTGTAAATTGGTTAAAGACCTCATGTTGTCCACGTAGAATAAGTCATTTTAGCGTTGCATTTCAATCCTCAATGCCGAAGGTGTGCGCATGCGCAGTACAGACCATTGAAATACAGACGGTAATTTCTGCCTTCGAACTTGCACTGCCCACAAGAGGTAATGTCCAATGGATGATGCATGACATACGACATCAAATACGACTAATAACAGGGTATAGATTGGAAGGTGATTGGTTGGAAAATCTTATTTGATAGTTGGTCATTTGAACCCCTATCTGTATCGACTCCTATATCCATGTAATTTCCCCTGCCTTACGGAGAGGCATTTAGTTAGTAGATCCTACGTCAATGGATTCGGCTTTTCAGAGCGAGTTGAATAATTAATTTGTGATCCACGATTCATCTCTTCATCTCTTCACTTAATAATGATATGCTAAAGCAAACGAATTTAGATAGACTTTCTCAATATTCTGGTGTGTGTATACATATATATATAAAGGAGAGATCTCAGTGTCATTGGAATTTATATTAGTATAAACATCACATCTGTTATGTACTCTCCTAAGCTGTACTGTTACTTGGTTCTGGAGACGTTTATTACGACTTGGTGACTGCCCCGGAGTTAATTCTGTTAGACAGTGACTGTACCGGACTTATCTCTGTTAGACAGTGACTGTCAAGTACTTGGGACTGTTTGCCAGCGACTGTAATGGACTTGCGACAGTTCGACTCTGACTGTGGCACTGTGTAGCGTACGTGCGTCTGTCAGACTGTGTTGAGACTGGCCCCATGATGATATTCACGACCAGATATGAGAGCATCCCCTTTAAGTGTATAACGAACGTAGGATAATGGTTATTATAGACCGCTAATGTCTTTATTTCTTTCGCTCCTTCAGTTAGAGGTCATATAAGCATCTCTTATTACACGATGGTCGTCGTTATCATCATCCGTCTGTTTTGCCTTGTGATACTTCAAATGTCTGTTTTCTTTAAGTGTTTTTAATCTGCCTTAAGGCCAGGTCACCTCGCTTGGACCCTTATTGGGGGCTTATGTGGTCTGTGTGTTTATATGACTCTTGAAGTCATTCGATGAAACTGCAGAGACGAGTTCAGCCAGTGTTGGCCACGGATGGTCTCTATGTTGCCTTCCCTTTTTTGACCATTTCCCCCCCCATCCCCCCAACCCCCCAACCCCCCGCCCCATCCCCCCATCCCCCGCGCCCCATCCTCTTTTTGACCATTTTCTCTTCCTGCCTTGGTGACCCCCCAAACCTCAATTGATTCGAGATATGGCTGGCTCTCTTCTGTTGTGATAATGATTTCAATTCTTTATCACATTTCAGTCCCCTTCCCTTCCCTCCTCCCTGTGTCTAAGCTGAACTACTACGAAATGGAATTTTGGGCCGGGGGAAGGTCCATGGATGGTCTCCATTTTCATGACGTAACCGATACACGTTGGCCAAAGTAAATTCAAGATGGCCGCCATTGGCGAAAAATTGAGATTTTTTTTGCAAAATGTCGTTTTTTTTTTTTTTTTTCGTTCTTATGGACGGAACTGCTTCACATTTTACCTGCAGCTAAAGATTTATGAAGTGTCTCATATACTATGAATTCCTCCTACAGATGCACACATATGTCTCTTTTTCTTTTTTTTTTTGCCAAATTTTATTACTTGAGCAAACGAGAACTTTTTATTTTAGTTTTTTTGTAAAAGATTTGCTTCAAAACCTTGATAAAACCAGTGAGACGATTTAGTACAAACTTACCAGAGTTATTTTTTTTGTGTTGTATTTTGGAATTGAGTTGTCTGGCGTCATCCAAGATGGCCGATGTTCCTGGTTGTACAAATTTCATCAACTTGACTCCAAAAAATTATTTAAGGCACAGTTGCCTCAAAATTGACCCATAGGAACGTGATTTTTAATCAAAAATTTTCGAGTTTTTTTAATTTTCTCTGAAATGTGTTAGTCAAGTTGACCCCAAAATCATTGAAGACACAGTTGCCTCAAAATTGAAACACAGGAACGTGATTTTTAATCAAAAATTTTCGACAATTTTTTTCCTAATTTTTTCTGAAATGTATCATTTCTACTGATGTTCTCACATAAATTTGCCATGTTTCACCAAGTGTTACATATTGATTTGGTAGATTTAAAAGCCCGTGTGAGTCACTTAGTTGTAAGATCTTGAAATTTCCACCATAACGAGTTTCTCAGAAGCTTCAGCTGACGCAAAGAGGATGATAACTACATGGCCGCTGCACGCAAAACTTCATCCAATCAGCGTAAGCATTTAATTTTGATATCAACGTGGAAAAAAAAGGTGACCACGTTCAATAAAGGACTTTATAAGACACTTTTTACGAATAGAAGCGTTATTACACTTATGATAGACATAAGTATTACTTCTAAGTATATAGGCTTTTCTCGTGTTTCATAGTGGCATTTTGGCGGCTCTTTGGAATAATTAGATGAACCGATGGCGGCAACACCGCTAATTCCGAGAGGAGCAACTTCTTCACGTCTCCTTTCTCCTGGAGAGAAATCCAAGTGGGAAAGGAAACCTTCTTCCAACGAGTGTATAATGGTCATCTTGGAGGGGGGGGAGGTCGTTGTATTTCACGGCGGCTGGGAGGTGGGGAGGGAACAACCCCCATCGGTGTTGCATAACTGCAACACTTGGCAACTCCTTCGTTGTCGGCCAGTGTTACCAACACCTCGGAGAGAATTATCCCCCTTTCCTCAAGTATTGTGTCATCATGCATTGGAGTGCACGGGGGGGTTTTGTGTGCGCTTCTCTCTCTCTCCCTCTCTCTCATGTCGTCAGTGTTCTTAATAGCATCGTTAGATGTATCAGTAACTTGTATTTGTACACAGTTTTATCGCTCTATATTCGCTCCGCGTACGTTTGAGTTATGTTTAACCTTGCCATTACCAGTAATGTGACAATTAGGGGGTTTAGCTGGCAACACTGTATGTCGGTGGTAGCGTCATTGTTATTATATTGTTATTGTTATTATTATTGTTATTATTGTTATTATTGTTATTATTATTGTTATTATTGTTATTATTATTGTTATTATTATTATTATTATTGTTATTATTGTTATTATTGTTATTATTATTATTATTATTATTATTATTATTGTTATTATTATTATTGTTATCATTATTATTATTGTTATTGTTATTATTGTTATTATTGTTATTATTATTGCTATTATTGTTATTATTATTATTATTGTTATTATTGTTATTATTGTTATTATTATTATTATTATTATTATTATTATTATTATTATTATTATTATTATCGTTATTGTTGTTATTGCTATTATTATTATTGATTATAAAAATTATTATTATTACTATTGACAATTATTATTATTATTATTATTATTATTATTTATCATTATCATCCAATATTTCACAGATAGTTATTGTTATCGGACACTAACGCTGAGGCTTAAAGAAAACGACACTCACTCTTGTAGTATTGCGCTGCCGTAACGAAGTACGTGTGTTGCTACGTGTGTTGCTGTGTGTGTTGCTACGTGTGTTGCTGTGTGTGTTGCTACGTGTGTTGCTGTGTGTGTTGCTGTGTGTGTTGATGTGTGTGTTGCTGCGTGTGTTGCTGCGTGTGTTGCTACGTGTGTTGATGTGTGTGTTGCTGCGTGTGTTGCTGCGTGTGTTGCTACGTGTGTTGCTGCGTGTGTTGCTGCGTGTGTTGATGTGTGTGTTGCTGCGTGTGTTGCTGCGTGTGTTGCTGTGTGTGTTGCTGCGTGTGTTGCTGCGTGTGTTGATGTGTGTGTTGCTACGTGTGTTGCTGTGTGTGTTGCTGTGTGTGTTGCTGCGTGTGTTGCTGCGTGTGTTGATGTGTGTGTTGCTACGTGTGTTGCTACGTGTGTTGCTGCATGTGTTGCTACGTGTGTTGCTGTGTGTGTTGCTGCGTGTGTTGCTGCGTGTGTTGCTACGTGTGTTGATGCGTGTGTTGCTGCGTGTGTTGCTACGTGTGTTGATGTGTGTGTTGCTACGTGTGTTGCTGCGTGTGTTGCTGTGTGTGTTGCTACGTGTGTTGCTGTGTGTGTTGCTGCGTGTGTTGCTGCGTGTGTTGCTGTGTGTGTTGCTGCGTGTGTTGCTGCGTGTGTTGATGTGTGTGTTGCTACGTGTGTTGCTGTGTGTGTTGCTGCGTGTGTTGATGTGTGTGTTGCTGCGTGTGTTGCTGCGTGTGTTGCTACGTGTGTTGCTGCGTGTGTTGCTGCGTGTGTTGATGTGTGTGTTGCTGCGTGTGTTGCTGCGTGTGTTGCTGTGTGTGTTGCTGCGTGTGTTGCTGCGTGTGTTGCTACGTGTGTTGCTGTGTGTGTTGCTGTGTGTGTTGCTGTGTGTGTTGCTGCGTGTGTTGCTGCGTGTGTTGATGTGTGTGTTGCTACGTGTGTTGCTGCGTGTGTTGCTGTGTGTGTTGCTGCGTGTGTTGCTGCGTGTGTTGCTGCGTGTGTTGATGTGTGTGTTGCTGCGTGTGTTGATGTGTGTGTTGCTGCGTGTGTTGATGTGTGTGTTGCTGCGTGTGTTGATGTGTGTGTTGCTGTGTGTGTTGCTACGTGTGTTGCTACGTGTGTTGCTACGTGTGTTGCTGTGTGTGTTGCTGCGTGTGTTGCTACGTGTGTTGCTGCGTGTGTTGCTGTGTGTGTTGCTACGTGTGTTGCTGCGTGTGTTGCTACGTGTGTTGATGTGTGTGTTGCTGCGTGTGTTGCTACGTGTGTTGCTACGTGTGTTGATGTGTGTGTTGCTACGTGTGTTGATGTGTGTGTTGCTACGTGTGTTGCTGCGTGTGTTGATGTGTGTGTTGCTGCGTGTGTTGATGTGTGTGTTGCTGCGTGTGTTGCTGCGTGTGTTGCTACGTGTGTTGCTGCGTGTGTTGCTGCGTGTGTTGATGTGTGTGTTGCTGCGTGTGTTGCTGTGTGTGTTGCTGTGTGTGTTGCTACGTGTGTTGCTGCGTGTGTTGCTGCTTGTGTTGCTGCGTGTGTTGATGTGTGTGTTGCTACGTGTGTTGCTGCGTGTGTTGCTGTGTGTGTGCCTTCATTGTGTTGCTCGCTGCTGCTGGTGTTGGCGGAGGATGGGAGCCGTTATTGTGTTGCGGGGGTGCCCCATCCCCGTGTTATGACCCCATCATCCCCCATCCCCGTGTGTCACCAAAATGGTGTGGTCGTTGAAGGGGGGGGGAGGCTGGGGGGGGTGGTTGTTAAGTGGTACGAGGTGATGGTGGTTGGCCAGCAAATGAGGCGGTGGCAATGACCTCCTCCAGCACAGCGAACAGGGAAGCAGGAGACAGAGAGTAGTGAAGGTAGATAAAGAGTAGGGAAGGTAGATAAAGAGTAGGGAAGGTAGATAAAGAGTAGGGAAGGTAGATAGTGAGTAGTGAAGGTAGATAGAGAGTAGGGAAGGTAGATAGTGAGTAGGGAAGGTAGATAGAGAGTAGGGAAGGTAGATAGAGAGTAGTGAAGGTAGATAAAGAGTAGGGAAGGTAGATAGAGAGTAGGGAAGGTAAATACAGAGCAGGGAAGGTAGATACAGAGTAGGAAAGATAGATACAGAGTAGGGAAGGTAGATACAGAGTAGGGAAAGTAGATACAGAGTAGGGAAGGTAGATACAGAGTAAGGAAGGTAGATAGAGATTAGGGAAGGTAGATAGAGATTAGTGACGGTAGATAGAGTAGGGAAGGTAGACAGAGAGTAGGGAAGGTAGATAGAGAGTAGGGAAGGTAGCTAGAGAGTATGACGGTAGATAGTGTTGGGAAGGTAGATAGAGAGTAGGAAAGGTAGATAGAGAGTAGGGAAGGTAGATAGAGAGTAGTGACGGTAGATGCAGAGTAGGGAAGGTAGATAGAAAGTAGGGAAGGTAGATACAGAGTAAGGAAAGGTAGAGACAGAGAATAGTGAAAGTAGAGACAGAGTAGTAAAGGTAGAGACAGATTAGGGAAGGTAGATTGAGAGTAGGGAAGGTAGATACAGAGTAGGGAAGGTAGATACATAATAGGGAAGGTAATCGTAAGTGATATTGACGTGGTGGAGGGGGAAATATCGAGCAGGTAAAGAATATTCCTCAAACACTTATGTATAGACTTCTTATTGATGCTGGTGACCTGTGGTTGATGCTGTTGACCTGTGGTTGATGCTGGTGACCTGTGGTTGATGCTGGTGACCTGTGGTTGATGCTGGTGACCTGTGGTTGATGCTGGTGACCTGTGGTTGATGCTGTTGACCTGTGGTTGATGCTGGTGACCTGTGGTTGATGCCGGTGACCTGTGGTTGATGCTGGTGACCTGTGGTTGATGCTGCTGACCTGTGGTTGATGCTGGTGACCTGTGGTTGATGCTGCTGACCTGTGGTTGATGCTGGTGACCTGTGGTTGATGCTGTTGACCTGTGGTTGATGCTGGTGACCTGTGGTTGATGCCGGTGACCTGTGGTTGATGCTGGTGACCTGTGGTTGATGCTGTTGACCTGTGGTTGATGCTGGTGACCTGTGGTTGATGCCGGTGACCTGTGGTTGATGCTGGTGACCTGTGGTTGATGCTGCTGACCTGTGGTTGATGCCGGTGACCTGTGGTTGATGCTGGTGACCTGTGGTTGATGCTGGTGACCTGTGGTTGATGCTGCTGACCTGTGGTTGATGCTGGTGACCTGTGGTTGATGCTGGTGACCTGTGGTTGATGCTGGTGACCTGTGGTTGATGCTGGTGACCTGTGGTTGATGCTAGTGACCTGTGGTTGATGCTGGTGACCTGTGGTTGATGCTGGTGACCTGTGGTTGATGCTGGTGACCTGTGGTTGATGCTGGTGACCTGTGGTTGATGCCGGTGACCTGTGGTTGATGCTGGTGACCTGTGGTTGATGCTGGTGACCTGTGGTTGATGCTGGTGACCTGTGGTTGATGCTGTTGACCTGTGGTTGATGCTGGTGACCTGTGGTTGATGCTGCTGACCTGTGGTTGATGCTGGTGACCTGTGGTTGATGCTGTTGACCTGTGGTTGATGCTGGTGACCTGTGGTTGATGCCGGTGACCTGTGGTTGATGCTGGTGACCTGTGGTTGATGCTGTTGACCTGTGGTTGATGCTGGTGACCTGTGGTTGATGCCGGTGACCTGTGGTTGATGCTGGTGACCTGTGGTTGATGCTGCTGACCTGTGGTTGATGCCGGTGACCTGTGGTTGATGCTGGTGACCTGTGGTTGATGCTGGTGACCTGTGGTTGATGCTGCTGACCTGTGGTTGATGCTGGTGACCTGTGGTTGATGCTGGTGACCTGTGGTTGATGCTGGTGACCTGTGGTTGATGCTGGTGACCTGTGGTTGATGCTGCTGACCTGTGGTTGATGCTGGTGACCTGTGGTTGATGCCGGTGACCTGTGGTTGATGCCGGTGACCTGTGGTTGATGCTGGTGACCTGTGGTTGATGCTGCTGACCTGTGGTTGATGCTGCTGACCTGTGGTTGATGCTGCTGACCTGTGGTTGATGCTGGTGACCTGTGGTTGATGCTGGTGACCTGTGGTTGATGCTGCTGACCTGTGGTTGATGCTGCTGACCTGTGGTTGATGCTGTTGACCTGTGGTTGATGCTGGTGACCTGTGATTGATGCTGCTGACCTGTGGTTGATGCTGCTGACCTGTGGTTGATGCTGGTGACCTGTGGTTGATGCTGGTGACCTGTGGTTGATGCTGGTGACCTGTGGTTGATGTTGGTGACCTGTGGTTGATGCTGGTGACCTGTGGTTGATGCTGGTGACCTGTGGTTGATGTTGGTGACCTGTGGTTGATGCTGGTGACCTGTGGTTGATGCTGGTGACCTGTGGTTGATGCTGGTGACCTGTGGTTGATGCTGGTGACCTGTGGTTGATGCTGGTGACCTGTGGTTGATGCTGGTGACCTGTGGTTGATGTTGGTGACCTGTGGTTGATGCTGGTGACCTGTGGTTGATGCTGGTGACCTGTGGTTGATGCTGGTGACCTGTCTGTCTCATGATGATTATCTCGTGTCTCAACTCCGCCTCCTTCTCTCTCTGTCTCTCACTGTCTCTCCCTTCCATCTGCCTGTACAGGGACCGTCTCTCACCCCATCCTTCACCCCTGTAGTCTCCCTGTATGTGTGTGTGTGTGTGTGTGTGTGTGTGTGTGTGTGTGTGTGTGTGTGTTGCTCGTCCGCGAGATCCTTAAGACAGAGTGACCGGTGGGTGGGTGGGTGGGTGGGTGAAAGCCCTCAGGTGGGAGAGGGAGTGAGGGAGGGAGGGAGGGAACTTTCTCTTCCACTTGGGAACCACTGCAGACAAGAGTTCTTATCCGGGACAATGCCCAGTGGAGGGGTGGGTCAACTCGACGTACACGGAGGGAAGGGAGGGGCAAGTGGAGGGGTGGGTCAACTCGACGTACACGGAGGGAAGGGAGGGGGAAGTGGAGGGGTGGGTCAACTCGACGTACACGGAGGGAAGGAAGGGGGAAGTGGAGGGGTGGGTCAACTCGATGTACACGGAGGGAAGGGAGGGGGAAGTGGAGGGGTGGGTCAACTCGATGTACACGGAGGGAAGGGAGGGGGAAGTGGAGGGGTGGGTCAACTCGACGTACACGGAGGGGAGGGAGGGGCAAGTGGAGGGGTGGGTCAACTCGACGTACACGGAGGGAAGGGAGGGGCAAGTGGAGGGGTGGGTCAACTCGACGTACACGGAGGGAAGGAAGGGAGAAATGGAGGGGTGGGTCAACTCGATGTACACGGAGGGAAGGAAGGGGCAAGTGGAGGGGTGGGTCAACTCGACGTACACGGAGGGAAGGGAGGGGCAAGTGGAGGGGTGGGTCAACTCGACGTACCCGGAGGGAAGGAAGGGGCAAGTGGGAGGGCACGGCGCCGCCCACCAAGGAGGGAACAATGAGGAGCAAACACTTGAGAAAACAAGAGAGAGAGAGGAGGGAAGTGGAGAACCCCCCCCCCCCCCCACCACAACACAGAAGGATACGAGGGAACACAAAGGAATTCAAAGAGCGACAGACAACTGGGTTTTGGGGGGAGGGGGAGTCCCCCTTACTGGTTTGCGGTAGTGGAAGAAAACGGAAGAACCGTTCATTATGGCGGGATTAGAAAACGCACGGTGGGTCTTGCGACACATCACATGCCACTCTTCTCGTGTGTTCGAGGAGGCGAGAATCGAGTGTCTTAAGCCCTTAACTGTGGTAGATCCTAACTACCACCCACACTCGTAATGGGCGGGTCATTCCACGTGTTTGTTAACAATCCTCTTGGATGGGAAAAGTGGGTCGTTATCCATCGTTAGACCATGACATTCTATCATCCACTACTACCAGGGGGTGTCAGACCATATACGTACCTGGATGTAGCACTACAGATCGAGTTGATCAAAAGCCAATTGTTAACTCTTAAGTTTACCAGTGTTTGATCACCTCTTGACCTTCTCTTTTTCTCTATGGAATGAAGGTCGTTTACTCGGTCCTCATGAGATGTATTTCCTCGTCCGGGAACTATTTTAGCTGCTCGCCTCTGTTACTCTTATCTATTCTGTCTTGTGTCCTCTTTTTTTTCCAGTAGGGCGACCAGAACTGAACACATTCGTTTCAACGTGGGGACCCACGATTGACGTATGAAGGGGGGAGCAGTATACAGTTACTTAAAACAGCTTTGATAATGGGCAAAGTTTCTTAAAACTGATTTAGAAATGGGCAAAGTTACTTAAAACAGCTTTAGGCAAAGTTACTTAAAACAGCTTTAGTAATGGGCAAAGTTGCTTAAAACAGCTTTGATGATGGGCAGAGTTACTTAAAACAGCTTTGATAATGGGCAAAGTTACTTTAAACCACATTAAGTAAACATAGTGAATATAGTTACAACAGTTATGACATAGGAGTAAAGTTACTTAGAATCACATTAAGTCGAAGTAGTGAATGAAATTGCCTTCACTGAAGTTATGATGGATTATCTTCGATAACTTTATAACTTTTTGCGGAAATGCCTCGGTTAAAAACTTCACAAAGTAAGTACGCTTGACGACAGAGTGGAGAGAGAGAGAGAGAGAGAGAGAGAGAGAGAGAGAGAGAGAGAGAGAGAGAGAGAGACAGACAGACAGACAGACAGAGACAGAGAGGGGCTGGTTGTGTGTATATGCCCATTGTGGTCTGTGCTTAGCGTGGTAATGCTCTCTTTTCGGCAGCCAGTGACAGTGGGTAACGATGGAGAGAGAGAGAGAGAGAGAGAGAGAGAGAGAGAGAGAGAGAGAGAGAGAGAGAGTAAGAGAGAGAGAGGCGGGAGGGGGGTAAGAGTGGTAAGGAAGGAAGAATGAGGAGGGAGGAAGAGTGGAGAGGGTGGGTGGTAAGTAGGAAGGACAGATAACAGAAGACCTGATGGTCTGTGACAAGGTTATCTGCCGGAGGACAGGAATTCTATTCCAAGTTCGTAGTTTACTAGAGACTGTAAGGTTCCTCCCCCACCCACCACTATAGATGGAGACAGGACAGTAAAACTTGAAGGTTCCAATCCCTGACGCCCTCCACTTGTCACGTTCAACCAGTTCGACGCTTCGTCATTTAAAACGACTAAACGTTTTCGTCCGTCTTGTAAACCATTCGCTCGTCCATGTGTATGTACATAAGTCATCTCGTATGCCATGTGATGTTGATATACATATTGATCTCGGGTGTTGTGCTTTATCCCATGATTTATATGAATGTAAATATATTGTATCTAAAGGTACTTTTACACCCAGTTTCTGACATGTAAAATAGATGAATTTTTTTCAATAAGTCTTCAAAGACCTTTTGTTGCCGAATCCATAGTAATGGCTGGTCATTACTCTGTTATGTAGAAGTAATTTCTATTTATTTTCTTTCCATCTTTTCACCAAGAGCAGATCTGAGGTTAATTGGTCGCCGCTTTTACGTCTCGTTTCGGATCCATAAGTGGGTGGTGTGTGTGTGTGTGCCATGTTCCAATGTCCTTTTTAGAACTTTACCATCAGTCAATGATTTGTAGAACATTGTAGTTAAGGAACATCTTAAATGCGCTCTTTACTTTCTTCTAAGACATTTGGGAGTTGATTAATAATAGCGACGTTATTTGCATTGTTTGGTGTTGATTTGGTCTCGGTTCATCCTCGTCTTTAAAAACCTTTATTATTATCTGTGACTAGTGATTTTTTTTGTTGTCATCATCTGACTTTGGGAAGAAAAATGGTAGCGTTTGAAGTAGACGTCCATCATCATCAGCTATTGTTAATGGAGAACTGAAGGATTATTTTAGCATTGTGGGCTCACTTTTTTTTTTTCATATAACCTAGTTTTACCGTTTTTGGTTCTTTTTTTTTTGTATTTGTATTGGAAGAATTCTTTTTGGATTAGGTCTAACGTTTAGAGAAACGCCTCTCTCTCTCTCTCTCTCTCTCTCTCTCTCTCTCTCTCTCTCTCTCTCTCTCTCTCTCTCTCTCTCTCTCGCTTGCATTTTCTTCGTCCTTGTGATTTCTTGACCGCCTCTTTCTTATCATAGATTCTGCGTTACCTTTTAATCTCACAATATCTTCTTCATAATGACACATTCATTCCACTTGTTCCCCTCCCATGTCGTCCAGACAGTAATCTAATTTGCTCTGACTATCGTAGTTTGTGTGAGCAAGATTACGTTCTCATTGCCAGTTAGTCTCCAGATGTACTACTCCACATTCCTTCGACTGTATCAATGTCAAGTTTGACCTCCTTCCATTTGTGGATTTCGTGTGCTCCGTTGTCTTTGCTCCCTCTCTCTAATAAATTTTGCCCTCCTATGGTCTGGGTTCGAGAGCTGGGTCATCGTTGATTTCACATCTTGTATTTAGTTCCAATTAAATGATTTTTTGGGTCATTTTTTTTTTCTTTTATGCCTCACTCTCGCTTACCTCATGGTAGACCAAGTCGCTGTCTTGTGGGAAGACTAGGTTTAGAATAGTCTCCCCTCGAGTAGGTCTCTTTGACGAATTTGGACCAAAAAAGAGAAAGTGTCCAAAGTCAAGTTTGATTCATCTACTACTCATCTGATCCTTCCTTAAAGGTGTTTCAGTCTGCACCTGGGACTTATGAATCACCTGTTAAGTCACTTATAGTTATAACTTCCCCTATTGTTTATGTATGATGTTATTCAAACTGTTTTTGACTCATGTTTAGGAAGGCTGTATGTTGCACAACGACATAGCACATTTATCCTCCCTCGTCTTCGTCAGTGTAGAGAGTCGTAAGAGTCATTGTTTAACTTGGTTTAATGTGACTCTGCGCCTTAGTTACGGACCAGAAATCATGTAAATGACTTTATCATCCTTCCTACGTCGTGTGGTGGCGGGTAAGGTCCAGGTCAACATCTGGTGACCGTCTTTGTCCACGTCTCTGGAAGGGTTGTGTCGTCTGGTCTTCAACCTAACCTTCTGGTTTTTTACAATTCGTCCTGATTTGACGTTAGAAATGAGGCATTTTTTTTTTTTTTTTTACTCCCCCACGGTAATAGAGATGAGTTTTTTCCCACACGGTACTATAAATGAGGCGTTTTTTTCCACTTGTTATTGTAAATGAGGCGTTTTTTTTCCCACACGATACTATAAATGAGGCTTTTTTTCCACTTGGTATTATAAATGAAGCGGTTTTTTTATTCCATGGTATTAGAAATGTTTTTTTCTCTACGGTATTATAAATGAGGCGTTTTTTTCCCCACACGGTATTATTAAAAATGATGACGCGTTTTTTATTCCACGGTATTAGAAATGAGGCCTTTTTCCCCCACGGTATTATAAATGATGCGGGGTTTTTTTTCTACGTTATTATAAACGAGGCGTTTTTTTTCCCCTACGTCATTGACTGTGCACGTTTAAAAACTTGCTGGTATTAGTCACTAAGTCACTGTCAAGCCCGTTTTCTTGACCCGAGTGCAGAGGGCGTGGCGAGTCATGTCCCCTTGAGCCAGGTCGCGGGAGAGAGAGGGAGAGGGGGAGAGGGAGAGGGAGTAACATGGGTCAGACTGGGGTGAATGAGGGAGGGAGATTAGTGAGAGAGAGAGAGGGAGGGAGAGGAGGGGGAGAGGTGTGTGTGTGTGTGTGTGTGTGTGTGTATGTGAGAGAGAGAGTAGAGGAGGAGGAAGGGGAAAGAGAGGAGACATTGTGGTGAGGGTTGGAGTGTAGCTAAGGGAAGAGGGGAAATTAGTGAGAGAGAGGGGGAGAGAGAGAGAGAGAGAGAGAGAGAGAGAGAGAGAGAGAGAGAGAGAGAGAGAGAGAGAGAGAGTAGAGGAGAGGAGGAAAGACATATAGAGTAATAATTAAGCCAGCAACACGAAGTTAAGAAAGAGGGAGTATTGTGTGTATATATATATATATATATATATATATATATATATATATATATATATATATATATATATATATATCGTGTTTGGAAATGACTACCAGTGTAGCAAGGGGTCTACTACTACTACGTCCGTTGCCCCTCAACACTACGAGGGAAGCCCTTATCGATCTAGCTGTAGGAGGAGGCGGCGACGGAGGAGGAGGGAGGAGGAGGAGGTGGCATGCCGTCCCTCTCCTCCTCCCTCCTCCTCCTCCTCGTTCCTCCTCAGCTCAGCCAGCGGGATCTCCCTGAGGGAGGGAGGGAGGTTGAGAGGGAGGGAGAAAGGGCGCGAGACAAGAGACGTCGCAAGACACTGTCGTGGAGACCTGGTGGACGACGACGAAGAAGACGAAGACGACGAAGACGACCCATTTGTCTTTGCCGCTGCTGCCGGAGAGTCGTGGAGGAGGTTGGGATGGGATGAGGGACGACCACACGACTCTCTCTCTCTCTCTCTCTCTCTCTCTCTCTCTCTCTCTCTCTCTATCTCTCTCTTCCTCCCCTCACGTCTTCTGAACATTGTGATATTTTGTTTGAGTCTATTGTTATCTGTAGGTGAGTGGATTGAAAGATACTTTACACACACACACACACACACATACATGCACACACTCACATATATGTGTGTATATATGTGTGTGTGTGTGTGTGTGTCCTGTTTAGAAGTCGAAGCTTCTCTTGTGAACAGTTGTTCCGTGTATACATAGGGTTGTTTCGTCCTTGTATGGTGGTGTCTTGCCCTCACATCTGGGTATGGTTCTGGCTTTCCATCCTAACTTGACAGAGTTGAGGTAGTCGAAAGCGGTCCATCTTATAAACTGTCGCAGGCTAACTTCCAAACTTGACCCCACCTTGCCCTACGCCGCAGTGTTGGTTCACTTTCCCTCTTCTATAGGTATTACTTTGTTTTTTTTTGCCCCCGAGTGCTGGCTGCCTGTGTGTCCCCCCACCACTACCACTAGCTAGACCACGCCATACTCGGCAATCTCCTGCGTCACATGTTTA
>NC_092235.1:20838735-20841235 GCF_036320965.1 Panulirus ornatus
TGGACCTTAAAACGGTACGATCCTGGAACTGGCTGCTACGTACCCTTTGAACTCGAAGGTACGATCCTCGACCTCGAACCCTACAGCGGTTCAGCTGGACGGTACGACCCTTGAACTTGCCGCAGCCAGGATTCGAACCTATGCCCTCGACCCTGGGCGGCCCATGAATACGTCACGGTCGGGAACGCTAATCGGTGCACCACAGAGGTCCATATATATGTATATATATATATATATATATATATATATGTATATATATATATATATATATATATATATATATATATATATATATATATATATATATATATATATATATATATCGAAAGACGAGATTTATTCATTTATGAGGCTAATTAAATGCGTGGGCTTTAGATTGTAATAGGAGAACACACTCCATCTGGTCATTAGCATGTAAGGGTACAGTCAGTTACATAAATCAGGTTCAGGGGGGGGGACTTGCTGCCAGTGTTGGTTGGGTACAAGAACGGGGCGTCCTTCCCACGTACACCCGTTGATATACCAGGAGGAAGAGACGTAGCTAAGACGCCATTGGGTAAACGAGCGTTACCGGATGGATGGATGGTGGTGCTTGGGTTGGAGGATGTTCGGGGGTCTGGCATCATACCTTTCGTGGTAATTTCGATCATTCTGGCCTCTAGTGTATGATAAAGGGGACGTTTCTCTCGTGCAGTGTTGGTGTGTGTGTGTGTTTATATATTGGTCCATCACGTAATACCTGAGTTGTGTCTGGATCGGATGGGGTCACGTCCCGACTGCGTCAAAAATGCCATGTGTCGTCCCCATGTTAAAGTCCTGTGTGTGTTAGAGGAGCACAGGGGCTGTGTACGTGTGTGTGTGTGTGTGTGTGTGTGTGTGTGTGTGTGTGTGTTCACCATAACATACAGTGTCTGTCTGTCGTAATGCTTGATGCGTGTGGAGGTGGTCTGGTCGTTTGAGGTTTGTGTCTTCCAGTATCTCAGACAACCTCGAAGTGAGCCACCAGTGGTTCGGTTGGTGTCCGATCATGTCTTTGTATACCTCTCGCGTTTGACTGTGAGGGGCTTCTTTTAGCCCTTGTCTTCAGCGGGATAATAAAAACGGAACCTATAGATTCAAGAGGAAATGGAGTGCCATATATCCCTCCCTCCCCTTTTGTCTTTTCAAGGTACTTCAAGAACCTTTGAATCTGTTGTTTTCGGTGTCGCATTACGCCCAGACTGAGGGGCGTCAGATATGAAAAGGTTGGTGCGTTGGGAGAGGGACGACTGCGACACTTGTTACTGGGGACACTTTACACCCGCGCCCTAGTGTCGTGTGCTCACCTGATGGTCTTCGACGAACACACACACACACACACACACACACACACACACACACACACACACACACACACAGCATACACACGAGTGTATAACTCCCTCCCCGTGCCGTGCAAATAGGTGATGACAGTCCCTCCGTCCATACTCTCTAGTTAGAAAACGTTAGAGAGTGTTAGTATGCTACGGGTTAGATGGGTATGTCATCTAACAGGCTGCCAGTCGTTGGGCATGTGTCGTCTAACACGCTGTTATTGGTCAATGAGACTTCATCTAACACTCTGGAAAGTGGTTAGAGGGTATGTCATCGAACATACACTCATTGGTTAGAGGCACTATTGTCTAACAGTTTGTCATTTAGAAACTTGTTTCTAACACTCTCACTCGTTAGAGGTATGTCACCTAACATCTAACACGGTTTCAGCTATTTTCAACGTGAGGCTCCTAATTCATGGAGAGCTGAGATGATGTTTATGATTTGGTCGACCTAAACTTGGCTCATATCAACCTTCGTAGTGGCTTAGAGTTCGATTCTAATAGGGAAGAGGATCTGCTGACGTGGGGGAGACATTTGATACCACTCACCTTTAAGATACTTGGTGCTTGATCATGTGTGGTAATGTTTGTGTATGTTATTCATTAGGTTCGTAGAGTTCTGTGAGGGTGGTGGAGAGACGTGTTGAGGAGTTTGGCAAGTTGTGTGTGTGTGTGTGTGTTGTGTGTTTGTGTGTTTAGGTAGGGTAGGGAGGCTGGTCTGATCTAAGCTAGACCAAGGCTGGGTTATTGATATACGTCAGGGGAGGTTTCCAGACGACACATAGTAACGTAACGCAAGCTACGAGAGATGATGGCGTGGGTAACGGGATACCCAAAGCTGTGCACAGTAAGGAGGGCGGGGTAACCGATGTGGAGGAGGAGGAATGGGTTACTCATCCACACATGAAGGGGTATTTGGGGGGGAAACTCATTGTTTATCAACTGACAGTTCTATTTCACTCTTGTGTCTCCCCTGATGATGTGATTATTACACGAAATTGCACTTGGGAACTTGCCGTGTTTCATTTACCCCCCGTGGACTCATAGGAATACACACACACACACACACACACACACACACACACACACACACACACACACACACACACACGACCCAGGGTGCACATGAGGACGAGAGGAGCTGG
>NC_092235.1:20843735-20848735 GCF_036320965.1 Panulirus ornatus
CTAAGCAAATGTAAAGACACTAATTGGGCAAAATAGGGCAAATAAGAGGGGCATGTAAGGATCCGAGATGGGATTGAATAAGGTAAATAGGTTCGCTGGCATTGAGTCGAAGTGATTGAAATAGGGCCAGCAGGAAAGCATGCAGTGAGCTAAATTGGGTAAAAATAGGGCGGATAATCAGACACACAGGAAAGAGATTTTTTTCAGTCATGATATTGACTGTGTACATCAACAGAAATAATCTAGGAATTAAAGTTAGAAAACGAGAGTAGGTTGCTTGGTGTCAACAGATAATCAAGTGTGTAAACAAGCAGAGAAGCCGCTTAGTCGGGTTGTTAAACAGAGCAGATAGGTAAACAGACAGTGTAACAAACGGATAGATAATTAGTTTACCAGGCAAGCCCAAAGGCATGAGGGAGGAGCCTTCTGCTGTACTGTCCTGTCTCCATCTATAGTGGTGGGTGGGGGAGGAGCCTTCTGCTGTACTATCCTGTCTCCATCTATAGTGGTGGGTGAGGGACGAGCCTTCTGCTGTACTGTCCTGTCTCCATCTATAGTGGTGGGTGGGGGAGGAGCCTTCTGCTGTACTGTCCTGTCTCCATCTATAGTGGTGGGTGGGGGAGGAGCCTTCTGCTGTGCTGTCCTGTCTCCATCTATAGTGATGGGTGGGGGAGGAGCCTTCTGCTGTACTGTCCTGTCTCCATCTATAGTGGTGGGTGGGGGAGGAGCCTTCTGCTGTACTGTCCTGTCTCCATCTATAGTGGTGGGTGGGGGAGGAGCCTTCTGCTGTACTGTCCTGTCTCCATCTATAGTGATGGGTGGGGGAGGAGCCTTCTGCTGTACTGTCCTGTCTCCATCTATAGTGGTGGGTGGGGGAGGAGCCTTCTGCTGTACTGTCCTGTCTCCATCTATAGCGGTAGGTGAGGAGAAGCCTTCTGCTTTGCTATACTGTCTCCATGTATAGTAGTGGGTGGGTAACACAAAGGAATATACAATGCGAAGGAGTTAACCGTTTTACTATCATGTTCCCAACTGTATATATTAAAATTATAGGACTCTTTTGCTGTCCTCCAGCCCATAACTTCGTCATAGACCATCAGGTCTTCTGGTGTCTGGCTATCCCACGTAAGCACGTCCCTGGCTTCAGTTAACACACATACAAGAATAGAGAGATAACATAGCACAGGGTACTTCCATGTCTTCTTTAGACACAGGAAACTGAACACAGTCACTCAGTCATCTTGAGTCTTTGGCACATTCTGCTAACGTAATGGCTTGAGTCTGTCTTTGGCCTCAACCCTCAGCAATCCATCAGTGCCATGTCCGCAGCTGTTGTTTTTCGGTCACTTGTATGTGTGCTGTTTCCAAGGCTTCTCTCCCCCATTTACTCATATCCTCTTTGTATGATTTCACCTCCTTGTCACCTTGTTAAGTGGCCATACTTGTCTGTGTTGACGCCAAGCGCTTGCTGTCCACTTAGGTAAGTATGGCAATTCATAAAGGTGACAAGGAGCTGAAATATACCTTTTAGACATTGAGAAAACCAATGAGAAAAGCTTTGGAAGTGGATCAGACATATAGAAAAGAAGGGGACAATATCTGTTCTGGTTTCGTGTGATGAGCTGCGCCAGATGGAAACATGGACGTAATAAAACGTAGGGTTGCGACGTCGTGGACTAGGGGAGTCCAGCTGTCTGGTGCGATTGCGTTGCGACGTCCAGCAAGGTGAAGAATGGCCTGCGGGTGTATGGTATTGTGTCTCTGTATGTTACTGATATTGTCTTAACACGGGCCGCCGGGCCCAGACGCCCTCGCGTTTGTATATTCGCAACTGCAATCCATATATATATATATATATATATATATATATATATATATATATATATATATATATATATATATATATATAATACGGTAGGAAGAGGAACGGTGGATGTTATTAATTACCCCGCCTTTGATCAAACACATCATCTAAATTATTCAAAACGAATTTTCCTTTGTCTCGTATCTTTATCAGAATACACTATATATTTTTTTTTTTCAATTTTGTTTTTTTTTTTTAATCAAAACTCATAACCAGTGTTCTCTCTTGTCCAAATCATCCCCCCGACCCGACCCGACCCGACCCGACCCGACCTCCCCCACCAAGGCAATGGGTCCACCTCGACATTGGCACATCATACGTGTCGTAACGTAACGTAGCATAACGTAACGTAACGTTGCGTAACAAGGTAACGTAACATAACGTAAGGTAACGTAACGTCACATAACATAACATAACATGATATAACATAACGTTACGTAACATGACGTAACATAACGTAACGTAACTTAACAACATAACATGATATAACGTAACGTAACGTAACATAACGTAACATAATGTAACCGTAGAATAATGTAACGCAACATAACGTAACGTAACGTAACGTAACAACATAACATAACATAACGTAACATAACATAACATAACGTAACATAGCATGACATAGCATAACGTACGTGGAAAGCTAGATAGATAGATAGATAGATAGATAGATAGATAGATGGACTGCGTAATGGTTATCATAGATAGTACGGGATATAGAAAGACCAGGTAGACACATTGTTGTAGACTGATAGATAGATGCATAGAGAGATAGGACTCAAGGGTGGTGATAGATAGATAGAGTACTTCACATAAGAGACCGCGAGTTTACGTGGTAACTAGTGTGGCGAGGTAAACTACCGTAGGTTACTGGAAGGTCGTAAACTCTAGGGGAATTGGGTTGTTACTTTGGGACGTAAAGGAAAACGGGTAGAGTACAACAGGAGGAGGGGTGGGTTTACAAGAACAACGAGGGCGGGTTTACATCAACAGGAGGGTGAGTATACCCACAACAGATGATTTTGTATACTGTCAACAGTAGGGTGGCTATAATGCAACAGGTGAAAGGGCTGGGCGAGTGTACAAGAAGAGGAGGGTAGGTATACAACGGGGGACGAGGGGTATACAATAACAGAAGGTTAGGTTTACAAAAAAAAACAGATGTGTTGAAAATACAGCAACAGTAGGTTGTGTTGTTGTATACTTATAGGGTGGGACAGGTATTCTACAACAGGGTTTAATACAACAGGCGGTCTTCTACAACAGTCAGACTGGGTTTACTGGTTTACTACAACAGGTGAAACATGAACATTGACAGTAGAGTGAGAATATCCAAAGACTGGACGGGAGTCTGTAGACAGACAGACATAGACAGACTGCCTTAACAGACAGACACTAAGACCGATTAGTACGAAACAGATAGAATGCCATAGACAGTGGTTGACAGGTATCCAGCTACGGAGGGTAGTGCATAGACGGTCATGAGGTCAAAGACATAGACAGATAAAGGGAAGAGTGAGCCAAGATAGCAGGTAAGGTGAGATAAGATATCGGGTGAGCTGACCCCAAGTATCGGGTGAGGCCGGGGTTAAGATATCGGGTGGGCCAGGGTTAAGATATCGGGTGGGGCCGGGGGTAAGATATCGGGTGGGGCAGGGGTTAAGATATCGGGTGGGGCCGGGGTTAAGATATCGGGTGGGGCCGGGGTTAAGATATCGGGTGGGGCCGGGGTTAAGATATCGGGTGGGGCCGGGGTTAAGATATCGGGTGGGGCCGGGGTTAAGATATCGGGTGGGGCCGGGGTTAAGATATCGGGTGGGGCCGGGGTTAAGATATCGGGTGGGGCCGGTGTAAGATATCGGGTGATCTATCGGCCAAGAAATCGGGTGAGCTGGGCCAAGTTATCGGATGAGCCGAGGGTAGCCCACGTCGAAGCCTTGGTAAATGATGCAAAAAAAGAGACAGACGTTCTGATTATCGGCACAATGGTACTCCTGATTGGCACTTCAGCAGGTCCTGATTGGCACTGTTGGCACTGCTTAATGACTCTTTAGCAGGACCTGATTGGCACAGTGGGCCACATCTGACTCTGTCTATCAGAGGACCTGATGGGCACTGTGGGCCACATCTGACTCTGTCTATCAGAGGACTTGATGGGCACTGTGGGCCACATCTGACTCTGTCTATCAGACGACCTGATTGGCACTGTGGGCCACATCTGACTCTGTCTATCAGAGGACTTGATGGGCACTGTGGGCCACATCTGACTCTGTCTATCAGAGGATCTGATTGGCACTGTGGGCCACATCTGACTCTGTCGATTAGACGATCTGATTAGCACTGTGGGCCACATCTGACTCTGTCTATCAGAGGACTTGATGGGCACTGTGGGCCACATCTGACTCTGTCTATCAGACGACCTGATTGGCACTGTGGGCCACATCAGACCGGCCCTCAAGCAAGACCTGATTGACTCTATGGCCACTCCTTCAATGACTCCTTACCAAGGTCTGATTAGCACTATACGGGAACTCCTGATTGCCCCGCCCCCCCCCCCCCCATCTTTGAGACCCTGCCTATCAGAGTCCCAGTGTTCAGTCTCAGACACACACACACATATATAACCTTCCAGTCTTCCAGTGGCTCTGTAGCCTTTCCAGGACGATCGCTGGAACGAACTCTGTATTCAACCACTCCTTCTTCTCCTGCCTTCAGTCCCTCCCTCCTTTTTGGATTGCTTCCAGGTATTGTGCATCTCATGTATTTCCTGGAGGTGGACGCGGAGCCTTCCAGAAACTCATCTGGACTGATTACCCACGCCAAAACCATCATCAACTTGGCTAATTAAGGTAATCAACACTTCATCTTTAATTACCCTCCCGGGACACCACTTTCGTACCAAGACCTCATGTTTCATTTACCCTCCGCCGATGAGGGAGTTTGGAGATGGTTGGTGGAGAAGAGGGTGAGGGGGGGGGGTGGTGTTGGAGAGTGGTGGAGGTTCAGGATTGTTGGTGATGGAGATAATGATGGCGATGATGATAGAAATGAGGGTGAGGGATTTCTCCCGTGACTTTCTAGGATCTTGGATTTGTGTGTGTGTGTGTGTGTGTGTGTGTGTGTGTGTGTGTGT
>NC_092235.1:20853735-20861235 GCF_036320965.1 Panulirus ornatus
TCGTGAATGAAGGTGTATTATTTGGGAGAGGGGGGGGGGGAAGGGGGGTCTTCTTTGGGGGGGAGGGAGGGAGAAGGGGAGGTCTTTTGGGGGGGGAGGGGGGTCTTCTTGGGGGGGGAGGGGGTGGGGGGGGAGGAAAAGGGGGTCCTAGGGAGAAGGGGTCTTCTTTAGGAGGGAGGGAAATGGAGAAGGTCTTCTTTGGGGGGGGGGGGGGGGAGGAAAGAGAAGGGAGGGAGGAGTGAGAGGGAGGGAGGGAAGGGAGAGGGGGGAGGTCTTCTTTAGGGGGGTGGAAGGAAGGAGGGAGGGAGTGAGTGAGAGGGATGGAGGGAGAGGGAAGGTATATATATATATATATTTCCTCCCCCACCCCGGAAGTTACCGACAGTACATTAAGGGAAGTTTCTTTGGGCGCCACACACACACACACACACACACACACACAGCGTCGCTGAATTCTAAACCAGTGTGGCCCAGGTTCGATCCCCCCCGCCAGCGAGGTACACAGGGAAGAGAGAGAAGAAAAAAAGAGAGAGAGAGTGAGTGAGTGCTCTCTTGTTGTCTTCATGATCAATATGAGGGAAATTTAAAATCCCAAGAGTTGTTTATACACTCTCTCTCTCTCTCTCTCTCTCTCTCTCTCTCTCTCTCTCTCTCTCTCTCTCTCTCTCTCTCTCTCTCTCTATCTATCTATCTATCTATCTATCAATCTATCAGTCTATCTATCTATCTCCCGAGTCCAGGTAGCGAGAGAGAGAGAGAATGGCACATTGAGTGAGAGAGAGAGAGAGAGAGAGAGAGAGAGAGAGAGAGAGAGAGAGAGAGAGAGAGAGGACTTCAGTGGTTGTCAAGTTCCCATTCTTGACCCATGCTACTTTTTTTCTCTATTTTCTTTTTCGCAATTCTTCATGTTCCCTTTATTGACATATGGTCAATACACACACACACACACACACACACACACACACACACACACACACACACACCTTCAACGCATGTGTGTGTGTGTGTGTGTGTGTGTGTCTCAGTTAACCTCCCAGTGCGGCTGAACGCGCAGCACCCTGGCAGGGTTCGAATCCCACACACCCGTGGTGTATGAGTATGGATGGTTACCTTTCGACGAATTATTGTATCATGAATAAATACAAATAACCAAAGAATTTAAATAGAATAAACCTGGAGGTTTATACTCTGTTTACGTCTGGTCGTAAGGCCTTGTTTACACCAAGACCAAACGTCAACAAGATAAAAGAATGCATTGTTTATATGTGTTTATATGTGTTTGTATATATATATATATATATATATATATATATATATATATATATATATATATATATATATATATCATTTTGGTGTTATACAGCCCACCTCAAACGACCTTTCTCATCTCGGGTAAACATATGGAAATGCCTTACGTCTCCCTCCCCCCAAAAAGGCCATTTAAAGGTCTTTAAAGGTTTCCGGAGGCCATTTAGCGCATCGCATGGAGCCTAAATGGATATTTAGGATCCTCATGGAGCCTTAGAAGTCATTGAGAATTCTTAAAAGTGCTTTAGAAGCCTTTTCGAGTTACTGAAGGTTAAGCACTGAAAGCCATTTACAATATAATTAAAGCCCCCGACAGCCACTTTGAGGCCATTTTTAATTCTTAAGAAGACCAAGAATGCCATTTTGAGTCCTCCCCCGCGCCCTAGATAGACCCCGAAGGCCATTTAGAGCCCTCAGGTAGACCCGAGAGCCGTTTTCAAACCCTCAGGTATTCCCGGAAGCCATTTTATCACCCTTCAGGTAATCCTGGAAGCCATTTATAATCCCAACAAGCCCGGGAAAACCCGTCCAGAACACCCGTTCGCCTTTTATCATATGCCCCCCTCCCCCCTCCTCCCTCCCCCCCCCTCCTTCTTTATTTTTTCCCCTCGTCCTCTGTGTCTGGCGTCTACGAGAGGCTGGGGGGGGGGAGCCATTAATGCCCCCCCCCCCTAGTTTATTCCAGCGGGAAGGTAAGGGAGTGTCGAGAAACACTGAAACACTGGAATGAAACGGGAGGAGAAACTGCGTAACGTGTGTGGGGGGGCCTTGGGCTGGGGGGGGGGTGCGTAAGTTCTGTATTCATGGGGATGGTTTACACTATGGTTGCTTGGTCAGTAAGTTGTTTGCAGTTTGTTTGCTTCGGGGAGAAGTGATTTACAGTATGGTTGCTTGGGCAGTAAGTTGTTTACAGTTTGTTTGCTTTGCGGAGAAGTTATTTACAGTATGGTTGCTTGGGCAGTGAGTTGTTTACAGTTTGTTTGCTTCGGGGAGAAGTGATTTACAGTATGGTTGCTTGGGCAGTAAGTTGTTTACAATATGGTTGCTTGGGCAGTAAGTTGTTTACAGTTTGTTTGCTTTGCGGAGAAGTGATTTACAGTATGGTTCAGGGGCAGTGGGGTGATTTACAGTATGGTTGCTTGGGCAGTATGTTGTTTACAATATGGTTGCTTGGGCAGTAAGTTGTTTACAGTTTGCTTCGGGGAGAAGTGATTTACAGTATGGTTGCTTGGGCAGTAAGTTGTTTACAGTATGGTTGCTTGGTCAGTAAGTTGTTTACAGTTTGTTTGATTGGGGCAGTGGGGTGATTTACAATATGGTTGCTTGGGCAGTAAGTTGTTTACAGTTTGTTTGCTTCGGCAGCCATGCGATTTACACTATGGTTGCTTGAGCTGCTGTAAATACCATATAAATGTAGTAGATACAGAGAGTCAGTAACTGTACTCAAATGTCACAGTCATGTAGATGAAAGTAGTGACAGTGGATGTCCAGACTTTCAAGAATACTCAATACTTCTTATATATATAGAGACAGGAGGTCAAGAGAAAGGTGCAAGAGGTGAAAAAAAGGGCAAATGAGAGTTGGGGTGAGAGAGTATCATTAAATTTTAGGGAGAATAAAAAGATGTTCTGGAAGGAGGTAAATAAAGTGCGTAAAACAAGGGAGCAAATGGGAACTTCGGTGAAGGGCGCAAGTGGGGAGGTGAAAACAAGTAGTGGTGATGTGAGAAGGAGATGGAGTGAGTATTTTGAAGGTTTGTTGAATGTGTTTGATGATAGAGTGGCAGATATAGGTGTTTTGGTCGGGGTGGTGTGCAAAGTGAGAGGGTTAGGGAAAATGATTTGGTAAACAGAGAAGAGGTAGTGAAAGCTTTGCGGAAGATGAAAGCCGGCAAGGCAGCAGGTTTGGATGGTATTGCAGTGGAATTTATTAAAAAAGGGGGTGACTGTATTGTTGACTGGTTGGTAAGGTTATTTAATGTATGTATGACTCATGGTGAGGTGCCTGAGGATTGGCGGAATGCGTGCATAGTGCCATTGTACAAAGGCAAAGGGGATAAGAATGAGTGCTCAAATTACAGAGGTATAAGTTTGTTGAGTATTCCTGGTAAATTATATGGGAGGGTATTGATTGAGAGGGTGAAGGCATGTACAGAGCATCAGATTGGGGAAGAGCAGTGTGGTTTCAGAAGTGGTAGAGGATGTGTGGATCAGGTGTTTGCTTTGAAGAATGTATGTGAGAAATACTTAGAAAAGCAAATGGATTTGTATGTAGCATTTATGGATCTGGAGAAGGTATATGATAGAGTTGATAGAGATGCTCTGTGGAAGGTATTAAGAATATATGGTGTGGGAGGAAAGTTGTTAGAAGCAGTGAAAAGTTTTTATCGAGGATGTAAGGCATGTGTACGTGTAGGAAGAGAGGAAAGTGATTGGTTCTCAGTGAATGTAGGTTTGCGGCAGGGGTGTGTGATGTCTCCATGGTTGTTTAATTTGTTTATGGATGGGGTTGTTAGGGAGGTAAATGCAAGAGTTTTGGAAAGAGGGGCAAGTATGAAGTCTGTTGGGGATGAGAGAGCTTGGGAAGTGAGTCAGTTGTTGTTCGCTGATGATACAGCGCTGGTGGCTGATTCATGTGAGAAACTGCAGAAGCTGGTGACTGAGTTTGGAAAAGTGTGTGGAAGAAGAAAGTTAAGAGTAAATGTGAATAAGAGCAAGGTTATTAGGTACAGTAGGGTTGAGGGTCAAGTCAATTGGGAGGTGAGTTTGAATGGAGAAAAACTGGAGGAAGTGAAGTGTTTTAGATATCTGGGAGTGGATCTGGCAGCGGATGGAACCATGGAAGCGGAAGTGGATCATAGGGTGGGGGAGGGGGCGAAAATCCTGGGGGCCTTGAAGAATGTGTGGAAGTCGAGAACATTATCTCGGAAAGCAAAAATGGGTATGTTTGAAGGAATAGTGGTTCCAACAATGTTGTATGGTTGCGAGGCGTGGGCTATGGATAGAGTTGTGCGCAGGAGGATGGATGTGCTGGAAATGAGATGTTTGAGGACAATGTGTGGTGTGAGGTGGTTTGATCGAGTGAGTAACGTAAGGGTAAGAGAGATGTGTGGAAATAAAAAGAGGGTGGTTGAGAGAGCAGAAGAGGGTGTTTTGAAGTGGATTGGGCACATGGAGAGGATGAGTGAGGAAAGATTGACCAAGAGGATATATGTGTCGGAGGTGGAGGGAACAAGGAGAAGAGGGAGACCAAATTGGAGGTGGAAAGATGGAGTGAAAAAGATTTTGTGTGATCGGGGCCTGAACATGCAGGAGGGTGAAAGGAGGGCAAGGAATAGAGTGAACTGGAGCGATGTGGTATACCGGGGTTGACGTGCTGTCAGTGGATTGAAGCAGGGCATGTGAAGCGTCTGGGGTAAACCATGGAAAGCTGTGTAGGTATGTATATTTGCGTGTGTGGACGTATGTATATACATGTGTATGGGGGGGGGGGGTTGGGCCATTTCTTTCGTCTGTTTCCTTGCGCTACCTCGCAAACGCGGGAGACAGCGACAAAGTATAATAAAAAAAAAATACATCTTTTTTCCCCTCGGATAAACATTGACACGTTCTATTTCCCAGGATAGACTTGTGCATAATTATTTTCCCTAGGAGAAACGTTCACAGGCCATTTTCTAATCGTAGAGTTAACTATTACACGATATACCTGTCTGGGAATAAAAAAAAAGACCCGAAGAATATTTCCTTTTTTTTTTCCCCTAGTATTATACATAATGCTTTCTTTTTTCCCCAGGTAAGTCCAGCACGTCGTCACCACCGCTCAAGAAGTGAACCTCAAAGGTACTGGGTAAGTACCATTTTTGCAGTGTTTTCCTTACTGATGATAATCAGCGTCTTGGAGGCAAGCCTTGGTGAGGATTGGCGTCTTGGAGGCAAGCCTTGGTGAGGATTGGCGTCTTGGAGGCAATCCTTGGTGAGGATTGGCGTCTTGGAGGCAATCCTTGGTGAGGATTGGCGTCTTGGAGGCAATCTTTGGTTAGGATTGGCGTCTTGGAGGCAATCTTTGGTTAGGATTGGCGTCTTGGAGGCAATCCTTGGTGAAGATTGGCGTCTTGGAGGCAAGCCTTGGTGAGGATTGGCGTCTTGGAGGCAATCCTTGGTGAGGATTGGCGTCTTGGAGGCAATCCTTGGTGAAGATTGGCATCTTGGAGGCAATCCTTGATGAGCATTGGCGTCTTGGAGGCAATCCTTGGTGAGGATTGGCGTCTTGGAGGCAATCCTTGGTGAGGATTGACGTCTTGGAGGCAATCCTTGGTGAGGATTGGCGTCTTGGAGGCAATCCTTGGTGAGGATTGGCGTCTTGGAGGCAATCCTTGGTGAGGATTGGCGTCTTGGAGGCAATCCTTGATGATGATTGGCGTCTTGGAGGCAATCCTTGATGAGGATTGGCGTCTTGGAGGCAATCCTTGATGAGGGTTGGCGTCTTGGAGGCAATCCTTGGTGAGGATTGGCGTCTTGGAGGCAATCCTTGATGATGATTGGCGTCTTGGAGGCAATCCTTGATGAGGATTGGCGTCTTGGAGGCAATCCTTGATGATGATTGGCGTCTTGGAGGCAATCCTTGATGAGCATTGGCGTCTTGGAGGCAATCCTTGATGAGCATTGGCGTCTTGGAGGCATACCAACTGGTTTGATATATTACAATTTCGTGATGTCTTATGGCGTTTTTTTTAAATGTCGGTGAGGTATTATTAATTATCTTTATTTGTTTGTATGTTTATATGTTTGTATCCTATGTAGCTACAGCGTGCGTGATTTGGAGGCGGGGGATCGGGTGGGGGGGGGGGTTTGTAGGTAAATGAAGTAGGGGACAGTTTTGTAGTCTATTATAGTTACATGTGTGTGTGTGTGTGTGTGTGTGTGTGTGGATATGTGTTTTATCTAACCACTCCCAGGGTGGTTAGGGGCTGGCTTGAGGTGATTAGACCCTCCAAATGGTAGTTAGTCTCGTCTGCCCTACAAGGATTATCTTTACTCGTCCGTGCCAGCAGTATCTGTACTCGTCCTTGGAGTATCTGTGCTCGTCCTTGGAGTATCTGTGCTCGTCCTTGGAGTATCTGTGCTCGTCCTTGGAGTATCTGTACTCGTCCTTGGAGTATCTGTGCTCGTCCTTGGAGTATCTGTGCTCGTCCTTGGAGTATCTGTACTCGTCCTTGGAGTATCTGTGCTCGTCCTTGGAGTATCTGTGCTCGTCCTTGGAGTATCTGTGCTCGTCCTTGGAGTATCTGTACTCGTCCTTGGAGTATCTGTGCTCGTCCTTGAAGTATCTGTGATCGTCCTTGGAGTATCTGTGATCGTCCTTGGAGTGTCTGTGCTCGTCCTTGGAGTATCTGTACTCGTCCTTGGAGTATCTATACTCGTCCTTGGAGTATCTGTACTCGTCCTTGGAGTATCTGTACTCGTCCTTGGAGTATCTGTACTCGTCCTTGGAGTATCTATACTCGTCCTTGGAGTATCTGTACTCGTCCTTGGAGTATCTGTGATCGTCCTTGGAGTATCTGTGATCGTCCTTGAAGTATCTGTGATCGTCCTTGGAGTATCTGTGATCGTCCTTGGAGTATCTGTGCTCGTTCTTGAAGTATCTGTGATCGTCCTTGGAGTATCTGTGATCGTCCTTGGAGTATCTGTGCTCGTCCTTGGAGTATCTGTGATCGTCCTTGGAGTATCTGTGATCGTCCTTGGAGTATCTGTGCTCGTCCTTGGAGTATCTATGCTCGTCATTGGAGTATCTTTGATCGTCCTTGGAGTATCTGTGCTCGTCCTTGGAGTATTTGTGCTCGTCCTTGGAGTATCTGTACTCGTCCTTGGAGTATCTGTGCTCGTCCATGGAGTATCTGTGCTCGTCCTTGGAGTATCTGTGATCGTCCATGGAGTATCTGTGCTCGTCCTTGGAGTATCTGTGCTCGTCCTTGGAGTATATACTCGTCCTTGGAGTGTCTGTGCTCGTCCTTGGAGTATCTTTGATCGTCCTTGGAGTACTCTGTACTCGACTTTGGAGTATCTGTACCCGTCCTTGGAGTATCTGTGCTCGTCCATGGAGTATCTATACTCGTCATTGGAGTATCTGTGCTCGTCCTTGGAGTATCTGCGATCGTCCTTGGAGTATCTATACTCATCCTTGGAGTATCTGTGC
>NC_092235.1:20871235-20876235 GCF_036320965.1 Panulirus ornatus
AATACGAATCTTCCAACCTCACGAAAACGAACTTTACAGCCTCACGAATACGAATTTCATAACCTCACGAAAACGAGCTTTACAACCTCACGAAAACGAACTTCATAACCTCACGAAAACGAACTTAAAGCCTCACGAATAAGAACTTCATAACCTCACGAAAACGGACTTTACAGCCTCACGAATACGAACTTCATAACCTCACGAAAACGGACTTTACAGCCTCACGAATACGAACTTCATAACCTCACGAAAACGAACTTAAAGCCTCACGAATAAGAACTTCATAACCTCACGAAGACGAACTTTACAACCTCACGAAAACGAACTTCATAACCTCACGAAAACGAACTTTACAGCCTCACGAATAAGAACTTCATAACCTCACGAAAACGAACTTCACAGCCTCACGAATACGAACTTCATAACCCCACGAAAACGAACTTCACAGCCTCACGAATACGAACTTCATAACCCCACGAAAACGAACTTTACAGCCTCACGAATACGAACTTCATAACCTCACGAAAACGGATCTCACATCCGCACGAAAACGAAAAGGTCAGCATTGACTAGGTCACACGGGTTATGTATATATGTGTCATTTGCATATCAAAAGCTTCGCCAGGCGCGCCTACCGTGCAAGGTGAGACGCCTTCAACCAAACGTTTGGCCATTTTTCTTTCTCTTGGTAAAGGCAATGAATGTGGCAACTGGCAGTATATATATATATATATATATATATATATATATATATATATATATATATATATATATATATATATATATATATATATATGTAATCACATGTTTACCAAATGGCGTCCTAGCTTCGTCTCTTCGATGTATATCAACTGACTGTCATATTTCTCTCTTGTGTCTCCCCTGATGATGTGATTATTACACGAAAGTGCACTTGGGACCTTTTCGTGTTTCATTTTCCCCGTGGACTCATAGGAATATATATATATATATATATATATATATATATATATATATATATATATATATATATATATATATATATATTAGAACAGCATTATCTAGAAACGAAAGGTAATTGATATTCTGCAGTTATTTTTTTTATTTTTGCAAAAATGTCAATTTTTTTTGTTAATAGTAGGTCTGAATTACCTTTTTGAAGTAATTTCCGTGCCTGACCATCTTGATGTAAGTGAATTCACTCGCTAATCATAGTTTTGAATTACCTTTTATAATAAAGTAATTAACTTCGTGTTTTTTTTTTTGATGTAGGTGAATGTCTTTTGCTGAACGGTAGTTCTAAAGTAAATGACCTTGTTCAGTTCGTGGTGGTAATAGGCGGGTAGAGGGTAGTTGTGGGTTGGTGTGGGTGTAGTGGGTAAGAAGGAAAACGGCTCTGGATTGATTTTGGGGAGGAGGGGTGACTGCCATGTTTCTATACACACACACACGAACTAACACACAGACGAAGGGAGGGGAGAAGAGGGGCGAGGTGGGTGCAAACAACTCTCTTGTTTACCCTCCCTCAAAAACAAACACACACACACACACACACACACACACACACACACACACACACACGCACATGCACACAGATACACACACGCACGCGACGAGCCTCCTTCGTGTCGTGGTCAGCGTTGTTGACTGTGAGCCAGCACGTGCCAGCCCAGGGTCGCGCCCGCATCGGATCGAATCCTGGTCGTTTGGCACTCGGCCCACGCCCAACCTAGGTGTTCATCCTCCCGTCGGGAAGGGCTAAAGTCTATACCTGGATATACCTGGCTGGGGCCAGGGTGTGTATGAACACCTGTGTGTATATATATATATATATATATATATATATATATATATATATATATATATATATATATATACACACACAAAATCAAAGACATGGTCCATATATACAAGGTTAAGGGACGAGGCAACACGAGTGTAAGACTCTCTCTCCCCCTAGACACACACGAGAGAGAGAGAGAGAGAGAGAGAGAGAGAGAGAGAGAGAGAGAGAGAGAGAACAGGAGAGAGAGAGAGAGAGAGAGAGAGAGAGAGAGAGAGAGAGAGAGAGAGAGAGAGAGAGAGAGAGAGAGGGAGAGAGAGAGAGACAGAGAGAGAGAGAGAGTGCAGGAGAGAGAGAGAGAGAGAGAGAGAGAGAGAGAGAGAGAGAGAGAGAGAGAGAGAGAGTGCAGGAGAGAGAGAGAGAGAGAGAGAGAGAGAGAGAGAGAGAGAGAGAGAGTGCAGGAGAGAGAGAGAGAGAGAGAGAGAGAGAGAGAGAGAGAGAGAGAGAGAGAGAGAGAGAGTGCAGGAGAGAGAGAGAGAGACAGAGAGAGAGGCGATATGAGTTTAATTAAAACAACGAGGACCAGTTAAGGACTTCCAAATGCAAGCAATAAACAGAGAGAGGGGGAGAAAAAGAAGGAAGGGAGGGAGGTAGGTCTTAACTGAGCTCTCTCTCTCTCTCCCGGAGGCGACTTGTAACACGGGCTAGCAATCTTCTGAAATGACTCTAAACTCTGGTAAAGTCCCGGTGGTGGCGAGTTCCCAGGTGGAGGCCTTTTGGGAAGACCACTGCGAGAGAGTTATGACGCGTCCGAACTAACTTCTCTCTCTCTCTCGCTCTCTCTCTCTCTCTCTCTCTCTCTCTCTCTCTCTCTCTCTCTCTCTTTATATATATATATATACATATATATATATATATATATATATATATATATATATATATATATATATACATGGGCAGTGTGTAGTTAAATGGTCAGCGTACCCAGCTTCCAAGCCAGTGGGACAAGGTTCGAATCCTTGCAGTTGGAGGGCATTGTGTTGTCTATGAAAGTCGCCTTCATATACACTATATATATATATATATATATATATATATATATATATATATATATATATATATATATATATGTATATATATATATATATATGTCTGTGTGTGTGTGTGTGTGTGTGTGTGTGTGTGTTTGTTTGTTTATCGTAGTACAATCAGACACCCTGACTTTCAAACTCCCTCTTTTTTTCCTTTTTTTTCAAAGTGCTTTAAGTCTCATTACGTGACATCTCGCCACCCTGGAATATCTTAATCATTCTCGAACTTAACGCCAACGTGTGTGTGACGCCACCGTAATTAGGGAGTTGCTTTATCAAATTTGCATTTAACGACCTCCACCTTCCGACGCGTCGGTGCGAATTGCGTCTTTGGCTCGTTGTGCCATTTTGGCTCGTTGTGTATGTCTGGTTTTTGGTTTTTTTTAGCCGAAGGACGATTGAGAAAGGGTTTTTTTGTGGTTGGTTTTTAGCAGAAGAACGATTGAGAAAGGGTTTTTTTGTCCCCCATTTTCAACTCCACTTGGGTAAAAGAATTCTTATTTTCTTTTTCCGTGAAATCTAATGGATTTTCGACCTATTTCTTTTTTCCTTTTTTTTTGGATCTAGATGAATGATTGTGGCGTCGTGTGGCGTCGTGTGTCCTCTCTTCCTGGTCCTTGGAGAACCCGACGCGCCTTGCAAGGGGAAGAAAAGGGGGGAAAGGGAGGGGGCGCTCTGGGCTGTTGAGGGAAGACGTGGGCCCCCTGAAGTGTCGCAATGCCCTGACGGCGTGATGAACTCCTGACGAAGGAGGTTCTCTCTGTGTGTGACCTCCTCCTTCTTTCCCTCCCTCCTGAAGAAGACGAGTGGATGTGTGTGTGTGTGTGTGTGACCTCCTCCTTCTTTCCCTCCCACCCTCCCTCCTGAAGACGAGTGGGTGTGTGTGTGTGTGTGACCTCCTCCTCCTTCTTTCCCTCCCTCCCTCCTGAAGACGAGGAGTGTGTGTGTGTGTGTGTGTGACCTCCTCCTTCTTTCCCTCCCTCCTGAAGACGAGTGTGTGTGTGTGTGTGTGTGTGTGTGTGTGTGTGTGTGTGTGTGTGTGTGTGTGTCAGTCACTTAGGACCCAGGCGTTGGCTCCTGACGGAGATGGGGGAATGGAACTTGTCCTTGGCGGTGGCTTAAAGTATTAGGCCTACTTTGCCACTGAGGGCCATGTCCCCGGGTATGGAAGCGCCCCTGGGTGTGGTGGTAAGTGGGGTCGTGTCTCCAGCTGTCTGCTCCAGCTGGGTCAGCTACAGCTGGAGGGGGGATGGATGGACTAACCCCATCTCTAGATGGTTGCCCAGTTATCTCCTAGGAGGAAGGAGGGATGAACAGCTGGGTAGACTGCTCGCCGGGGGATCGAACTCTGGACGAGTGGATCACATGTCTTACCCAAGGGCCACAGACGTGAGGCGAAACCAGTTTTTTTTTTTTTAAAAAGTCTCGTTTTTTTTCCCCTTTTTTTTTTAACGCTGGACGCGAGTCCGCTCACCACACGCCTCCACCGTGTGAGATAATGGGGCAGAAAGTTTCAGGGGTGGGGCCGAAAGTTTCAAGGGTGGGGCAGAAAGTTTTAAGGGTGGGGCAGAAAGTTTCAAGGGTGGGGCAGGAAGTTTCAGGGGTGGGGCAGAAAGTTTCAAGGGTGGGGCAGAAAGTTTCAGGGGTGGGGCAGAAAGTTTCAGGGGTGGGGCAGAAAGTTTCAAGGGTGGGGCAGAAAGTTTCAGGGGTGGGGCAGAAAGTTTCAGGGGGTGGGGCAGAAAGTTTCAGGGGTGGGGCAGAAAGTTTCAGGGGTGGGGCAGAAAGTTTCAAGGGTGGGGCAGAAAGTTTCAGGGGTGGGGCAGAAAGTTTCAGGGGTGGGGCAGAAAGTTTCAGGGGTGGGGCAGAAAGTTTCAGGGGTGGGGCAGAAAGTTCCAGGACTGAAAATGTTCCAGGGATGGGACGAGAAAGTTCCAGGGATGTGGGGAGAGAGAGAGAGAGAGAGAGAGAGAGAGAGAGAGAGAGAGAGAGAGGTTTCAGGTGGTGGGGGGTACAAAGTTTCAGGGGGAGGAGGGGTGAAAAAGGTTTCATGGGGAGAAGAAGTTTCAGGGGTGGGGGGGGGAACGTCTTCTCCCCCCCCCCCCAATCATGGTCAGGGGTCGAGGGTGGGATAAAAGTGGAGGGAG
>NC_092235.1:20881235-20891235 GCF_036320965.1 Panulirus ornatus
TGGAGCCTGCCAGAGCTCGTCTTCGCTCTCCCGACCTTGGATGCCGGACGACCATCGGTTGTCCAGCCTTGACGTACTGTGGCATCCGGTAATCGGCCCGCGCGCGCGTCTCCACACACGGGCACGGTTACTTGGTCCTCGTGTGTGGGTGTGGGTGTGGGTGTGTGTGTGTGTGTGTAGGGAGAGAGAGAGAGAGAGAGAGAGAGAGAGATGGCCCTGCGATGGATATAGCTGTCATTGGGATGGCTGGCTGTGGGCCTTCCCCTGGGGTTCGACGGGTCAGTGAGAGAGTGTGGTGTGGTGTGTGGTGTGGTGTGGTGTGTGGTGTGGTGTGTGATGTGGTGTGTGGTGTGAGGTGTGGTGTGTGGTGTGAGGTGTGGTGTGTGGTGTGGTGTGTGGTGTGGTGTGGTGTGTGGTGTGGTGTGTGGTGTGTGTGGGGGGAGGGCGCGTGCGTGTGTGGCGTGGTGTGTGGTGTGGAGGGAGGGCGCGGGCGTGTGTGTGTGGGGTGTGTGTGACGAACGCTGTACATATTGAGGCATCTTGCCTCTATATAGGGGGGTCTGTAGTGTCAGATTTCCTCCCCCTTTTTTAAAAGTTCCCTCCTCCTCCTCCTCCTCCTCCTTCCTCTCCCTCTTCATTACATAGTGTGTGTGTGTGTGTGTGTGTGTGTGTGTGTGTGTGTAGCTACTTCTATTTGTCATTTGCTTGTTTGTACAGTACGATGGAGGGGATGTTTTACATTCGCTGGGGGGCCAGCAACCTTCCTCCCTCACCTCTTGAACATTTCTTTATAATCATAGAGTCTTTTAATCTTCTGTACGCTGACTGCATTTACGAATGCGTTATTCGTCTTCCCAATTCATCCACTCGTCATACACTGTATAAGAACTCATTTGTGTGTGTATATATATATATATATATATATATATATATATATATATATATA
This sequence comes from Panulirus ornatus, assembly GCF_036320965.1. Classification (NCBI taxonomy): domain Eukaryota; kingdom Metazoa; phylum Arthropoda; class Malacostraca; order Decapoda; family Palinuridae; genus Panulirus; species Panulirus ornatus. The sequence continues at coordinate 20,882,182 of NC_092235.1, forward strand.
TATATATATATATATATATATTAAATATTCAGACCTGGTTTAGAATATAAGTGAAAGCTGTGATCAAATCACCTCTTGCTCCTCTCTCTCTCTCTCTCTCTCTCTCTCTCTCTCTCTCTCTCTCTCTCTCTCTCTCTCTCTCTCTCTCTCTTCCATGGGGTACTGTCGTAGTCAAACGAAGATACGTCTCCATCACGTCCCAATCTATTCATGATGGCCTTTGTGTTCATCATCTCGAGGTTCTTTTTGACTCTTCGTCTCTTGGTGTCCTTTCTCCCTAGGGAGTGGTTCGGCGTAAGGCCACTAGAGGGGTAAACCCCCCCCCACCACCTTCCACCCTCCAAGAATGCCCCCCCACCCTCAACAAATGCCTCCAACGGTGTTCTGAAGTTCCTCTTCACGAAAAGAGAGAGGCAGCTGGGAGGGTGGGTCTTACACAAGCCACGTCTTACGAGTGTAGACTCGACTCCCACAAAAGAATTATAAATCAAGTCTAAAACAACATTTGTAAACATGCAAGATAATGATAAATATTAAATAGTAATAGAAATGAGGATTTTAGAACTGAATACGTCAGGAGACGTTGTATATAAACGTTACGAATGAATAATGATAACCTGAAAATTGATCTCCGAAAACCCTGGGTAAAACGTGGAAACTTCGTGATAAATATTATGCAAATATACAAGCGAGACGAAATGAGATGTTAGGGGAGTATGGCACAGGTATTGAGAGGGTAGAGGGTGAGGAACTGAATGGCTTTTAAATGGGGGAAGTGAATGGTGCGTATGATGAGTAGAGAAGAGGGGCTCGCGCCATGATTTAGAGGGAAGGGAAGCACAGGATGAGAAGAAAGGAAGACACGACCATGTTAAGGAAGGTGTAGTAAGGACGCTTAAAAGCAGGCACGCAATTTTGACCTACAGTGGCGAACGTACGTTTAAAAGAGTTTAAAATAAAGGCACTTCCTTTTTATCTAAATGTATATTAGGAGGAATAAGGGAGAGGAGAGAGAGAGAGAGAGATAAAGGACACCTCCATTACGGACTTGGAGTTGTGCTAATGCGTTTTACGCCCGCCAGCCCAGGCACGTTTCAGACGCTGCCGAGCGCTTGGGGGTAAGCGACGGGGAAAGAGGAAGTGTCGTACAGTAAACTGTGTGAGACATGGGTTGCCAACAATATGCTCAGTAATGAGACGCCGGGAGAAAGAACTTCCTTTGCCTGCACTTAACGCTTGCCAGCACACAGACACACACACACACACACACACACACACACACACACACACACACACACGGACGGGAAAATTAACATGTCCACAAGGCCCGAGGTAGTGTGTGTGTGTGTGTGTGTGTGTGTGTGTGTGTGTGAAGAGGGAGAGAGCAAGACAGTGTCATGGTGTATATTAAGATGAAAATGATAAGAAAAAGAGGATTACAGTGTCATACAACACCGCTAAAAGTATAGCTGATTTGTCCGTCTGTCTATTGTGTGTCTGTCTGTCTATCTGTTTATCTATCTATCTATCTATCTGTCTATCTCTCTCTCTCTCTCTCTCTCTCTCTCTCTCTCTCTCTCTCTCTCTCTATATATATATATATATATATATATATATATATATATATATATATATATATATATATATATATATATATCCCCTCGAGTGAGCGAGTTAATGGCCATACGCGTATGCAGTAGACACTTTACACTTACAAGTGGACTCCTTAAGTAGAAGTGTACTTGTTTGTGGACCTTCAACGCGTCGCGTCAAGTGCCCTTGTGCCAGGGAGACCCCCCTCCCCCCCCCCACACACACCTCACAACGCCTCATGAACTTCCTCATAAATCCACAGGGCGGGAGAATGGCACCAGAATGAGGCTCTTGAACCCCCACAATTTTGAACGCTCACAGTCTTGAACGCCCACGTCCTTGAACGCCCATACTCTTAAACCCATTCTTGAACCCCCACGCTCTTGAACCCAACACTCTTGAACCCACACACTCTTGAACCCCCACACTCTTGAACCCCTAAACTCTTGAAACCCCACACTCTTAAACCCCCCACTACACTCTTGAACCTCCACATTCTTGAACCCCCACTACACTCTTGAACCCCCACACTCTTGAAACCCCACACTTGAACCCACACTACACTCTTGAACCCCCACTACACTCTTGAACCCCCACACTCTTGAAACCCCACACTTGAACCCACACTACACTCTTGAACCCCCACTACACTCTTGAACCCCCACTACACTCTTGAACCCCCACTACACTCTTGAACCCCCCACTACACTCTTGAACCCCCACTACACTCTTGAACCCCCACTACACTCTTGAACCCCACACTCTTGAAACCCCACACTTGAACCCACACTACACTCTTGAACCCCCACTACACTCTTGAACCCCCACACTCTTGAAACCCCACACTTGAACCCACACTACACTCTTGAACCCCCACTACACTCTTGAACCCCCACTACACTCTTGAACCCCCACTACACTCTTGAACCCCCCCCACTACACTCTTGAACCCCCACTACACTCTTGAACCCCCACTACACTCTTGAACCCCCCACTACACTCTTGAACCCCCCACTACACTCTTGAACCCCCACACTTGAACCCCCACACACTCTTGAACCCCCAAACTCTTGAACCCCCCACACACTCTTGAACCCCCCCCACAGTTTTGAACGCCGTGCCGTCGCGCCAGGCCCTTCGTCACCCTGCGTTCTGGCCCGCCTTCAATATTGCGAGTTTCCTTCAGATTAAAAGACTGAAGAAATGACCCGTCGGAGAAATGGGTGTGTGGGTATTACGTGTCTTGTCTGGGATATGGAGGGAATGGGGGAGAAATGAGGAAGGGGGAGGGTTAAAATATGAGGGAGGTGGGTGGGTGGGTTGTGGTGGGTTGTGGGTTTGTGTGTGTGTGTGTGTGTGCTCTCTGGTTTCTCATAACTGCCTCATGTCTCCTGTATAGAGAGCTGCGAATATTAGAATGTATTCCTCATGTCTCTCTCTCTATCAAGCTTAAGAATATTGAAGTATATTCCTTTCTTTTTTTTTCTTCTATGATGTTAAATATCGCTTCTCTGCGGTAAACCATAAAAAATAGAGTACTCTACCTCTTTGTGGCTGGGATGTAAACCTACGAATTTCAGCCCCATCGTCCCTTTTAGTCTACCTTGATACGCAGGTTCGTGGTAAACTCTGATCTCTATATGTTCTCTGGTAAACTGGTCTTTATACGTTCTCTGGTAAACTGTTCTTTATATGTTCATAATAAACTCTGTTCTCTACATGTTCCCTGGTAAACTCTGTTCTCTATATGTTTTCTGGTAAACTCTGTTCTCTATATGTTTTCTGGTAAACTCTGTTCTCTATACGTTCTCTGGTAAACTCTGTTCTCTATACGTTCTCTGGTAAACTCTGTTCTCTATATGTTCTCTGGTAAACTCTGTTCTCTATACGTTCTCTGGTAAACTCTCTTCTCTATGATTTCTCTGGTAAACTCTCTTCACTACGTGTTCTCTGGTAAACTCTCTTCTCTATACGTTCTCTGGTAAACTCTCTTCTCTACGTGTTCTCTGGTAAACTCTCTTCTCTATACGTTCTCTGGTAAACTCCGTTCTCTACATGTTCTCTGGTAAACTCTCTTCTCTATACGTTCTCTGGTAAACTCTCTTCTCTACGTGTTCTCTGGTAAACTCTCTTCTCTATACGTTCTCTGGTAAACTCTGTTCTCTACATGTTCTCTGGTAAACTCTGTTCTCTACATATTCTCTGGTCAACTCCGTTCTCTACATATTCTCTGGTAAATTCTGTTCTCTACATGTTCTCTGGTAAACTCTGTTCTCTGTATGTTCTAACATTGTGTACTGAGCCCCTGTCACCACCGTGTTCAAGATGACCTTCACGGTTCTTTCGCTTATAGAACTGGTCTCTATAGAGTCTGAGTTAGATATTCTAACAAACACATCTTAGGATGCGTTTTCTAAGCTCTGAAGCTGATGTGGCTTAAGCTTTCATGTTTGGGTTTGCCCTAAGGTCTATAGCTAGCGTTTTCCCTAGCGTTCAAGCTGAAATGTCTCAAGCTTGCGTTTTCCCAAGCGTTGAAGCTGAAATGTCTCAAGCTAGCGTTTTAACTAGCGTTCAAGCTGAATTGTCTCAAGCTAGCGTTTTAACTAGCGTTCAAGCTGAAATGTCTCAAGCTAGCGTTTTAACTAGCGTTCAAGCTGAATTGTTTCAAGCTAGCGTTTTAACTAGCGTTCAAGCTGAAATGTTTCAAGCTAGCGTTTTAACTAGCGTTCAAGCTGAAATGTCTCAAGCTAGCGTTTTAACTAGCGTTCAAGCTGAAATGTCTCAAGCTTGCGTTTTCCCTAGCGTTCAAGCTGAAATGTCTCAAGCTTGCGTTTTCCCTAGCGTTCAAGCTGAATTGTCTCAAGCTAGCGTTTTAACTAGCGTTCAAGCTGAATTGTCTCAAGCTTGCGTTTTCCCTAGCGTTCAAGCTGAAATGTCTCAAGCTAGCATTTTAACTAGCGTTCAAGCTGAATTGTCTCAAGCTAGTAAGGGGACATGTCCCAAGCTTTGGAAGCTAGTGTTTTCCAGGCGTTCAAGCTGACGTATCGCAGACTCAGAAGCTGACGTGGTCAAAGCTTTGAAGCTCAGCGGTTTGTCTCATGGTTTCCAGTCGGTGTTTCTCAAGCTTTGAAACAGGTATTTCCTTAGATTTAAAGCTGGTGTGTCCCCAAGCTTTTAAGTTAGTATGTTCCAAGCTTTCAAGGTTGGTGCGTCTCAAGCTTTGAAACTGGCTTTTGTCAAGCTTTGAAGGTGGTGTCTTCCAAGCTTGGAAGACTGGTGTCTTCCAAGCTTTCAAGCTGATATAGGCCCAAGCTTTCAGGCTGATATATTCCAGGCTTTCAAGTCGACGCGCTCCAAGCTTTCAGACTGGCATGTCTCAAGCTTTCCCATCCGTTTAAAAGCTTACACGAGCCAAGCTTCCGAAATAGCTGCAGTATCAGCCACTGAACTAGCTGTAGTACCAGCCACTGAACTAGCTGTAGTATCAGCCACTGAACTAGCTGTAGTACCAGCCACTGAACTAGCTGTAGTACCAGCCACTGAACTAGCTGTAGTATCAGCCACTGAACTAGCTGTAGTATCAGCCACTGAACTAGCTGTAGTATCAGCCACTGAACTAGCTGTAGTATCAGCCACTGAACTAGCTGTAGTATCAGCCACTGAACTAGCTGTAGTATCAGCCACTGAACTAGCTGTAGTATCAGCCACTGAACTAGCTGTAGTACCAGCCACTGAACTAGCTGTAGTATCAGCCACTGAACTAGCTGTAGTATCAGCCACTGAACTAGCTGTAGTATCAGCCACTGAACTAGCTGTAGTATCAGCCACTGAACTAGCTGTAGTATCAGCCAACTGAACTAGCTGTAGTATCAGCCACTGAACTAGCTGTAGTATCAGCCACTGAACTAGCTGTAGTATCAGCCACTGAACTAGCTGTAGTACCAGCCACTGAACTAGCTGTAGTACCAGCCACTGAACTAGCTGTAGTACCAGCCACTGAACTAGCTGTAGTATCAGCCACTGAACTAGCTGTAGTATCAGCCACTGAACTAGCTGTAGTATCAGCCACTGAACTAGCTGTAGTACCAGCCACTGAACTAGCTGTAGTACCAGCCACTGAACTAGCTGTAGTATCAGCCACTGAACTAGCTGTAGTATCAGCCACTGAACTAGCTGTAGTATCAGCCACTGAACTAGCTGTAGTATCAGCCACTGAACTAGCTGTAGTATCAGCCACTGAACTAGCTGTAGTATCAGCCACTGAACTAGCTGTAGTATCAGCCACTGAACTAGCTGTAGTATCAGCCACTGAACTAGCTGTAGTATCAGCCACTGAACTAGCTGTAGTACAGCCACTGAACTAGCTGTAGTATCAGCCACTGAACTAGCTGTAGTATCAGCCACTGAACTAGCTGTAGTATCAGCCACTGAACTAGCTGTAGTATCAGCCACTGAACTAGCTGTAGTATCAGCCACTGAACTAGCTGTAGTATCAGCCAACTGAACTAGCTGTAGTATCAGCCACTGAACTAGCTGTAGTATCAGCCACTGAACTAGCTGTAGTATCAGCCACTGAACTAGCTGTAGTACCAGCCACTGAACTAGCTGTAGTACCAGCCACTGAACTAGCTGTAGTACAGCCACTGAACTAGCTGTAGTACAGCCACTGAACTAGCTGTAGTACCAGCCACTGAACTAGCTGTGTACCAGCATGATGCGTAGTACAGCCGACTGGCAGTATCGCATGAACAGCTGTAGTTCGCCATGAGTAGTACCGCCCTGACGCGTAGTACCAGCAGACTACTGTGTACAGTCATGAATAGTGTATTCACATGACTAGCTGTTATGCACAACTGTGTTACGCATGATAGTTAGTTCAGCCACTGAATACTGTGATCACCATGAAAGCTGTGTATGCTGACTGCTGAGTTCAGCCATGATAGCGTGTATACCATGATCTTAGTATAGCACGAAAGCGAAGTTCAGCCACTGAATAGGTGTCGCAGACTGTGTGTACGCACTGATGCTGGTAAGCTACTGTAGTAAGGCATGATTGTGTACCCTGAACTAGCGAGTCCGCATGAAGCTATACCGCCATGACTGCTTAGTTCGCCACTGACTAGCTGTAGTGTCCCTGACTAGCTGTGTCAGCATGACTAGCTGTAGTACGCAATACTGTAGTTAGCAACTGACGCGTATATCAGCCAGATAGCTGTAGATCGATGACTGCTGTATCAGCCAATGACTCGTGAAAATTCAGAGAGCGGCGTGGCAACATGGAATCCTCTTAGTAAACAGATCATATCGTGGGGGTGGTGTGGTGGTTGGATCACCAACGAACTCGTGAAAACTTAGAGAGCGAGGTGTGCCAAATGATGGAAGTTCCCACTCACTTAGTAAAACAGATGCCCACAATCAGTTCACGTCTTCGAGCACGATGGAGTGGGGTTGTGGGGTTGGGGTTGTGGGGTGGGGGGGACCCCCCCCCTCCTTCGTACTTCAGCCTCATACAGCGAAATTACGTCACGTCTCTTTCCCTTCCGCTGGGCGAAGCAATTCCTAACCCCGTTCAGAAATGGGGGTCGTGTGTAACTTCTTTGAATGAGTTATAAAATTCAGCTCTCCGGTTCGCGTAATTTCTCCCGCAAAAGTGAGTTTTCTCTCTTTTTTCTCTTTTCTCTCTCTCTCTCTCTCTCTCTCTCTCTCTCTCTCTCTCTCTCTCTCTCTCTCTCTCTCTCTCTCTCTCTCTCTTACGATATCGTAAAGTGAGGGATGGCTGTATAGTGCGACCCGTCTGGCAATTTTCCTTTTTTTTTTTTTCTCTCCTCGCAATTCGAAGGAGTTGGTACATGGCGTGGATCTGATATGGACTCGATAGCTTTATCAGCACACACACACACACACACACACACACACACACACACACACACACACACACACACACACGCACAGGGGGCGCGCCATGGACTACATTATCAACATCAAAAGTGGATTTAGTGATTATTGTTACTTCAGATTTCACGTTTGATTGTCTTTATGTATGCTTAATGTCAATCTTATCTTGTTGTTGTGGTCAATAAACTATCTATCTATCTATCTATCTATCTATCTATGTATCTATCTATCTATTTATCTATCTGTCTATCTATCTGTGCCTCCCTCGCATCCCATCCCACATCGTAGCTCACAAGGTCTGGGGGAGGAACTTGACGTCCCACAAAGCCCTCTTGGCACTCGGGTTGCCTCTCATGGGCGGCGTGGATGCCTGAGATAGTGTGTGTGTGTGTGTGGGTGTGTGGGGTGGGTGTGTGGGTGGGTGGGTGTGTGTGGGGTGGGTGGGTGTGTGGGTGGGTGGTTGTGTGGGTGGGTGGGTTTGTTTACCCATCGCTGGCTCACGCCGAAGCCAGTGTGCCAACAGGTGCTGCCGGCGATCATCTTAGTCAGCGATCATCTTAGTCAGCGATCATCTTAGTCAGCGATCATCTTAGTCAGCGATCAGACTTATCCGATCCCCCGACGTAACTTAGCTAAAGTTAGGGTATAGATTCGCCCCTATTCTACACACACACACACACACACACACACACACACACACACGGAGGGACACCTCACCTGAATGTTTCTGCTGATGATGCCGAGGTCATGAGAGAGTTAAAAAAAAAAACAAAAAGCGAGATGGACTGCACCACCTTGCAAGGGCACGTAAACAGAATCCAAAGTCGGGGGGAGAGTCTGATGCATGGTTAATGGGATCGAACCCGAGTCTCTGCGAAGCAATGAGGATTGGATCCAGTAAAATAACGCCTCGAGATGAGATAGTATGTGACCGTTAATAAGTTACAGGAACGTGTGTGTGTGTGTGTGTGTGTGTGTGTGTGTGTGTGTGTGTGTGGAATTGAACTCGTCCCTAACCTGACGCCAGAGTCCCTCCTTGGGAAGGTAATTAGAACAGCGTTCAAGTTCATGGATGAGGCAGTATGTTCAGCGAGAGGTTCACGTATCCTTCCTTCGTCAGGCCAAGATTAGAATACGCTTCTCAAAAAGATCCAGAAGCGTAAAAGAGATCATAGAGAAGGTCCAGAAGAAGGGCATCAAAGGCTACAGGCCTATATATATATATATATATATATATATATATATATATATATATATATATATATATATATGTTTACGAATATTTACAGGGTTTTTTCCTTCGTAATGAGTCGAGTCACACAACTTCGTTTCGTGTGTTTCGTGAATTCGTGCCGTTTGTCTACGTTTTCGTCCGGGGGAGGAGAGAGGGAAGGGAGAAGGGGGGGGGGGGGTAAGGGAGGACCCGGACGAGAACGCTGTATCCTCCTCCACCTCTCCCTCCACCTCCCCTCCTCCCCTCCCCCCCTCCCTCCCCCAGTTTATCTTCGTCGTCCGGACTATCGATCCGGTGAGCTGTTCTTCCCCTCCCTCCTCCCTCCCCTTCCC
>NC_092235.1:20893735-20928735 GCF_036320965.1 Panulirus ornatus
CCCACCCCCCAACCCCCCTTCTTCCCTTTTTTTTTTAAGGTTAGTTTGGAGGTTGGGTCAACATAACGGAGGGTCGTACCGTCGTGCTCAAGGGTCGTACCGTCGTGGTTGAGGGTCGTAACATCGTGGTCGAGGGTCGTACCGTCGTGCTCAAGGGTCGTACCGTCGTGGTCGAGGGTCGTACCGTCGTGCTCAAGGGTCGTACCGTCGTGCTCACGGGTCGTACCGTCGTGCTCAAGGGTCGTACCGTCGTGCTCAAGGGTCGTACCGTCGTGCTCAAGGGTCGTACCGTCGTGCTCAAGGGTCGTACCGTCGTGCTCAAGGGTTTCATAGAGTATGGCAAGCGAAAGACTATATATATATATATATATATATATATATATATATATATATATATATATATATATATATATATATGCATACACGCAAACATACATACATACATACATACGTATATACATCCATACATGCTTACATACATACATACGTACATACATACACATGATGCTTTTAAACATAATGCCAAATGCATCCAAGATAAAATAAGCTGAGCTTCAATGGGAAAGCTTGCATTTTCACGAAGCTTTGATGAATTAGTCCCCCAGAGCAAATGAGAGTCGGTTTAATTAATATCAGCTTGTGAAGTTCTCCTACGGCATAAGATCATAGGCCGACCTGTGTATATGCAAATGAGGACAGTCTTACTTTAATCTAGATATAAGAAGAGTGTTATGACTGATATATATATATATATATATATATATATATATATATATATATATATATATATATATATATATATATATATATATATATATATATATTATCCCTTGGGGATAGGGGAGAAAGAATACTTCCCACGTATTCCCTGCGTGTCGTAGAAGGCGACTAAAAGGGGAGGGAGCGGGAGGCTGGAAATCCTCTCCTCTCTTTTTTTTAATTTTCCAAAAGAAGGAACAGAGAAGGGGGCCAGGTGAGGATATTCTCTCAAAGGCCCAGTCCTCTGTTCTTAACGCTACCTCGCTAATGCGGGAAATGGCGTCGGGAGGGGGGGGGGGAGCGCCCCTCCTCCGAAATTAAAGGTAGGATCATCAATGGTATTATTAGCCCGCGATACCTGTCAGCAGTGTAACCTTATGGGAGATGAAGGAAGGAAGTGGGGGGGTGTGTGGTGGAGGTGTGGGAGGAGAGTGGTGTGTGGGGGGGGGGAGAAAGTGAGTGGCTCTAGGGAAAGCTGGAGGGAGATAGATAGAGATAGAGAGAGAGAGAGAGAGGGAGAGAGAGAGAGAGAGAGAGTGTGTGTGTGTGCGTGTGTGTGTATCTGTATATGAGTGCGTTAGTGTGTGGGTTTGTGTGTATGGTTGCGTGTGTCTGGGCGTGTCTCAGACCCCCAATTCTTCTATTTATGGCGGGCACTTCCTCTTGCAGCTTCCAGGCTGCGCTATAATCAGTAGCAGGGAAATGTTGGACTCTTTTGAAGCGAGAAGTTTCCTTGACAGAGGTGAATTTTCGCTCGCCCTATATATATATATATATATATATATATATATATATATATATATATATATGTATATATATATATATATATATATATATATATATTCCTATGAGTTCGGGGTGAAACGAAACACGATAAGTTCCCAAGTGCACTTTCGTGTCATAATCACATCATCCAGGGAGATATCACAAGAACGAAATACAGCAGTCAGTTGATGTACAACGAAGAGAAGACGTACCTAGAGGGGTCGCCATTTAGTCCCATATGGATAGAGAGATGTCTAGATACATAGATAAGATAAGGTAGATAGTAAGTCTTGCACGTGCGGAAGAAGGCTACGACCGGAAGACTTGTAGCCATAGGGAGCCACTGTAGCGGCATCACACTGTAGGTTACGGAAGGGGACGCTGTCGCCTCTCGTCGTATCTTTGCGTCGCAGTTGAGACCAGGAAGGTGGGCGAGTCGGGTCGTCGTCTTCGTGCGCCCCATTAGCCGTAATTCAGCAACTCGATACCTTTAAGGCACATTTTTCCACTGGGGTAGGGGGGAATATATATATATATATATATATATATATATATATATATATATATATATATATATATATATATTCTTTTTTTTTTTCATTTTGCTTTGTCGCTGTCTGCCGCGTTAGCGGGGTAGCGCAAGGAAACAGACGAAAGAATGGCCCAACCCACCCACATACACATGTATATACATACACGTCCACACACGCACATATACATACCTATACATCTCAACGTATACATATATATACACACACAGACATGCACATATATACACATGTACATAATTCATACTTGTTGCCTTTATTCATTCCCGTCGCAACCCCGCCACACATGAAATAACAACCCCCTCCCCCCGCATGTGCGCGAGGTAGCGCTAGGAAAAGACAACAAAGGCCACATTCGTTCACATTCAGTCTCTAGCTGTCATGTAATAATGCACCGAAACCACAGCTCTCTTTCCACATCCATGCCCCACAGAACTTTCCATGGTTTACCCCAGACGTTTCACATGCCCTGGTTCAATCCATTGTCAGCACGTCGACACCGGTATACCACATCGTTCCAATTCACTCTATTCCTTGCACGCCTTTCACCCTCCTGCATGTTCAGGCCCCGATCACTCAAAATCTTTTTCACTCCACCTTTCCACCTCCAACTTGGTCTCCCACTTCTCCTCGTTCCCTCCACCTCTGACACATATATCATCTTGGTCAATCTTTCCTCGCTCATTCTCTCCGTGTGACCAAACCATTTCAAAACACCCTCTTCTGGTCTCTCAACCACACTCTTTTTATTACCACACATCTCTCTTACCCTTTCATTGCTTACTCGATCAAACCACCTCACACCACACATTGTCCTCAAACATCTCATTTCCAGCACATCCACCCTCCTCCGCACAACTCTATCTATAACCCACGCCTCGCAACCATATAATATGGTTGGAACCACTATTCCTTCAAACATACCCATTTCTGCTTTCCAAGATAACGTTCTCGACTTCCACACATTTTTCAATGCTCCCGGAACTTTCGCCCCCTCCCCCACCCAAGATTCACTTCCGCTTCCATGGTTCCATCCGCTGCCAAATCCACTCCCAGATATCTAAAACACTTCACTTCCTCCAGTTTTTCTCCATTCAAACTTACCTCCCAATTGACTTGTCCTTCAACCCTACTGTACCTAATGCTACGTACAAATCCTTTTGCTTTTCTAAGTATTTCTCACATACATTTTCTTATATATATATATATATATATATATATATATATATATATATATATATATATATATATATATATATATATATATATGTATTTAATGTTGGAAAGGATCACAATTTTGCACGTGATCAAGTATATTCCTATGAGTCCACGGGGAAAATGAAGCACGACAAGTTCCCAAGTGCACTTTCGTGTAATAATCGCATCATCAGGGGAGACACAAGAGAGAAATATAACAGTCAGTTGATATACAACGAAGAGACGAAGCAAGGACGCCATTTGGTAAACATGTGATTGTCCAAGACATACAACGAGCGTTCATAAACTTATCATTTTACAAATTTTATCAACAATAAAGTTATCTGATTTGTATAGACCATCACTAATATTAAGATTATAATTCTTTGTGTATCTAATCAATAGAAGATTCAATGATAATTCTCGTGGTAAAGTGCCATGTGGAAATTGTGATAAATTTCATGTTGGTCAGACTGGTAAGGATCTTTCTGTTAGACTTAAGCAAAACAAATATAGTACAAGAACGGGACAAGAATCAAATGCCTTGTTTAATCACGTTAAAAACTATGATCATTGTATTGACTGGAGTAATGCCATCTCAGTTATTAACTCTAACTCTATTACCAAGAGAAATATCATTGAATCTTCTGTTATTAGATACACAAAGACTTGTAGGAGATGGAGGGTTTTCACCGTACACACCGTAGACGGGGGCCAAAGTCCCCACTTAGATGTACCGGAAGGTAGAGGTCAGAGAAAAAAAAGAGAAAAGAAAGAGTTTGCTAAATCTCTGCGGTGGAAGGAAGGAAGCAGACATCAGAACGGCACGGTGCTCTCTCTCTCTCTCTCTCTCTCTCTCTCTCTCTCTCTCTCTCTCTCTCTCTCTCTCTCTCTCTCTCTCTCATTCATTATTCCACTCTTGGAGTTAGCAGTCACCACTCACCGCGTGACTGAGCGTTTCTTTCCCGGCCACACAATCCACACACGGTCCACTGATGCCCTCAGTTCTCCCGTCATGCGAAGGGAAAGATAAATGGTATTGTGTGATAATTATATATATATATATATATATATATATATATATATATATATATATATATATATATATATATATATATATATATACACATATATTTCTTTGTACTCGTTGCGTAGAGTCGTGTATACGCATGTGCTTATATTTTTATGTATTTATTTCTTTTGCTTTGTCGCTGTCTCCCGCATTAGCGAGGTAGCGCAAGGAAACAGACGAAAGAATGGCCCAACCCACCCACATACATATGTATATACATACACGTCCACACACGCATATATACATACCTGTACATCTCAATGTATACATATATATACACACAGAGACATATACATATATACACATGTACATAATTCGTACTGTCTGCCTTTATTCATTCCCATCGCCACCTCGCCACACATTGAATGACAACCCCCTCCCCCCTCATGTGTGCGAGGTAGCGCTAGGAAAAGACAACAAAGGCCCCATTCGTTCACACTCAGTCTCTAGCTGTCATGTAATAATGCACCGAAACCACAGCTCCCTTTCCACATCCAGGCCCCGCAAAACTTTACATGGTTTACCCCAGACGCTTCACATGCCCTGGTTCAATCCATTGACAGCACGTCGACCCCGGTATACCACTTCGTTCCAATTCACTCTATTCCTTGCACACCTTTCACCCTCCTGCATGTTCAGGCCCCAATCACTCAAAATCTTTTTCACTCCATCTTTCCACCTCCAATTTGGTCTCCCACTTCTCATCGTTCCCTCCACCTCTGACAAATATATCCTTTTGATCAATCTTTCTTCACTCATTCTCTCCATGTGACCAAACCATTTCAAAACACCCTCTTCTGGTCTCTCAACCACACTCTTTTTATTACCACACATCTCTCTTACCCTATCAATACTTACTCAATCAAACCACCTCACACCACATATTGTCCTCAAACATCTCATTTCCAGCATATCCACCCTCCTCCGCACAACTCTATAGCCCACCCCTCGCAACCATATAACATTGCTGGAACCACTATTCCTTCAAACATACCCATTTTTGCTTTCCGAGATAATGTTCTCGCCTTCCACACATTCTTCAGCGCTCCCAGAACTTTCGCCCCCTCCCCCACCCTATGATTCACTTCCGCTTCCTGGTTCCATCCGCTGCCAAATCCACTCCCAGATATCTAAAACACTTCACTTCCTACAGTTTTTCTCCATTCAAACTTACCTCCCAGTTGACTTGTCCCTCAACCCTACTGTGCCTAATAACCTTGCTCTTATTCACATTTACTCTCAGCTTTCTTCTTTAACACACTTTACCAAACTCAGTCACCAGCTTCTGCAGTTTCTCACATGAATCAGCCACCAGCGCTGTATCATCAGCGAATAACAACTGACTCACTTCCCAAGCTCTCTCATCCGCAACAGACTGCATACTTGCCCCTCTCTCCAAAACTCTTGCATTCACCTCCCTAACAACACCATCCATAAACAAATTAAACAACCATGGAGACATCACACACCCCTGCCGCAAACCTACATTCACTGAGAACCAATCACTTTCCTCTCTTCCTACACGAACACATGCCTTACATCCTGGATAAAAACTTTTCACTGCTTCGAACAACTTGCCTCCCATACCATTTATTCTTAATACCTTCCACAGACCACCTCTATCAACTCTATCATATGCCTTCTCCAGATCCATGAATGCTACATACAGATCCATATGCTTTTCTAAGTATTTCTCACATACATTCTTCAAAGCAAACACCTGATCCACACATCCTCTACCACTTCTGAAACCACACTCCTGTTCCCCAATCTGATGCTCTGTGCATGCCTTCACCCTCTCAATCAATACCCTCCCATATAATTTCCCAGGAATACTCAAAAAACTTTTACCTCTGTAATTTGAGCACTCACTTTTATCCCCTTTGCCTATGTACAATGACACTATGCAAGCATTCCGCCAATCCTCAGGCACCTCACCATGAGTCATACATACATTAAATAACCTTACCAACCAGTCAACAATACAGTCACCCCCTTTTTTGATAAATTCCACTGCAATACCATCCAAACCCACTGCCTTGCCGGCATTCATCTTCCGCAGAGCTTTTACTACCTCTTCTCTGTTTACCAAATCATTCTCCCTAACCCTCTCACTTTGCACACCACCTCGACCAAAACACCCTATATCTGCCACTCTATCATCAAACACATTCAATAAACCTTCAAAATACTCACTCCATCTCCTCACATCACCACTACTTGTTATCACCTCCCCATTAGTCCCCTTCACTGAAGTTCCCATTTGTTCCCTTGTCTTACGCACTTTATTTACCTCCTTCCAGAACATCTTTTTATTCTCCCTAAAATTAATGATACTCTCTCACCCCAACTCTCATTTGCCCTCTTTTTCACCTCCTGCACCTTTCTCTTGACCTCCTTGCCTCTTTCTTTTATACATCTCCCACTCATTTGCATTATTTCCCTACAAAAATCGTCCAGATGCCTCTCTCTTCTCTTTCACTATTGATTTTACTTCTTCATCCCACCACTCACTACCCTTTCTAATCTGCCCACCCCCCACGCTTCTCATGCCACAAGCATCTTTTGCGCAAGCTATCACTGCTTCCCTAAATACATCCCATTCCTCCCCCACTCCCCTTACGTCCATTGTTCTCACCTTTTTCCTTTCTGTACTCAGTCTCTCCTGGTACTTCCTCGCACAAGTCTCCTTCCCATTACTCTCACCACTCTCTTCACCCCAACATTCTCTCTTCTTTTCTGAAAACCCATACAAATCTTCACCTTAGCCTCCACAAGATAATGATCAGACATCCCTCCAGTTGCACCTTTCAGCACATTAACATCCAAAAGTCTCTTTCGCGCGCCTATCAATTAACACGTAATCCAATAACGCTCTCTGGCCATCTCTCCTACTTACATACGTATACTTATGTATATCTCTCTTTTTAAACCAGGTATTCCCAATCACCAGTCCTTTTTCAGCACATAAATCTACAAGCTCTTCACCATTTCCATTTACAACACTGAACACCTCATGTACACCAATTATTCCCTCAACTGCCACATTACTCACATTTGCATTCAAATCACCCATCACTATAACCCGGTCTCGTGCATCAAAACCACTAACACACTCATTCAGCTGCTCCCAAAACACTTGCCTCTCATGATCTTTCTTCTCATGCCCAGGTGCATATGCACCAATAATCACCCATCTCTCTCCATCCACTTTCAGTTTTACCCATGTCAATCTAGAGTTTACTTTCTTTACTCTCTTATAAGGGAATTTTAAGTAAAATTTCAATTTCTGTCTTTCCATTTAGATGCCGCTATTCCCCTGTAAAGGCATTTGGCGACGCCAAAGGGGTTTTAAATTAAGCCTTCAATTTCCCTCTATATTTTTGGATGACTCCACGCCACTCTCTTCCCCTTTGGCACCCTCAAAGGGGCAGTAAAGTAAACTTTCCATTGGTTTCTTTGTCTCTCGATGCGTCTATGCCCCTGTAATTGCCTTTGGCGCCACCAAAGGCAATTTGAATTAAACCTTTGATTTGTCTTTTTATTTTTGAATGCCACCATGTCACTCTATTGGACTTTGGCATCCCCTTAGGGTGTTTTAAGTAAACTTTCAATTTGTCTCTTTCCCTTTGGATGTCGCTATTCCCTTCGGAAGGCCTTTGGCGACGCCAAAATGGATTTGAATTAAACCTTCAATTTCCCTCCAAATTTTTGGATGCCCCCATGCCATTCTCTTGCCCTTTGGCACCCCCCCAAAGGGCCACTAAAGTAAACTTTCCCTAAATACTTTGCTACATCGCTTATTACATATACATTATGTATGTCTCGCACAAGAAAATTTCCGTATGTATTTAACACTTCAAAATCGTAAGTTATGTTTACAAGCAGTGGCTTGTGGGTCTTATCTGAGTTGTTTCAATGTCAATTTTGGCATCGTTTCAGATGTTATATATATGGTGTTGTACTTGCGAATCACATCATTTATTTACTTAACTGCCAAGGCAGACAGTATTATGTTTACTTCAGTTTCTTCCTTTCAAAATTACATGTGTTCTCTTGTTTCATCGTTGACTGTGTGTTCGTATGTATAGTCCTATCCTTCAGTAAATAAAATGCTTATATGATATTACCTGACTCTGCATATTACTGCCTGTGTTTTCACTTTCAACGAGTATGACTTAATACACTAACATGTAGATAGAAATGATATTACATATCAGGTTGTTATACTTCGAAAGAATTATCTTGATATGTAAGACTAGATATAATTCTAAATCCATGTGCAATACATTCTATTGAGATGTTTAAAGACTATGATATGTTTGAGTCTATGTTTACATTTTGAGCAGACTCATGAGTGCTTCATGTTTTTGCATGTAAATGTCAAAATGCACACATGTTAGATAGTTATGCTTTGATATCGTATTTTGTATTACTGCATGCATGTGTTTATGCATGTACATTCAGTCTACCATAAGGTGAAAGTAAATATGTACGGGTATATATTGATCAATACTGTTGTATTCCTTCAAATATGTATCACACGATCATTTGTGTCCTTTTATCAATATTAGGAAATCTAAATTAAGATGGATTACCAGCACAAACCGAAGATAGGCTCAGAACATATATACCTAATTACCAATTTATATTAACACCTGCAAAAAGAAAATAAAAAAAGGATATATGGTACTTGAATCGTGAAAAAAATTTGTGTCATTTAACAAAATGTCAAATTTATATCAAGTTTCTCCATTGCTAAAGCAAAATATAACATTTATACCACACAAAGCACAACAAAGGACTTTATTCCCTGCAGAAATTAAGGCAGACTTGAATAGCTTACGTCTACCTTTAATTTTCCCGTTTTCTCTAATAGTTATGGTCGATCTTTCCCGTTTTCTAATAGTTCTTGATAACCCCTCCAGATGGCGTGACGGCAAGCATCACAAAAATTAGTATGTCAAAGTCTTTCAGTTGCGCTTCTTCGTATTAGTTTCTCGCTGAGCTCGGCCGCCATATGCAGTCTTCTCTGCTTCGCCTCCCAAGATGGATGTGTTTCTTACGCTCTGTATTTCAAGTCTTGTGTTGTCTGAGGTCTTAGTGTCTACTATTCTTTTCGGTAAGTCAGAACTTTACTATGGCAATATATTTCTGTGCAATTTTCCCTAGAGAAGTTGGGTCTTCCATGATGTTTGATTCCGCGTATCAATATGTAAGGAAGGAGTACACAGTCGTAGCTAGGATGCCATTTTGGTTTCGTTTCGAATGCCATGATCAACTCCTCGTCTTTCAGCTTTCTTCCGTTAACCTTCGTTGCTTTCTTTGCATTATATTCACGTATGTTTATAAATTTGGTGTCGTATGTTTATTAGTGTTTAATATATATGTTTTGTGTTGCTGCTTCTGGTAAGCTTTGTACGTTCGTTGTTTTAGAATAGTGTTTATTTAAGGGTGTTTTTCACTCAGTGAAATGTTTATGAAGGAATTGTTTGTTTGTTTGTTTGTTTTTTAACTTAATGCAATACTCTGCAATGTTGTCCATATGCTCAAGGATTTCGATCAAGATAAACATACTGAGATACCCGGATCAGGCAAGCCACCACTGCGCCCTGGCGGCGGTGGCCATAACTACATGCGCAGTGACATGTGCGCAGGACGATGTACAATCGTAGCTTTTCCGACCACAGTTTCGTACCAGCCACTTGACCTATACGTAGATCATAGCGTTCTTCCATAGCTAGGTTGTAGCCATGCCTCCCCCCCCCCTGCGTTGTCGCTACCCTTCCTTTGTTTTGATGGGTTTTTCTTTTTTTTGAAAGTTATTGTTCATCAGTATCTTTGTATAAGTTATTTTTTTTTATGCAAAATTGATCTTTCATCGACAGGTGTCGACAGGAGAACTCCGCCTGGCCTTTGTGCGATCGGCTCCGCTCTGAAAACATGTTCTGCATAAAAGAATTGCCTGATCCTTTTTATTTTAGGGTAGCGAGACCCGACATGAACGGGCTAAGAAAACTGGTCGGTTAAATAGCTCTTAAACCAACACGTCCAATATCGTACAGCGGAATTGTAGATGACCTAGGGCTTAAACAAGCGGAACTACGCCTGTTGCTTGCACTGTATTGGCCAGCCGTGATCTCTATACAAGAGACCCTTCGAAAACGGTATAGCCTTCGAAGAGACTGTTACGTTTTCGATAGCTATCACTCGTATAGAAGAGACGAGAATATTGAGGGAGATAGCTATGTACCCCAAAGTTTACCTAACACACGAGTGACTAATAGATCTTACTCCAGACGCTGTGGCACGTAGAGTATAATTTGATAATACATACGTAGCCATATGTTCGATATAGATACATACCTAGCCATATGTTCGATATATGGCTCCGATTCCAATGCACTTGATGATAATGATGACTTGAATTGCCTTGTTAATCAATTACCTCACCGTAAAGTAGGTTTAGGAGACTTCAATGCTCATCACTTGGGGAAGAGTACCCGGGTAGACGCCAGAGGGGGAAACAGATGGTTAATTTTAGCATCACTTCTAACCTCAACTCTTGCCAACGCTGGTAGTGGAGCTGGTGTAGATGACCAAACTGGCAATATCTCGGTAGTTAATTTCTTCTTCGTCATCGCTGGATATACTGATAGATTATTACGACAAGAGAAACTTCTATTTTGAACGTGACTTGAAATCTACTATTACCCATACGTAAACACTCGTAGGTGTTCTATACAAAAATTTCGTCTTTCAACTTTGTTATATGAATATGCCTTGATGGAACTAGATTGGAATAGAAATTAAAACTCCGTTTATTTACAGAATGGCCAGTCAAGCACCGGTTTGAGGACAAAGTCACCCTCGGTCGCCTTCTGACGTCGCAAGAGTGAGGGAGAGAGGGAGGAAGCCGTCGCGAAAGCCTTCGTCAAATGTCTTGCGTCAAGGAAGGTGTGGTACCTCCTTCACGTGTACGTTTGGTAAGTGGGGGGTAAACCTTCGTTGAGTCAAGGAAGGGTGATACCTTCTTCATATATAAGTTTGGTAGTGGGGGGTAAACCATCGTCGAGGCGTGTGAACCACCAACATATGTGATTGACATGATGGTATATGACAGACTGAGACCCTCCGACGTGTGTCAGGAGAGAGCTCTCTCAGGTATAAACCGGGAGGCCATACACATAGTTTTGTGTCAGGGAGTGTGCGTTACAGTAGCACCCCAGGGAGGGAAAGAGAGAGAGAAAAAGGGAGTAAACCCGACGCGTGGCAGAGTAAGACTGAGGTACGTCGGGGAATGAGTCGCTGGGATGCGTCCGTCGTGCCAGGATGTGCCAGGATATAAGGTACAGGCGCACACGTCAGCTGGCGAGCAGGTCGTTGGGGGAAAGTGAGCTTTGCTTTGACGTTTTGTTCAGCGAACAGGACTCGGTCGTCGACTATGGTACGGAGAGGCGTCGGTACACGACGTGTGGTCGAAGCGAAGCCCAAGGACGTGTCTTGTCAAGGAGTGAGTAGCGTTCCTCCAGCGTCAGACAGGAAGCCGCCCTTGTGTGCCAGGGAGTTAAGTGGGAATAGTGTGACCTAGAGTGAGGTGGCCCGGACGTGTGATAGAGACAATGCCAGGGAATATGTCAGTGTGAGCAGCCATTCTCCTTTGCCACTGTTGTGTGTTTAGGAAGTGAGGAGTTGTTTTGTGTTGTCGCCACTGCAGTAATGTGAGGTAGGAAGCCAGCCTTGTGTATCAGGGAGTTGATCACGTATTGTGTCAGGGTGTGAACTACCCACGTACGTATGTTACAGTCGAAGCCACCGACGTTTTTTTAAGGGAATAATCACCATTTTTTTTGCGTCTAAAGTGTGTGTGTGTGTGTGTGTGTGTGTGTGTGTGTGTGTGTCAGGTAGGAGGCCATCTTGGCGGAGTGAGGCGATGTCGTGTATCTTGGAGTCATGAACTACGGACGTGGATCCGACACGAAGCCACCGACGTCTGTCTGTCAGGGAGCGAGCAGTGTTTTGTTTCCAGTGTGTCAGGTAGAGGAAGCCATAACGTTTGAGTGTCTCACAGAGAGAGAGAGAGAGAGAGAGAGAGAGAGAGAGAGAGAGAGAGATGGCCCAAGGCAGCATTACGAGACAGTGTGTGTGTGTGCGTGTGCGCGCGTGCGTGTATGTATGTGTGTGTGTGTGTGTGTTGTGAGGGTAAATTTCTCTTTTATTAGAATTTTTTCATTCAGCTTTTTATTTTCATCTTGTACTGGCTGACTTTGTACCAGAGTGTGTATGTGTGGAGAGCTGGTGTGTTATTATCGCAAGGTTGATCCGCGCCAGCAAGGCGTGGGAGGGGGAGATGGGAAATTGACTCCAAATTTCCCCAAGGAACTGGAGGAAATATAAGGGAAGATACACACACACACACACACACACACACACACACACACACACACACACACACACACATGCGCGCACGCACACACGCACATGCGCACACACATACACACATGCGCGCACGCACACACACATGTGCACACACGCACATACATATGCGCGCGCACACACGCACACCTACACACACACACATACACGCACATACACACACGCGCGCGCGTGCACACATGCGCGCACACACATACACACGCACATGCGCACACACACACACACACACACGCACACACACACACACACACACACTACATTCACACGTGTGTGTGTGTGTGTGTGTGTGTGTGTGTGTGTGTGTGTGTGTGTCTATTCCTGGCGCTACCTCGCTAACGCGGGAAAGCAGCTAAGAAAAATAAAAACAACATGTAACCAATTCTTCATCCCTCCCAGAACATGCAACTCGTTTCCCGCCTCATTACCGTAGCGCCACCTCCGCACACTGGGTTGTTCGAAGTCCTTTATACCTAGTTTGCATTGTTTACGAGAGGAGGTCGTAAACACAGAGGTCAAAATCGCTCGCCAAACCTTCTCTACAAGTCGAATGCTACGTAGGATGTTTCTCTCACGCACTCATATAAGTGTTGTGGGGTATATAGAGGAGTGTTGGCACGTTAACACACTCATATAAGTGTTGTGGGGATATATAGAGGAGCGTTGGCACGTTAACACACTCATAGAGTGTGTTATTCAATACAGTGTTTATAGAAGTCGAGGTGAGTTAAGATAAAAGGGGGGCTGGGGGGGATACGTAACCCCACATATGGGATAGTGTGTGAAAGCAAATTGCTGTTGACCAGCGTGGTGTGCTTGCTTGATAAGTAAGTTTTTGGGACGATGGTGTGTACCTTGAGCACGACGGTACGACCCGTTGAGCACGACGGTACGATCCATTGAGCACGACGGTGCGACCCGTTGAGCACGACGATACGACCCGTTGAGAACGATGGTGCGACCCGTTGAGCACGACGGTACGACCCGTTGAGCACGACGGTACGACCCGTTGAGCACGACGGGACGACCCGTTGAGCACGACGGTACGACCCGTTGAGCACGAAGGTACGACCCGTCGAGCACGAAGGTACGACCCGTGAGCACGACGGTACGACCACCCGAATGTAGGTCGGGTGCGTTCGAGTGTGTAATATAAGCAATGCCTAAGACACTCTAAGCACCAGTTACGCTCGTTAATGATGGTGATGAGTGTTGATAACTTCGTTGTATTTGGAAATGATCCTTCCTTTTCGTTTCCCCGATTCGTTTTCGCTGTATATGTTGCTTTGATGTGACGTGCGTACGTAGGATTCTGAAGTGGTTGGTAGGGGTGGTGGTGGAGGAGGGGTCGTGCGTCGTTAGAGGGTGTGGGGAAAGGGTGGGTGGGGGGGGTGGTTAAGTAAGTGGAAGGGGGGGTTGGGGGGAAAGGGCGGCTACCTGCGATAAAAAAAGAAAGGGAAAAAAACCCTCTTCTTCTTCCCCCGCAAAATGTTTATATTCATGAAGCTCTTGCCTGTGAGGGACTGGTCAATGAAGCCTTAACAAGCAGGCTTCCTTTTTGTGTTTATCTCCCAGTCGCTTAGATGTGACCGGGCGGAGAGTCGCGCTCGCCCGCGCGTGTGTGTGTGTGTTTGGTGGAGGGCAGTAACTAGCAAGAATGGAGAGAGGGTTGAGGACGCCACATGAACGAGGCGACGTTGTGGGTTCAAACCCGACCCACAACATCAAGATGTTCCCTCCTGCAACTTCCCGCGAACTTGTATTCGGAGGTCGTAAGTGCGGAGTGTGACTCTATGTTGAAGGATGCTGAGTATACATACATATACATACGTATATATTATGCATACGCCTGTTGATACATGCGAGAATATACAGTGAGTATTCCTTCTAGGTGGTTACCAGAGCAGAAATAGAGGTAGCTATACCTTCCTTTGTTGTCCAAAGCTATGTATTTACTTTTTGTTCGTTCTTCCTCAGTCCCCATATGGCACTTCCTGTGCCCTGTGTTTTTCCCATCCCCTATACCCTTCGTCTTGACCTCCCTCCGCTTTCTCGTGTACGCCTTTCAATTGTTTACACTCCTCCGTTGGAAATGGCGCCCCATACACCTCCCATTTTCTTTCGTAAGCAACTGACCCTTTTATCCCAAAGGGTTAAGGCTTTCTCCCATCCCCTTGAGAGACACATAAAGTATATGGACTGGATGATATTTCCCCTCAAGTCTTGAGGGAATATTTTGCTTCGGAGTTGGCGTCTGTGCTTGCTCGTCTATTTCGCCTCTGCATTAAGACACACACACACTTTTATCTCCTTCTTCTTGACGACAAGCTTTTAGTTTAATCTTACGAAAAATAAAACAAAGGAAGCGGCTCTAATCCTTCAACAGGCGTCCAATAGTTTAGACTTATATACAGTTTTAAAAGAATTTGAATCTCTTCCCAGTTCTCAGTTTCTCATAAACTTGAAATCTCGTTAAGGTTCTCTTGAGAATCGGTGAAAGTTTTTCTTCTGGGGCAATAATATTCTCGACTCGCCTCTCGGTCTTCGTGGGAAAGACTAGGGGAGAATTCCTAACATCATGGCCTCTCGATGTCTTGTAAGCTTTTGGATGAGGTCTGCGATGGATGTGGGATCCTAAACCTTCATCCATCAGCTGCCACACTTTGCTCCGAGAACTCAGTTTCAAATTCCATTTCCACTGGGTCCAGTGTTTTTTGTTTTTTCTCTCTTTCTTTCCAGTGGTTTGCTCATGGTTGACGACTCCAGTGCGTCCATTCATATCGACGGAGGGACGTACACCTCAGGGTTCGATTCTGTCCTCTACGATTCTCATCTCTTCATCTGTGCTTTCCATCCCACACTAAGGCTTGTTCACCTCGCTAGTCACTCTGTCTATCGAGAGGGTACTCGTTTAACCTCGAGGCTTGCATGTAGTTCTCCGTGCCAGTGAGGTAGCGAAGCCTCCTTAAGAAAGAGATGGAGTTCTCTCCTCTCGGGTTTTAGATGTGTTTATTATGGCAGCTTCACATTAGACGCAGAGCGTCTTGTATTCTCGTATGTAGTGCTCTTAACTCTATCTGGGCCGGCTTCGCTTCCATCTGGCTTTTGCGACACTATTCATTTAAAAACAATTCGACATCTCATGTCACCTTTTGTGACTCCTCCAGCAGAGAACTTCGTCATAGACCATCAGGTCTTCTCCCATCCGTTCTTGCCATGTACTGTCGTCCAGCAGACAACCTCGTCAAAGACCATCAAGTCTTCTGCCATCCGTTCTTCCCATGTACTGTCGTCTAGCAGAGAACCTCGGTCAAAGACCATCAGGTCTTCTGCCATCTGTTCTTCCCATGTACTGTCGTCTAGCAGAGAACCTCGTCATAGACCATCAGGTCTTCTGCCATCCGTTCTTCCCATGTACTATCATCCAGCAGATAACCTCGTTATGGACCAACAGGTCTGTTAATTGTCCCTCCCATGTTCTCTTACGGAGAGGAAAGGAAAGGAAAAAAGAAAATATATTACCAGTGGCGTCTATTCGTCCACACAATTATGAAAACATATGACAGTGGCGGGGGACACGGGACCTGCCCCTGTCTTTTCCTGTAGTCCAGGCTACATTTAAGGAGCTCCGGGGTTGAGGCATTATGCAGAGGTGTGGGGTGTGGAGCGGGGAGATGGGAGGGTATAAAAGGGCTGTGGGGTGATGAGGGATGGAGTGGCGAGGGTAAGAGAGAGAGAGAGAGAGAGAGAGAGAGAGAGAGAGAGAGAGAGAGAGAGAGAGAGAGAGCAAAGTGATGAATATGGGACAAGAATAGCAGTGGGTAGTTCGTATGGGGAGAGACAGTGGTGAGGAGAGAGTTGTATGGGGAGATTATCAGTGGATGGGAGAGTCGTATGGGGAGATAAATAGTGGTATGGGGAGAGAGAGAGAGAGAGAGAGAGAGAGAGAGAGAGAGAGAGAGAGAGAGAGAGAGAGAGACGAAGAATCTCATTGGGGAGTAGAGGAAGATAATGCTTTGGGGGAGGAAGTTAGACAGCCTCTGTGTCCAGTTGGGTGAGGGAAAAAAAAAAGGTCAATATTTTTTGGTCCTCTTTTTTTTGACCTCCTGGGAGACCCTGAGGTCACGGGGTGCCGAGGACAGACCTGATAAGGAAGTCCTCTCCGTTCTCTTGTGTCCAGCGGGCTACCCACGTCCTCGATTTATCGTCGAAGTTGAGGGGCGGCGCCCCCCACAACCCACCCACCCACCCCTAAATTTATGCCCAAAGTTGTAGGGGAAGAGCAGGAGGTGCTGGAAGGGGAAGGGGGGGAGGGGAGGAGAGGAGGGGAGGGGGGGTTGGGTGGAGGAGGTGGGGGGGGGACAGTGAATGTGAAAATTCAATTTTGGACCGTTGATGTGGTGTTTCTCTCTCTCTCTCTCTCTCTCTCTCTCTCTCTCTCTCTCTCTCTCTCTCTCTCTCTCTCTCTCTCTCTCTCTCCCATTCAGTGGTACAGGCCTGCTCCAATGGAGAATAAAGGCAGACAGTATGAATTATGGACATGTGTATATATGTATATATATATCTGTGTGTGTGTGTGTATAGATATGTATACGTTGAGATGTATAGGTATGTATATTTGCGTGTGTGGACGTGTGTATGTATATACACGTGTATGTGGGTGGGTTGGGCCCATTTCTTTCGTCTGTTTCCTCGCGCTACCTCGCTAACGCGGGAGACAGCGACAAAGAATATATATATATACATTTGGCATTATTGTAATCTATGGACCGTACTCGTGGTTGAGAGTGAGTGACATCTTGTCATGAGAAATGCCCCTTGTATCCGAGACCTCCTTCAGGATGCTACAAACTCAGAGATCCAAATGTGTTTTCATAGCTGTTCCATCTTGTCCCCCCTCTCACTTCTCCACCCACTGTACAACTGGAACATATCAATAGATGTGTCCATAAAGGGGGCAAAAGAGAGCTATTAACGGTGGTGAGGAAGGGAATGATGAGAGCTTTTTAGAGGGGGGGGGACAAAGGTGGTCATTAATGGGGCAGAGGGAGACATTAAAAGGCAACAGAAACCATCAAAGGAGCAAAGGATACTTTTAAAAGGTCATAGTTCACATCAGAGGGACACAGGACACCTTAAAAGGGCCAAGGACACATTTAAGGGGACCTAAAAACACCTTAAAAGGGCCAAGGACACATTTAAGGGCCAAGAACACCCTAAATGGGCCAAGGACACATTTGAGGGGCCAAAAACATTAAAAGGGCCAATGACACACAAAGGAGGCCAAAGACACTTTAAAAGGGCCAAGGACACATTTAAGGGACCAAAGACACCTTAAAAGGACCAAGGACACATTTAAGGGGCCAAAACACCTTAAAAGGACCAAGGAAACATATAAGGGGGGAAAGACACCTTAAAAGGACCAATGACACGTATAATGGGGACCTAGGACACATTTAAGGGGCAGAGGACACATCAAAGGCTCAAGGACACCTTAAAAGGACCAAGGACACGTATAAGGGGGACCTAGGACACATATAAGGGGCAGAGGACACATCAAAGGCTCAAGGACACCTTAAAAGGACCAAGGACACGTTTAAGGGGGACCAAGGACACATAAGGGGCAGAGGACACATCAAAGGCTCAAGGACACCTTAAAAGGACCAAGGACACGTATAAGGGGGACCTAGGACACACATAAGGGGCAGAGGACACATCAAAGGCTCAAGGAAACCATTTCAAAAGGGAGTAAAAGAAGACTTGACATGAGGTGAATTTCGTACACCCGCTCCGGGCTGTCTCCCGTACTGAGGGGGAGCAATTGTGGACCAGTTGATGGGGCAGAAAACTGAAAGAAACACAGGATTATTGATCAATGGAATATCCACGTACCTAGGTGGTGTGTGTGTGTGTGTGTGTGTGTGAGGGGGTCCTCTTAATACGTGTGTGTGTGTGTGTGTGTGTGTGTGTGTGTGTGTGTGTGGGAGTGGTTTAGACACATGGGAGTGGACGTGATAGCGATTGGAACCCTGGGGTGGAGGGACGCTGAAGCATGTCGTAGACTGGGAAGAAGAGGGGATAGTTAAGGTCTTGTGTGGATCTATTAAGGAGGATGTGGAAGGAAAAGTCAGTCTCTGTTAGGGCAGAGTTGGGTATGGTTGAAGGTATGAGAGTCCCGAAATGTTGAATGAACGATAGAAGGACGGAAGAGAGTGGTCGAGCCGAAAATGGAATGGCTTGAATAAGATTCGTGGGCATGAAGGCAGTTGATCATGTCATGGAAGGACTATTAGAAGCAGATGAGTGTACTCTATGGGTGACTGACGAGGGTGTGCTGAAATGGTATGGACATATAGAGAGGATGAGTGAAGAGGGATTGATCATGGTATGGACATACAGAGAGGATGAGTGAAGAAAGAGTGATAAGAAGGATATGTCCATAGGAAGCTGAGGAATCAATGTGGGAGATGAGTGGCTTAAAAGAGGGAGTGAAGGAGGCTTTGAGGCATCGGGGCCTTTCATCTACAGGAGTGTGTAAGGCGGGCGTTGGATAGAACAAACTAGTGGAAAGTGGTATAGGGTGGGCGAGGGTGCTATACACCATGGCGTTGTGGATCTATGGGTCTTGGATGTGGAGGGTGAACCCTGGTTTCAGTATAGCATCCATGGCAGCTAGAGAATGGACGAGTCCAATTGATGCCATTGTAGCCTTCCTCCTGACGCTGCCCTACTGCGAAGAGGAGGTGGAATGGAAGAGATAAAAAAAAAAAAAATGGGAATAGATGACTAGATCCTGCGTTTTCTTCTTTCTCTTTCCCTTGCGAGGATTCGAAGCCACAGAGGGAGCATAACCTTAAGTCAGGCCTCGGGCGCTCCATAAATATGGCTGGTAATGGCGAGGCCAAGTCTTTACATACACTTACGGTAAAAATTGACCCCCATTACCGCCCATCTTACATCTCGGGTGGGGGGGGGGAAGCTTGTTCCCGTGTGGAGGGCCCGTGTCTGTCTTTGGCTGGCGGGGGGCCAAAAAAAAAAAAAAGAAAGAGAGAGAGCACCTCGTACTCTCTCTCTCTCTCTCTCTCTCTCTCTCTCTCTCTCTCTCTCTCTCTCTCTCTCTCTCTCTCTCTCTCTCTCTCTCGCTATCCAATCTACCTTAAGCTCTCACCGGCTGAGAAGGCGTTGAGAGAGAGAGAGAGAGAGAGAGAGAGAGAGAGAGAGAGAGAGAGAGAGAGAGAGAGAGAGAGAGAGGTCGACTAATCGACTTCGAGCAGACGGTGTTACCTGGTTGAGGAGGGGGGGAATGGTGGGTAAGGGTTGAATGGGGGGAGGTGTTGTTAAGGGGGTCATAATACAACGGACGTGGGGGGGGGGGGGAAATTTAACGACGAGAGAGAGAGAGAGGGGGAAGAGGAGGAGGAGGATGGGGCTAGGGGGTGTAGGGTTTTCTTCCCCCCCCCCCACTTCAAGGATCCGTATGGCCTATAGAAACGTCCATGTAGGTTTCCCCCCCACTTCAAGGATCCGTATGGCCTATAGAAACGTCCATGTAGGTTTCCCCTCCCCCCACTTCAAGGATCCGTATGGCCTATAGAAACGTCCATGTAGGTTTCCCCTCCCCCCACTTCAAGGATCCGTATGGCCTAGAAACGTCAATATTGGCCCTCACGCCACATTACGAATCAGGACTGACCTCCCGCTCTTCCTCAACCACCTCCTCCCCCCTCGTCAAGTCTCGCATATATACATTTTTTCTCCCCTCCCCCCCCCCATTCATATTAAGATCTTACCTCTTCACAGAGTTGGCTTCGTCTGTGGCGATAGATTGAAACCAGTAGAGTACATTTGGAATGAATATTCAAATGTAGAATGAATATTCATATTGACAATATTCAGTCTCGTGTCAGTCGTGCATACGTAGAATGTGTGGGATATTCTTAGAGTTTGGAGAGAGGGAGGCTGGGGAGGGGGGGGGAAATAAGTAGTTCGTACAACTGTAATTGGGGGTTTGTAGGGGGAATTGGGTGAGGGAAATGGTAAAAAGGAAATGGTGGGTAGGGGAATTGGGTGAGGGAAATGGTGAGGGAGACATCATCTTAAAAGGACTGGTGGAAATGGGAGACATGTTGGAGAAGGGTGTGGGGAATGGGGCGAGCTGATTATGCACGACGGTACGACCCTTGAGCACGACGGTACGACCCTTGAGCACGACGGCGGTACGACCCTTGAGCACGACGACGGTACGACCCTTGAGCACGACGGTACGACCCTTGAGCACGACGACGGTACGACCCTTGAGCACGACGGTACGACCCTTGAGCACACGACGGTACGACCCTTGAGCACGACAGTACGACCCTTGAGCACGACGGTACGACCCTTGAGCACGACGACGGTACGACCCTTGAGCACGACGACGGTACGACCCTTGAGCACGACGGTACGACCCTTGAGCACGACGGTACGACCCTTGAGCACGACGGTACGGACCCTTGAGCACGACGGTACGACCCTTGAGCCCGATGGTACGACCCTTGAGCACGACGGTACGACCCTTGAGCCCGATGGTACGACGCTTGAGCACGACGGTACGACACTTGAGCACGACGGTACGACCCTTGAGCACGACGGTACGACCCTTGAGCACGACGGTACAGGTGCGACACTTCAGTATCTTTTCAAACAGATACTGAGACGCAATATTCTGTGTCTCCATGCAGATGTGCGCGCGAGACATAGACAAGAATCTCTGTGTCCAAAACAGAGATAAGACTAAGCATTTTCTGTGTCCAGAACAAACTTGAATAACTTTCTCTCACGAAAGAGAAAACGAAAAAAAAAAAAGGGTGATCATTTTTTTCTCGTACAAATTAAAGAAAAAGTGTGATGGAAAGAAGGAAGAATGAAAGAAGAGGGAAGAAGGAAGAACTCATTTACTATAGCACTTAAAAAGAAATATTGTACATGTTTCTACCCAGACCGCGAGTGATAGGAAGGCAATATATTATATGAAAAAAAGGAATATATGGGTGTGTGTGTGTGCGTGTGTGGAGGAATAGGATGTGGAGTTAAGCTCCCCCCATATCTCTCTCTCTCTCTCTCTCTCTCTCTCTCTCTCTCTCTCTCTCTCTCTCTCTCTCTCTCTCTCTCTGTCAGTCTATCTATCTATCTATCTATCTTTATCTATTTATCTATCTATCTATATATCTATCTATCTATCTATCTATCTACCTACCTATCTAAAACCCACTTCCGCACCCAACACCCCACACCTTATCCACCCTACCGCACCACATCTCTCTCTCTCTCTCTCTCTCTCTCTCTCTCTCTCTCTCTCTCTCTCTCTCTCTCTCTCTCTCTCCCTCCCTACCTCCCTCCCTCCCTCCCCCCCAGCCCATCCTCCCCCTCCTCCTCCTCAAGCTATTCCAAGAATTTCCAATTCGACGTAGATGAGTTATGCCCTTGTGATCACGCCTGGTCTGGTCTGATGTGGATCCGTCGCTCCCCCGCAATCACCGCTAATTGTGCCAACTTATCCTTCCGCACTAATGATAGACATTCACAGACCCGGGGGGGGGGGGGGGGGGCACTCTGATTTGCATGTGGTTCAATGTCGAAAAATAACAACAAATGACTTTTCTATTTATTTATTTATTTATTTATTTATTTATTTAACAGCGTATTGTCAACAGAGACAAATTTATGCATTGAGAGTACATAATGGTGAAATCGCATTTGCATACAAGGGGGGGAGGGGGAGAAAATATGTGGTTTATGTGGGTTATGTTATTATTTTTTATTATATTTTCTGGTTATATGTAATCGGTGTCAAATTATATTTCAATGGGAAATATTTGGGTCAAGTGGACTAGTGTATAAAAGTAGAGAAGAGGTGGGGGTAATTCCTGTGTATAGACAGATTTTTCTAACTACAGTTTGGATTTAGAATTATTATGTATATATATATATATATATATATATATATATATATATATATATATATATATATATATTGCTATGAGTCCACGGGGGAAATGAAACACGATAAGTTCCCGAGTGCACTTTCGTGTCATAATCACATCATCAGGGGAGACACAAGAGAGAAATATAACAGTCAGTTGATATACAACGAAGAGACGTAGGTAGGACACCATTTGTCCCAGGAGGCCAATGTATCTTAATGAAACTCCTGCAGAGCCCAGGAGATCAGCCACGTCCACCGGGCGCGTAATGGTGTTGCATTTGCGCATGCGTTTGGGGAGTAAATATTCGGTGTCTTGATTGTATGTTGGCTGCATCGTGGGCGTGATTGGTGTGGGTGTGTAGGAGAGGACCCACTGGGGAGAATATTATTCCCCACTGGGAAGAAACGCACACACCTCCACTGTGAAGAAAGTATTCCACTTGGAAGAAAAATGTGGGAAAGAGTGTGGGAGGGAAGTACCCCATTAAGAAGAAAGTTTCTTGCTAGGAACTGAAAGTACCTCTGACACACACCTACCCCATTTTCTATGACATACACCTACCCCATTTTCTATGACACACACACTTACCCCATGTTCTATGACACACACACACCTACCCCATGTTCTATGACTCTCACACCTACCCCATGTTCTATGACACTCACACACCTACTCCATGTTCTATGACTCTCACACCTACCCCATGTTCTATGACACTCACACACCTGCCCCATGTTCTATGACTCGCACACCTACCCCATGTTCTATGACTCGCACACCTTCCCCATGTTCTATGACTCGCACACCTTCCCCATGTTCTATGACTCGCACACCTTCCCCATGTTCTATGACTCACACACCTACCCCATGTTCTATGACTCTCACACCTACCCCATGTTCTATGACACTCACACACCTGCCCCATGTTCTATGACTCTCACACCTACCCCATGTTCTATGATTCGCACACCTTCCCCATGTTCTATGACACACGCACACCTACCCCAAGTTCTATGACTCTCACACCTACCCCATGTTCTATGACACACGCACACCTACCCCAAGTTCTATGACTCTCACACCTACCCCATGTTCTATGACACACGCACACCTACCCCAAGTTCTATGACTCTCACACCTTCCCCATGTTCTATGACTCACACACCTACCCCATGTTCTATGACTCTCACACCTACCCCATGTTCTATGACTCGCACACACCTACCCCATGTTCTATGACACACACACACCTACCCCATGTTCTATGACTCTCACACCTACCCCATGTTCTATGACACTCACACACCTACTCCATGTTCTATGACTCTCACACCTTCCCCATGTTCTATGACACACACACCTGCCCCATGTTCTATGACTCGCACACCTTCCCCATGTTCTATGATTCGCACACCTTCCCCATGTTCTATGACTCTCACACCTACCCCATGTTCTATGATTCGCACACCTTCCCCATGTTCTATGACTCTCACACCTACCCCATGTTCTATGACTCTCACACCTACCCCATGTTCTATGACTCGCACACCTTCCCCATGTTCTATGACTCGCACACCTACCCCATGTTCTATGACTCTCACACCTACCCTACCCCATGTTCTATGACTCGCACACCTTCCCCATGTTCTATGACTCGCACACCTTCCCCATGTTCTATGAAGCACAGTAGGTCGGACGAGCTCAGGTCCAGAGGAAAGTCCCTTGTATCCCCTACATCACCCCATTTCAATTACCTCCCCCCCCAAATTTCCCCCCATCTCAACTATTCCCCCACCTCCAAACGTCACCCCATTTCAGTTATCCCCCCTCAAAACGTCCCCCCATCTCAACTATTCCCCTCCTCCAAACGTCACCCCAACTCAACTATTCCCCCCCTCCAAACGTTCCCCCATCTCAGTTACCCCCCCCTCAAAACGTCCCTCCATCTCGACTATTCTCCTACCTTAAACGTCACCCCCATCTCAACTATCCCCCCCTCAAAACGTCCCCCCATCTCAACTACCCCCTACCTTAAACGTTCCCCCCATCTCAAATATTCCCCCCCTCCAAACGTTCCCCCATCTCAAATATTCCCCCCCTCCAAACGTCCCCCCATCTCAACTACCCACCTTTTCCCCCCGTCCTGCCTCAGAGACGGAGCTAATACTGATCAAACAAGTTTTCTCTTATATATATATATATATAATTTACCCCCCCCCCCCCCTTGGCTGTATAATTTGCATAACGCGTTCTCTAAACATTATAGACATTACATATAAATCTCATCTCTTATGCTAATGAGTATATATATATATATATATATATATATATATATATATATATATATATATATATATATTCTTTCTTTCATACTATTCGCCATTTCCCGCGTCAGCGAGGTAGCGTTAAGAACAGAGGACTGGGCCTCTGAGGAAACATCATCATCCAGCCCCCTTCTCTGTTCCTTCCTTTGGAAAAAAAAAAAAAAAAATATATATATATATATATATATATATATATATATATATATATATATATATATTCTCATTAAATTATTTCTACCTTAATTAGCTTACATTTTGTTTTAATTAAAAACTGCAGTGTTTTAGCTTTTCCTTTTAATCATATTTGGCTTAATTAGGATTTTTGTGTACTTGGAAATTTCACTTCAATTTTTTGCCTCTACAGTTAATGATCCATGTGTTCGTCATTTATTTTTATTTCAATGTAATAAGTTGTAATTTGAATTCCTCTTTGGCCCAGTTCAGAGAAAATTAATTCTGAGATCATGGATACATTTGACAACACTGAGTGAAGCGTTTGACCATAAATTAATATAGACGAAACGTACAAGATTTTTTGGTTTGCCAGAATGGAATCAAATTCCTTTTGCCATATTATCTCCTTGGATGTCAAGTCTTTTCTATCATCCTTTTCCTTTGCTTCCTCTCCTCTGTTTTACTCTAGTGTGTGTGTGTGTGTGTGTGTGTGTGTGTGTGTGTGTGTTTGCCATTCCTAAAGACCTGGCCCTGTGGCATGCGATTGGCTGCTGCTGCTACTTCCCATAGTTTCCTTTGGTGACCCACCAGTCGAGGATGGACCGTTATGTTACCCTTCCCATCTCTCCTCCTAAACGTGGAGTTATCTTCCTCCTCTTTCGCCTCTCCTGCTTCCTGTCACCTTGCCATTGTGAGGAGTCGGTTCTGCCAACACCTGAGGGATTCGAATTATTCCTTGTTGTATAATGACTTATTCATTTATTCTATTTATTCTTTATCACCCCTGGACCAGTTTTCTATAAAGGAGTCATGGTGTTATCCTCTTTGTGATGGCTCCTGCAGCCCGAGGCTGTGCTGCCTTCAGTAGCAGAGAAGTGTGGCCTCCTTTGGAGTGAGGACTTACTTGATGAGATTGTACTCCAGTGATACAGCCTCACTAAAGGTGACTTTTTTTGTG
Source organism: Panulirus ornatus (assembly GCF_036320965.1). NCBI lineage: Eukaryota > Metazoa > Arthropoda > Malacostraca > Decapoda > Palinuridae > Panulirus > Panulirus ornatus. The sequence continues at coordinate 20,919,931 of NC_092235.1, forward strand.
TCTGTCTGTCTGCTCTCGACTCGATATAACTTCTCACAGGCGGAGCCCGGTAACATTCATATATACCATTGAAGCGGAAGTGAATCATAGGGTGGGGGAGGGGGCGAAAATTCTAGGAGCGTTAAGGAATGTGTTGACGTCGAGAACATTATCTCGGAAAGCAAAAATGGGTATGTTTGAAGGAATAGTGGTTCCAACAATGTTGTATGGTTGCGAGGCGTGGGCTATGGATAGAGTTGTGCGCAAGAGGGTGGATGTGCTGGAAATGAGATGTTTGAGGACAATATGTGGTGTGAGGTGGTTTGATCGAGTAAGTAATAATAGAATAAGAGAGATGTGTGGTAATAAAAAGTGTGTGGTTGAAAGAGCAGAAGAGGGTATTTTGAAATAGTCACATGGAGAGAATGAGTGAGGAAAGATTGACCAAGAGGATGTATGTGTCAGAGGTGGAGGGAACGAGAAGTGGGAAACCAAATTGGAGGTGGAAAGATGGAGTGAAAAAGATTTTGAGTGATCGGGGCCTGAACCTGCAGGAGGGTGAAAGGCGTGCAAGGAATAGAGTGAATTGGAAAAATGTGGTATACTGGGGTTGACGTGCTGTCATTGGATTGAACCAGGGCATGTGAAGCGTCTGGGGTAAACCACGGAAAGTTTTGTGTGGCCTGGATGTGGAAAGGGAGCTGTGGTTTCGGTGCATTATTACATGACAGCTAGAGACTGAATGTGAACGAATGTGGCCTTTGTTGTCTTTTCCTAGCGCTACCTCGCACACATGAGGGGGGAGGGGGTTGTTATTCCATGTGTGGCTAGTGGCGATGAGAATGAATAAAGGCAGACAGTATAAATTATGTACATATGTATATATGCATATGTCTGTATATGTATATATATGTATACGTTGAGATGTATAGGTATGTATATTTGCGTGTGTGGACGTGTATGTATATACATGTGTATGGGGGTGGGTTGGGCCATTCTTTCGTCTGTTTCCTTGCGCTACCTCGCTAACGCGGGAGACAGCGACAAAGCAAAATAAATAGATAAGTATATATATATATATATATATATATATATATATATATATATATATATATATATATATATATATATATATATATATAAAACATAGTTTCTCCAGATTTCTATTATTTTGGGGCCAACAACATGTCATAGTTTAAGCGTCCGACATAGAACGCTTTGTCAACAAAGTCGACAGTCCAATCAATCATATGTAAGATAAATACCATAAATCCCAGGTGACCTAACCTTGGCATGACTGATAACAGCGTATATCAAAAAAAAAGTAAAGTTTCGTCTATACGTCAAACGTAATTGACATTGAACACAACTTGGAATATAATTCTCGTGAGGGGTTTTAACGTTCGAGATGAAGATATTCTTGGTTATCATGCCTTTTGATCCTTCGTATGTTAGAGAGAGAGAGAGAGAGAGAGAGAGAGAGAGAGAGAGAGAGAGAGAGAGAGAGAGAGAGAGATTCCAGCTGGATAGTTTATTTTTTTTTTTGGCCCCGCGTCCCTCTGCATGTTGCCTTCACCAACACGACCTTCGTAAGTCTTCGACGCGCGATGTATTAACACATTTCAACTTCACCCACCCACCAAGGAGGGATGGGTGAAGTTGGGTCTCGTAGTGATGATGGCCTTCGTCCCCCGTGATAGTGTTTGTACCTGCGCGGTGCCATCGTGGAGTGGCTCAAGTTCGAAGAGCAATGCGTTTGGAGTAGGGTTCGAATCGGATGGGGTGGGACACATTTGCGGAGGAGGATGGAGTGTGTGAGGCAATTTGACGACCTTACCTCCCTCACACCTCTGACCCTCAAGGGTGTTCATGTTGGGGAAGCAGAGGGGTTTCGAACCATGTGCCGGTGTGGACCGAAGTGGTTCGAATCCCTCGCCCCAAGTTCGATGGGGTCTGTGTGCAGGTCTGATCCAGCTATTTAGGGACGAGTGTCCAAGCGTTCGAACCTACTGTGCTTCTGTGGACTGAAGCGCTTCGAATCCCTCACCCTGAGTTCGATGGAGTCAATACAGCCCCAGGACGATTGTCTACGAGCGATAGAGATGTTTGAAGGGGGGTGGGTAGGAGCAAAGTGTTCGAACCATGTGCCGGTGTGGACCGAAGCGCTTCGAATCCCCCCGACACCACCACCCTTTAAACCCAAAATTTCCATCGATGGGGAAAAGTATTATGACCATCTCCGAACTGCAGTGGATGTCGACATCGAAGTACATAATCAAGGAGAGGCCTGTGGCCACGACGGGCGAGGAAAACGAGAAGTCGAGGATGTGTTGGAAGGGTTTCAAAGCCTTCGAAACACCTGAGTGTGTCCGTCATATTCCCTCCCCCGCTTTCACCCCCCCCCCCCCCCCCCCCCCCCCTTGTTGGTGTAGACTACGGTGAATAATGTCGTAAAGACATGGTCCCACCTGGATGCTGATGAGGGAGTGTGGTGGTAGGGAAGGGAAAAGGGAAAGGGGGGGAAAGGTTTCAAACCCCCTCCAAGCAATATATATATTTTTTTCTTTCTTTGCGATGTCAAAAAGAAGAGAGAGAAAAAAAAATCGAGACCAAACGAGAAATATTGTCCTCAGAGCGTATGGGAAATAGGCGAGTGCCTGGTTCGAATCCAGGCACGGGAGATGAGGGGGGAAAATTCATCTGTTCAATATTATTCAAAATTTGTTTGAAAAAAGAAAGAGAATGTCATTTTGGAAATGATCAAAACAGAAGCAATGAAAAGGAAAATTAAATATCATTTTCAATGTTGTCTCGACTTTGCCCAACATCTGGTTTACAAATGGAGCCAAATTCATAGAGGTAATTACATATGTTATTGGTAATTGCATATGGTAATTACATATGTTATTGGTAATTGCATATGGTAATTGGCGTTGATAATTGCTTCTCCCACCCCGCCCATCTCCTGTGCAGTGTATGGCAGTATTAATTCAACACTGAAAATGCTTTAGTCTTTTTGGTAATGATTTTGTAATGTAATGCTAGTGTTAGCAGTGATTTTGTAGTATAGTGCTAGTGTTAGCAGTGATTTTGTAGTATAGTGCTAGTGTTAGCAGTGATTTTGTGGTATAGTGCTAGTGTTACCAGTGATTTTGTAATATAGTGCTAGTGTTACCAGTGATTTTGTAGTATAGTGCTAGTGTTAGCAGTGATTTTGTAGTATAGTGCTAGTGTTAGCAGTGATTTTGTGGTATAGTGCTAGTGTTAGCAGTGATTTTGTAGTATAGTGCTAGTGTTAGCAGTGATTTTGTAATATAGTGCTAGTGTTAGCAGTGATTTTGTAGTATAGTGCTAGTGTTAGCAGTGATTTTGTAGTATAGTGCTAGTGTTAGCAGTGATTTTGTAGTATAGTGCTAGTGTTAGCAGTGATTTTGTAATATAGTGCTAGTGTTAGCAGTGATTTGGTAGTATAGTTATTGTTAGCAGTGATTTTGTGGTATAGTGCTAGTGTTAGCAGTGATTTTGTAATATAGTGCTAGTGTTAGCAGTGATTTTGTAATATAGTGCTAGTGTTAGCAGTGATTTGGTAGTATAGTTATTGTTAGCAGTGATTTTGTAATATAGTGCTAGTGTTAGCAGTGATTTTGTAATATAGTGCTAGTGTTAGCAGTGATTTTGTAATATAGTGCTAGTGTTAGCAGTGATTTTGTAGTATAGTGCTAGTGTTAGCAGTGATTTTGTAATATAGTGCTAGTGTTAGCAGTGATTTGGTAGTATAGTTATTGTTAGCAGTGATTTTGTGGTATAGTGCTAGTGTTAGCAGTGATTTTGTAATATAGTGCTAGTGTTAGCAGTGATTTTGTAATATAGTGCTAGTGTTAGCAGTGATTTGGTAGTATAGTTATTGTTAGCAGTGATTTTGTAATATAGTGCTAGTGTTAGCAGTGATTTTGTAATATAGTGCTAGTGTTAGCAGTGATTTTGTAATATAGTGCTAGTGTTAGCAGTGATTTTGTGGTATGGTGCTAGTGTTAGCAGTGATTTTGTAGTATAGTGCTAGTGTTAGCAGTGATTTTGTAGTATAGTGCTAGTGTTAGCAGTGATTTGGTAGTACAGTTATTGTTAGCAGTGATTTTGTGGTATAGTGCTAGTGTTAGCAGTGATTTTGTAATATAGTGCTAGTGTTAGCAGTGATTTTGTAATATAGTGCTAGTGTTAGCAGTGATTTTGTAGTATAGTGCTAGTGTTAGCAGTGATTTGGTAGTACAGTTATTGTTAGCAGTGATTTTGTGGTATAGTGCTAGTGTTAGCAGTGATTTTGTAATATAGTGCTAGTGTTAGCAGTGATTTTGTAGTATAGTGCTAGTGTTAGCAGTGATTTTGTAATAGAATGCTCGTGTTAGCCACGTCAATTTTGCAGTATAGCTTCAGCGTTAACAATAACAATTTTGTAATATACTGCCAGTGTTAAGACTTACTGCTCTTCGCCCGAACGTAGGAGAACAGTGCCAAAAAAAATAGATTGATTTATAGTAAGAAAACACCGATAGAAAAACTGGCTTTCTGTCTATTTCATTTTTGATGATCGAATTCCATTTACGTAGGATGAATTATGCAAATAAAAGCGAATGTATCAGATGCGTGGATCTCTATTTTTAAAGACATGGGGGTACCATAACCCCATTGGCTAATGGGTGTGTTAAGTACGACTGTGGGCGACCCCTTGAGCACGACGGTACGACCCTTGAGCACGACCCATGAGCACGACGGGACGACCTTTGAGCACGATGGTACGACCCTTGGGTATAATGGCCAGGCTTTCATATCCAAGGGTCGTGTACCGTCGTGCTCAAGGGGTCTTGTACCGTCGTGTTCAAGGGGTTGTACCGTCGTGCTCAAGGATCGTACCGTCGTGTTCAAGGGTCGTACCGTCGTGTTTAGGGGTCGTGCCGTTTTGATCAAGGGTCGTACCGTCGTGCTCAAGGGGTCGTACCGTCGTGATCAAGGGTTTCAAACCCATACACAAGCCTTATTCAAAATCACTTCTTCATTCACTTCACCAAACATTGAAGGACAATATAGGTATTTCTTCTTTCAGTATATCCACTTACGACCCTATCCTCTATCCTTCTATATCCGTACAACCACCTATCCTTCCCCCACCCCAAACCTATCCATCAGCATTATCTCTATCCATCATTGTTTTTCTAGCCATTTGTCCACCCAACCAGATCAGCCACACCTTAACACCTATCCTCCCTATCCTATCTTAGCATACACTCCCCGTCCTATTCTCCTATCCTAGCCACACACACCCCTGGGATAGACCAATCATCCCATCCATCCCTCTTGAAACACCATAGCATCCACGAACCATCCCTGTGCCCCCACAATACCTATCCTTACCTCCACACACGCTGTCGAACCCCACGCGTTTGACACCTATCCACCCTCGTACTTTGGGGGGCTAGGTCTATCTATCCCCCTCCCCCCACACACACCCATCCCTCCTCACATCATCACCCCATCACCTCCCCATCTCTCCTGCGCCCCATTATAAACACCAGACCGGGACACCTATCCATACTTTGGGGGCTAAGATCCGTCTATCCCCACACACACACCCCCACACACCCCATCACACCCCATCACACCCCTGCGCCCCATTATAAACACCAGACCCGGGGTTAAATCGCCTCTCTCCATCACTCGCTAAATGACAGGAGAAACTGGAGGAGGAGGGAGGGAGGTACAAGACCATTATTCGGGTGAAATGCGAGAGGCAGAAGACAGTATAAACTCAGAATCGAAATGTGTATTTGGATACATATTTCAGCAATCCAATTACATCGGAATGCTTTTCGGGGGTGGGGGGGGGATGGAGGAGAGAGAGAGAGAGAAAGAGAGAGAGAGAGAGAGAGAGAGAGAGAGAGAGAGGGAGAGAGAGGGGGGATGGTGGGGAGAGAAGAGAGAGAGAGAGGGAGAGAAAGGAGAGGGAGGTGAGAGGAGAGAGAAGAAGAGAATGCGACCTTCTCGGGGGGTCGATCTCTCTCTCTCTCTCTCTCTCTCTCCATCACGATATCTTAAAAGAGAGAGAGAGAGAGAGAGAGAGAGAGAGAGAGAGAGAGAGAGAGAGAGAGAGAGATTGGGAAAATACGATACGTAGATATCAAGTCTCTTGAGGGGAAACGAAGCTCAGTGTTCGGGCTTCATTCATTGTGTATTTTCCATTAAAACCTTTACCAAGCTAAGAGGGGTTTTACGCGCACGCGCGCACCCACACACACACACACACACACGCACGCACACACACACACACACACACACACACACACACACACACACACACACACACACACACACACACACACACACGTTAGAAAGATTATATATATATATATATATATATATATATATATATATATATATATATATATATATATATATATATATATATATATATATATATATACATATATTCCTTCCTTGTAATCCACGGGGGAAAATGAAACACGGTAAGCTCCCAAGTGCACTTTCGTGTCGTAATCACATCATCAGGGGGAGATATTACAAGAGAGAAATATAACAGTCGAGTTGATACACAACGAAGAGACGTAGCTAGGACGCCATGTGGTTAACTAGTGATTACCCGAATGGGTAGAATTGAGTGATTAAAGTATCGATAATACGAAAGTTAATGGAAGAGATTATGCAAGCTCAACTGAAAAGGATAAGGAGTGGAAAGATAAGAAATTGAAGTAAGAGTTCTTTGTGAAACGGAGTTAATGACCCGTGAACCGGAAGTTAATGATCCGTTAACCGGAAGTTAATGATCCGTGAACCGGAAGTTAATGATCTGTTAACCGGAAGTTAATGATCCGTTAACCGGAAGTTAATGACCCGTGAACCGGAAGTTAATGATCCGTTAACCGGAAGTTAATGACCCGTGAACCGGAAGTTAATGATCCGTTAACCGGAAGTTAATGACCCGTTAACCGAAAGTTAATGATCCGTTAACAGAAAGCTGTTGCCCCGTTAGCGGTGACCCGTTAACAGGATATTAATGACCTGTTAACAAGAGGTTAATGACCCGTTAACAAAAAGTTATTGGCCCGTTAACAAAGTTAATGACCCGTCAACAGAAAGTTAATGACCCGTCAACAGAAAGTTAACGGCCCGCTAACAGAAAGTTAATGGCCCGTTTAAAATGTTGAACAGGAGGGGGGGGTGCGATCGAGGTGCCTCTGGGCCCCCTCGGGGGGGGGGGGGAGGTAAAGGAGAGAAAACAACAGGAGTTTACGAAAAAGTCTTCCAATGAATATGTAAATGAGGCGGGAGGGCAGACTCCCTCCTTGCTACATTAATGTTGCTCCTCCTCCTCCTCCTCCTCCTCCTCCTCCTCCTCCTACTCTTCCTCCTACTCCTCCTCCTACTCTTCCTCCTTTTCCCCCCCTTCCTCTTCCTACTCTTCCAATTCTTCCTTCTCTTCCTCTTCCATCTCCTCCTTTTCTTCCTTTTCCCCACGCTTCCTCCTGTTCCATGTCCTCCTCCTCCTCCTCCTCCTCCTCCTCCTCCTCCTCCTCCTCCTCCTCCTCTCCCCCCATCATCACCATGCTCCCCACTATGCTCCACTCCTCCCCTGTTGTTACTGCACTGTCTCCCCATAATGTCCTCTCATTCCCCCCTAATGCTCCTTATCTCCCCACAACCTCACTGCTCCTTATCTCCCCACAAGCTCACTGCTCCTTATCTCCCCACAAGCTCACTGCTCCTTATCTCCCCACAAGCTCACTGCTCCTTATCTCCCCACAAGCTCACTGCTCCTTATCTCCCCACAACCTCACTGCTCCTTATCTCCCCACAAGCTCAGTGCTCCTTATCTCCCCACAAGCTCACTGCTCCTTATCTCCCCACAAGCTCACTGCTCCTTATCTCCCCACAAGCTCACTGCTCCTTATCTCCCCACAAGCTCACTGCTCCTTATCTCCCCACAAGCTCAGTGCTCCTTATCTCCCCACAAGCTCACTGCTCCTTATCTCCCCCAAGCTCACTGCTCCTTATCTCCCCACAAGCTCACTGCTCCTTATCTCCCCACAAGCTCAGTGCTCCTTATCTCCCCACAACCTCAATGCTCCTTATCTCCCCACAAGCTCACTGCTTCTTATCTCCCCACAACCTCAATGCTCCTTATCTCCCCACAAGCTCACTGCTTCTTATCTCCCCACAACCTCAATGCTCCTTATCTCCCCACAAGCTCAGTGCTCCTTATCTCCCCACAACCTCAGTGCTCCTTATCTCCCCCCAAGCTCACTGCTCCTTATCTCCCCCCTTATGCTCCCCACATAACCACAGCATTGTCTCTCTCTCTCTCTCTCCCCCTATCATTATGCTCCAACATATCCTCCCCCATTTCTCAACCCCCTCACACATATCCTCCCCCATTTCTCAACCCCCTCACACATATCCTCCCCCATTTCTCAACCCCCTCACACATATCCTCCCCCATTTCTCAACCCCCTCACACATACCCTCCCCCATTTCTCACAATCCTCCCCCTTTTCACCCTCACACATACCCTCCCCCATTTCTCAACCCCCTCACACATATCCTCCCCCCATTTCTCAACCCTCTCACACATATCCTCCCCCATTTCTCAACCCCCTCACACATATCCTCCCCCATTTCTCAACCCCCTCACACATATCCTCCCCCATTTCTCAACCCCCTCATACCCATGCCCTCCGCGCTCTTCGCCTAGTGTCCCCAGGCCAACATATCACACAGTATGTTGCAGCGCTGCATGACGGGAGTATGTGGCTGCTATGT
>NC_092235.1:20938735-20941235 GCF_036320965.1 Panulirus ornatus
CACACACACACACACACACACACACACACACACACACACACTCAAACACCCACACACACACACACACACACACACACACACACACACACACACACACACAGTATAAAAATGTTTACTCCTATATACATTTTTTTTATGGGTTTAACCCAACCAGATTTTACCATTATATGTATAAGACATTTACATACTCGCTTAACGGACTGGAACGCCTTCGAAATATGTGAAAAGCAAAGGATAAAGGGAGGGAGATCCCACCTCCCTCTTTATCCCACTATGTCCCCATGTAGGCGAACAAGAGAGAGATGCCATTCTTGGTGTTCAATCGTGCGTGATTCCATTGTCCACATCTCGAAAGGGAATTCAACCCTGAATTTCAGGATTCGATGCTGTAAGATTCACACGATAATTTTCTTTTCCCTCCTCCTCCCCCTCCCTCCCTCCCTCCCCCACCCCCTTTTACGAATTTCTCCCACGCTAAAGAACACACCCCCCCCCCTTGAGAACTAGGGGTTTTATCTTGTCTTTATATATATATATATATATATATATATATATATATATATATATATATATATATATATATATATATATATATATTTATATATATATTCCTATGACTCCACGGGGAAAATGAAACACGAAAAGTTCCCAAGTGCACTTTCGTGTAATAATCACATCATCAGGGAGACACAAGAGAAAAATATAAGTCAGTTGATATACATCGAAGAGACGAAGCTAGGACGCCATTTGGTAAACATGTGATTGTCCATATATATATATATGTGTGTGTGTGTGTGTGTGTGTGTGTGTGTGTGTGTGTATGGCCCGTGGTGTAGTGGTCTTAGCTTTCGTTACCGTAAAGCATTTTACTGGGGGGCCGCCGTGGGCCGAGAGCCGCATAGGTTCGAATCCCGGTCGCGGTAGTCGGGCCACAGTCAGCCCCAGATGTTCATCCTCCCCTTGGTGATTAGTAGGTAAAATGAGTATCTGGCTTAGGCTAGGGTGTGTGTGTGTATATATATATATATATATATATATATATATATATATATATATATATATATGTATATACATAATCATCGTAAAAGGAAGTTAGAAGCTATAAATGTCACATTCCCCTTGGTACAGAATCACCTGTTTATTCAGTTTGCATACATTATGCAAATTAGGCGTCAGAAGCCTTGTTAAACCTTGAAATATGTACAAAGGAAAAAAACATTTTTTTTAGTGTGCAAATGTACCCAAGTGTAGAATTTATCGTCCTTATTTTTTCCTTGATCTTTTCACGGCATTCTGAAAAGTAATTATGAAAAGTAATTAATTAACCACCCTGGTGTCAGACAGGGGACTATGGTCGTTTCTCTAATGTAATTTCAGGTTCTGTCTGCTCTTATCTGGGATTACCTTTTTGGCCTCTGTTTTAGAAGGGGGGTAGGGGGGTGATGGTGAGGTGAGGTGGAGGGATGAATGAATGAATGAAAGAGGGGAATGATCGGGTGAATGAATGAAGGAAGGAGTGATCGGTTGAATGATTGAATGAATGAAGGAATGATCGAATGAAGGAATGATCGGATGAATGAATGAAGGAATGATTGGATGAATGAATGAAGGAGTAATCGGATGAATGAATGAAGGAGTGATCGGATGAATGAATGAAGGAATGCTCGGATGAATGAATGAAGGAGTGATCGGATGAATGAATGAAGGAAAGATTGGATGAATGAATGAAGGAATGATCGGATGAATGAATGAAGGAATGCTCGGATGAATGAATGAAGGAGTGATCGGATGAATGAATGAAGGAGTGATCGGATGAATGAATGAAGGAGTGATCGGATGAATGAATGAAGGAATGATCGGATGAATGAATGAAGGAATGATTGGATGAATGAATGAAGGAATGATTGGATGAATGAATGAAGGAGTGATTGGATGAATGAATGAAGGAGTGATCGGATGAATGAATGAAGGAGTGATCGGATGAATGAATGAAGGAGTGATCGGATGAATGAATGAAGGAATGATCGGATGAATGAATGAAGAAATGATTGGATGAATGAATGAAGAATTGAATGAATGAATGAATGAATAAATGAGAGATGAATGATCAGTCTGTCTATGTTATGGTGCCTTTTGCAATCGGTGAATGTTTTTGCTCATTATCCACGCTCAGCTAGTGTTGAGGTTGGAGGGGGGGGCGCCTTTCTCCTGCTGCTGTACGTAGCGCAGTGGTAGATGTGGTGTGTGTGTGTGTGGGCAACGACCGACCAGGGTCTCTGGTGAGTTTGAGTGGTTCGCGGCAACCGTGTGAGCTGGCACCGCGACGTGTGTCATGTACTCAATCTTTCGTCTCAAAAAAAAAAAAAGATTGCAGTGTTTTCCCCTTTTCTCCCTCACCGTCTCTTGCCCCCTGTAGCTTACTGGGCTTCGAACACCCCCAACACACCTACCCACCCACCTGCGCGCGCCCCAGCAGCCCTTCCCCCCATATACCTCCACT
>NC_092235.1:20946235-20966235 GCF_036320965.1 Panulirus ornatus
GGGAAGGAGGTCAGGGCATATGGGATGAATCGACGTGGCATCAGGCAGTCTTTCTAATTAGCTTGTTTGGGCTGAACAAGGGAGGGAGTTTAAACTACACTGTGAGTGAGAGGTGGGTGTGTGTGTGGGTGTGGGTTGGGCTATGTTATCATGCCGGGAGCTATTTTACCATCACTTAGAAAGCTATGTTATCCTGTCGTGAACTTACTTTGACATCAAAGAAAAAAGAATAACTTCTTTTCCAATTGTATCTCTTGTCAGCTTCCACTTACCCATAAGAAGTTCTTGTTCTCTCATGTGAAGGCCGTTCTCTGCATCTCTCGAAGAGCTTGTTTCTCTCTCTCTCTCTCTCTCTCTCCCACGTAACCCAGCGCTCCCGGAGCTCAGTTCATCACACACACACACACACACACACACACACACACACACACACACACACATGGCCTCTCCACTAAAGCGAGTGTGAGTCTGTCTGTCTCTCAGTGCCTCGCCTCCCTACCACCTGGTTCCATTTTCCCGTCGGCGTATGAGAAGGAGAAAGACGAATGGGGGGTGAGAGAGAGAGAGAGAGAGAGAGAGAGAGAGAGAGAGAGAGAGAGAGAGAGAGAGAGAGAGAGAGAGAGAGGTGTATTTTACGACCTGCCAAAATGGGCCGGTTGGAGAGTGCCTCGTAATTTTTCGCTCTCCATTCCAGCCTTTGTGTTCCTGTAGCTTATATCTCTGTGTGTATATATATATATATATATATATATATATATATATATATATATATATATATATATATACATATATATAACACACACACACACTCACACTTTACCTTCCTGCTCAAAACTAAAAAAATAAAAAAAAACAGCACTCAGGGAACTAGCCACGTCCACTTTAGTGGGACCCACAGGTCAAGAAGTTTAGCAATATTGTGGAGTGTGTGTGTGTGTGTCTGTGTGTGTGTGTGTGTGTGTGTGTGTGATGAGGAGATATTGTCGAATGTTTGTAGTTCAGAAGTTGCACCTTTGGTAGTCGGTGTTTGTATGTATGTCGAAAGGATGAGTTGTGTCCAGGAACACCCGAAGAGAAAGTGTGACACGTACATGTCTTGGGGAGGAACGAGGTTTGTGTGGAGTTTGGGATTGGGTTGGCTGGCGTATACGTAGGTGGCGATGGTTCAGTTAGCGAGGTAGCGATAAGAACAGAGGACTGAGCCTTTGAGGGGAAAATCCTCACTTGGCCCCCCTTCTCTGTTCCTTCTTTTGGAAAATTAAAAACGAAAGGGGAGGATTTCCAGTCCCGCGCTCCCTCTCCTTTTAGTCGCCTTCTACGACACGCAGGGAATACGTGGAAAGTATTCTTTCTCCCCTATCCCCAGGGATATATATATATATATATATATATATATATATATATATATATATATATTATATACACGCCCCAAATGATGGTAGATTATCACACGTCGCTAGACATGGAAGGCGCGTGTGATATTGGAGGGGAGAGAGGGAGGGAGGAGGAGGAGGAGGAGCCCTGTGTGTGTGTGTGTGTGTGTGTGTGTGTGTGTGTGTCTGTGTGTATCCTGGAGATAGGTGGGGCGAAGGGGGGAGAGGATGGGGAGCCCGAGTGAGGAGCTGAGGGAGGGAGGGTGAGTTGAGCAAGATCGATAGGGAGGAAGACAGACCATGACGGACGGGGGAGAGTAAGACCTGATCTGGTCGAGTGATGGGAGGAGGAGAGATGGGAGTGATGGGAGGAGGAGTGATGGGAGGAGGCGGGTGATGAGCATCAAGGTGACCTGGGCCATCTTCGAGACGGGAGAAATGTATCATAATTCAACAGTATTAATCGCGTAATGAACACGTCATGGCTGTAATTGTATGCAAACTCAGTCTATTCACCCTTCGATTTTATATATGTAATTATATATGTAATTAGGATCACATTTTTTGCGCGTGATCGCAAGATATTCCTATGAGTCCACGGGGGAAAATGAAACACGATAAGTGCCCAAGTGCACTTTCGTGTCATAATCACATCATCAGGGGAGACACAAGAGAGAAATATAACAGTCAGTTGATATACAACGAAGAGACGAAGCTGTATTTCTCTCTTGTGTCTCCCCTGATGATGTGATTATTACACGAAAGTGCACTTGGGAACTTTTCGTGTTTCATTTTCCCCGTGGACTCATAGGAATATGTAATTAGATATATTTACTTTCAAGGCGATAATACATGAGGAGGAAAAAATGATTTTGGAAAACAGTGTAATACGATAGATTTTTACTATGAAGTCTCGATGTTGACATGGAAAAAGTGTCCCGTTTTTTACGCAACAGAAAACGCTTGGTTGCGTTATAATCGTTCCTGTGTTTCACTTCGTTTCAAATACGTATGAAGGAAGGGCATGAATTTCGCCAGGAAAGTTTCGTAAAGTTGTGATGAAAGCATATATATATATATATATATATATATATATATATATATATATATATATATATATATATATATATATATATATTCCTATGAGTCCACGGGGAAAATGAAACAATATAAGTTTCCAAGTGCACTTTCGTGTAATAATCACATCATTAGGGGAGACACAAGAGAGACTCATAGGAATATCTTGATCACGCGCAAAATTGTGATTCTTTCCAATATATATATATATATATATATATATATATATATATATATATATATATATATATATATATATTGTCTTGTTTTCTGATTGATCTTAAAAAGCTTTTTCGATTCCCAGCTTCGAACTTTAAATCTTCAGACTCGAATCTTTGAACCCTCCAGCTTCAGAACCCCTTAAGTTAGCTGCTTCGGACCCTCGACTTTTTCGAACCCTCGAATCCAGTTCGTTGAGACCTCGAGCCCTCCCAAACCTCTTCAGCCACCAAGTTTGCGTTTAAAGAAGGACTCAAAAAAAAAAAAGGAGAAGTTTATGTAAACTTTGCCTCTCCTCTGACGTAGTATGATACTGAGGAGAATAGTAACTTAATTGTGTTGTGAAGGAATATAGGATGTGAGATGGTGGTCTGACACACACACACACACACACACACATACACACACATACACACATACACACACACACACACACACACACACACATACACACACACACACACACACACACACACACACACACACACATACACACATAATTAACACACACACGTACATATAAACACACATACATATACTCACATATTCACAATACACAACACACACACACACACATACACATACACACACACACACACACACATAACTAACACACACACACACACGCACATATAAACACACATACATATACTCACATATTCACAATACACAACACACACACACGCATACACACACATACATAACATACACACACTCACACACACACACACACACATAACTAACACTCACACACACACACATAACTAACACTCACACACACACACACACATACACATACACACACTCACACACACACACACACACATAACTAACACTCACACACACACACATAACTAACACTCACACACACACACACACACACCGTGGACAAAGGGCATAACCTAATCCATCGCCCTGAAGGTCGATGTTCACCTTTAACGTTGTAGAAATTAATCCCAAAAATCTCCCGTGCTACTGCGTTGTTATTCTCGACCTCGCTTAACCGGACACACACTCCTTTAGCGGACGGTAATCGAGTACATCTCTTAACCGGACGCTTTACTTCAAAAGGGAGGTAATTAAGTAAACCTTGGTTAACCGGACACGCACTCCTTTAAGCGGATGTCAATCATGTGATTCTCTTAACCGGACACTACCTTAAGAGGGAGGTAATTGCCTAACCGGACACTCTCCTTTTAAGGGACGGTATATCGAGTAAATATCTTAACCGAACACGGTCCTTGAAGCGGGCGGTAATCAAGTAAACCTCGCTTAACCGGATATTCTAAGCGGATGGCAATCATGTAAACCTTTCTTAACCGCACACTCTTTTTTGAAGCGGACGGTGATCATGTAAACCTCGCTTAACCGGACGCTCTCCTTTAAGCAGTTGGTAATCCTGTTAACCTCCCGTAACCGGACACTATCTTTTTTTTTTAAGCGGATTGTAGTTATGTAAACACTTGCTCAACTAGACGCTCTCCTTTAAGCGGCCGGCGATTATGTAAGCCTCGCTTAATCGGATATTCGTATAAACCTCGCTTAACCGGACACCCTCATTTAACCGGGCAGTCATCGTGTAATCCACTATGAAAATCTTTACGGGACAATGATTCTTAAAATCCATCCATATTTTTTTCTTTTTTTTTACGTTTTTATGAAAAAAAATGTAAATCAGTATTCTATAAATATGATAATTTAATGTAAAGGTAATATCCATTTATTATTTATTATCATTCGTCCTTCGTTATTGTAAATATTTATTCATTATGCGTAACATAAGTGAAAATTGAATGTATATATATTTTTTCCCCCAAGATATATCGCGCTATATCATTGTGATATATTATAGTCTGGAATATATGATATATAACTATTGTATTCTCAGTCTTTTTAAGGAAGGGGCGAGACGTGATAGAATATAGTAACAGGGTGTTCCAGGTCTATTTTCTATATACCTATATCCCTATAGTCTATAGAATATAGCAGGAGGAAATTCCAGGTCTAACTTCTATATATCTATATCACTATAGTCTATAGAATATAGCAGCAGGATATTCCAGGTCTGATTTCTATATCCCTATAGCCTATCCACTTTCATCCAGAAATGCTTGCTTCTATAATGAGGTATGATAGCGCCCGTATAGATTTTTGAGTATTATGTATATATAGATTTTTCTTTGCTGTTTCAGTTACATAGCTTTAGCTGTTACGTATATTTCGCTGTTACATAACTCTAGCTGTTAGTTTAGTTACATAGCTTTATAGCTTGGCTGTTGTTACAGAGCTTTCTCTGTAGTTTACATAGCTTTATAGCTTAGCTGTTCTTACAAAGCTTTCTCTGTAGTTTACATAGCTTTATAGCTTAGCTGTTCTTACAAAGCTTTCTCTGTAGTTTACATAGCTTTATAGCTTAGCTGTTCTTACAAAGCTTTCTCTGTAGTTTACATAGCTTTATAGCTTGGCTGTTGTTACAGAGCTTTCTCTGTAGTTTACATAGCTTCATAGCTTAGCTGTTCTTACAAAGCTTTCTCTGTAGTTGCATAGCTTTATAGCTTAGCTGTTCTTACAAAGCTTTCTCTGTAGTTCACATAGCTTTATAGCTTAGCTGTTCTTACAAAGCTTTCTCTGTAGTTTACATAGCTTTATAGCTTAGCTGTTCTTACAAAGCTTTCTCTGTAGTTTACATAGCTTTATAGCTTAGCTGTTCTTACAAAGCTTTCTCTGTAGTTTACATAGCTTTATAGCTTAGCTGTTCTTACAAAGCTTTCTCTGTAGTTTACATAGCTTTATAGCTTAGCTGTTCTTACAAAACTTTCTCTGTAGTTACATAGCTTTATAGCTTAGCTGTTCTTACAAAGTTTTCTCTTTAGTTACATAGCTTTATAGCTTAGCTGTTCTTACAAAGCTTTCTCTGTAGTTACATAGCTTTATAGCTTAGCTGTCCTTACAAAGCTTTCTCTTAGTTTACATAGCTTTATAGCTTAGCTGTCCTTACAAAGCTTTCTCTTTTAGTGGCATAGCCTTCGCTAGTTGTGGCATAGCTTTCGCTGGTTGTGGCATAGCTTTCGCTAGTTGTGGCATAGCTTTCGCTAGTTGTGGCATAGCTTTCGCTAGTTGTGGCATAGCTTTGGCTGGTTGTGGCATAGCTTTCGCTAGTTATGGCATAGCTTTGGCTAGTTGTGGCATAGCTTTGGCTAGTTGTGGCATAGCTTTGGCTAGTTGTGGCATAGCTTTCGCTAGTTGTGGCATAGCTTTGGCTAGTTGTGGCATAGCTTTGGCTTTTCAGAGCATAGCAGAATGGTTGGGTCCATATATATCCTTTTTCCACGCACACACTATCATATAACGCAGGCCATACGTACGCCTACGCCGCCAGGGAAGAAGATAAGCGTATATATATCATTAATTCGCTACAGTGAGCTCGAGTTACGTGCGTAGAGTAGCGTAGTCGAGAAAGCGGACACATGCTTTGGCGTATGGCGATAACGCGCGGTTGGTCAATATACGCTTTTTCACAAACCTCCTTTTTTTTTCTCTTTGAAGTTCAAATGCCACATTTATATACCATATAAATAAGACCACAGACTCTGCTTGTGTTTTTTCTAGGGAAAAAATATATTGTGAATATTACTTTGATTTATCCTCAAAAGAAATATGATATTCGTTAAGTTTCTCAGGTATATATATATATATATATATATATATATATATATATATATATATATATATATATATATATATATATATATATATATATATATATATATATCCCTGGGGATAGGGGAGAAAGAATACTTCCCACGTATTCCCTGCGTGTCGTAGAAGACGACTAAAAGGGGAGGGAGCGGGGGGCTGGAAATCCTCCCCTCTCAATTTTTTTTAATTTTCCAAAAGAAGGAACAGAGAAGGGGGCCAGGTCAGGATATTCCCTCAATGGCCCAGTCCTCTGTTCTTAACGCTACCTCGCTAACGCGGGAAATGGCGAATAGTTTGAAAAAAAAAAAAAAAAAAAAATATATATATATATATATATATATATATATATATATATATATATATATATATATATATATATATATATATATATATATTGAACTTGAAGTAGTATATTGCATAAGGCTTAAATTTTGGGTAGTGTTGTGAATTAAATGAAGTAAATTGTTTATATTAATTTTACGATCTTTTTTTTGAGTTGTTGAATTGTGGGATTTTTTTTTCTTTTTATTAATTGTTTTGTTTGGAAGTTTATTGTTAAGGTTTGCAAGAAGTGTATGCTAGGCTAGGTTAGGTTAGGTTAGGTTAGGTTAGGTAAGGTTAGGTTAGGTTAGGTAAGGTAAAGTTAGGTTAGGTTAGGTTAGGTAAGGTAAAGTTAGGTTAGGTAAGGTTAGGTTAGGTTAGGTAAGGTAAAGTTAGGTTAGGTTAGGTTAGGTTAGGTTAGGTAAGGTAAAGTTAGGTTAGGTTAGGTTAGGTTAGGTTAGGTAAGGTTAGGTTAGGTTAGGTTAGGTTAGGTTAGGTAAGGTAAAGTTAGGTTAGGTTAGGTAAAGTTAGGTTAAGTTAGGTTAAGTTAGGGTAGGCTAAGTTAGGTTAGGGTTGGTGAGGTAAAGTTAGGTTAAGTTAGGTTAGGTTAGGTTAGGTTAAGTCAGGCTCTATAAGGGTAAATGTAGGCTGGGTTTGGTTGAGTTAGGCTTGGTTAGGTTATATGTGGGCTAGGTTAGGTTAAGTTAGGCTATGCTAAGTTAGGTAAAGCTATGCTAGGCTAGGTTAGGTAAAGCTATGTTAGGTTAAGTTAGGCTATGCTAGTTTAGTTAGACTTCCTAGATTACGTTAAGTTTTTCTGTGTTAAGTTTACGTTAGACGCACATTCTCTCTCTCTCTCTCTCTCTCTCTCTCTCTCTCTCTCTCTCTCTCTCTCTCTCTCTCTCTCTGTATGATCTATCTACCTATCCATCTATCTATCCATCCATCCCCTGCGCTGGCAAAAATCCCGTCCCAAGCGTTCTTAAGTAATTAAGTAAGTACTCTCTCTCGTCCCAAGTGCTCTTAAGTAAGTACACTGTAGTACATCGGGCACACCTGGGGGGGGGGGGGAAGGGGAGGGGGAGGAGGAAGTTAATAATACACTTTTGTTTATATACAGTCAATGTTTACCTCCATCAACCCCCCCTCCCCCCTCCCCCACACCTCTTTGAACGTTAACTAAAGACTTTTATTTTTCTCTCTTTTTCGTCGGCTTCGTTCGTTTAGGTATAGACTACGGCGTTATGATTAGAGTAGCGGATATATATATATATATATATATATATATATATATATATATATATATATATATATATATATATATATATATATGATTTTTTTCATACTATTCGCCATTTCCCACGTTAGCGAGGTAGCGTTAAGAACAGAGGACTGGGCCTTTAAGGGAATATCCTCACTTGGCCCCTTCTCTGTTCCTTCTTTTGGAAAATTAAAAAAAAACGAGAGGGGAGGATTTCCAGCCCCCCGCTCCCTCCCCTTTTAGTCGCCTTCTACGACACGCAGGGAATACGTGGGAAGTATTCTTTCTCCCCCTATATATATATATATATATATATATATATATATATATACGAACATTTATGTATGGTGAGGGTAGCGTAATTCGTTATGTGTAACTTAAGTTACCGTGGATGACGGTACGACCCTTGAGCACGACGGTACGACCCTCGAGCACGACGGTCGTGCTCAAGGGTCGTTTAGATGAGACGAAATTCCCACTGGCCTAGTCATTCCTGTACCACACCCTCCTCCCTCCCTCCCCGCCACCACTTCACTGTGTTCATCACTGCCAAGACTGGCTGGGTTGAGCACACTGCTCCTCCACGACAGGACGGGGAGGGGGGGGGGGACCTACCTACCTCTCTCTATCTATCTATCTATCTATCTATCTATCTATCTATCTTTCTCTCCTCTCTCTCTCTCTCTCTCTCTCTCCTCTCTCTCTCTCTCTCTCTCTCTCTCTCTCTCTCTCTCTATCTGTCTCTATCTCTCTCTCTATCTATCTATCTATCTATCTATCTTTATCTATCTATCTATCTGTCTATCTCTCTCTCTCTCTCTCTCTCTCTCTCTCTCTCTCTCTCTCTCTCTCTCATTCTCTCTATCTATCTATCTATCTATCTTACCTATCTATCTATCTGTCTATCTTTCTCTCCTCTCTCTCTCTCTCTCTCTCTCTCTCTCTCTCTCTCTCTCTCTCTCTCTCTCTCTCTCTCTCTCTCTTCCTCCCTTTAGCTATGGCAAGGTTTAAAATGTGATGCCTGGTCATGAGGTGTACTGGTAGAATTGGGTCGATTTCTGGTCGTGAGGTCTACTGGTAGAAGTGGGTCGTCGACCAGGTTTCTGTTCCACTTATGTGGATGACACTTTTCTTCCTTCATTTCTTTCATTTCTTTCTTTTCTTTCTTCCTTCCCGGGTCGGGTTGTGAAGTCGGCCAAGGCTTTTTATGAAGGCTGTCCTTGCGAGCGACGCGCCTCCCCATCGAGCACTCTTCCCCCTTCCTTCCTTCCTTCATTCCTTCCTTCATTCCTTCCTTCATTCCTGATCGCCATTGCCAGCCGTAGAGCCGGAGCGCTAAGGGACAGACGACTGGACCCCATCAGAGAAATAGATGAAACCCTAATCCTCGTTTGGCTCTCTTTGCTGTTCTTACTTTTCAAGGTGTGATAATACAGGAGGGAAGGAATTTCTCTGAGTCCACCCCCCCCCCCCCCGCCTGTCTTCGTCCATAAACAACGTATATATATATATATATAAAAAAAAGATAAATAAACACGACCTCGTTTTGAAAAACCGTCAAACACACACACACACACACACACACACACACACACACACATGCACACACACACACACACACAAATCATTGAAATAAAGAAAAAAAGCAAAATATTGAACCAGAAAAAAAAATGACTTCTACAACAGTAGACAAAAAGGGAGACATTTTCACCACGCGTCTGTCTTCGCCACACTGGACCCATTTCTCTGTGCCTCACGCTGCATAGAAATTCTATCTATCTTCATCGAACGTTTGGCTCAAAATGTTTGGCTAACTTTGGATGAGATAGATAAAGGGGTTAGCGTGTCGTGTTGCCGGGTCGTTAAGACCGGGTCATTGGCCAGTTAGAAAGAGGGGGGGGGAGTGTGTAAACAATAGCAGGATCATTTAACTCAACACATTGGGTCGTTTGCCCCAGGAATTACTTGGAAAAATGAAACGTGGGGGCACACACACACACACACACACACACACACACACATATCTCCGTGGTGTAAGGGAGCATGAGGTTCGAATCTCGGGCGCGGCACTTGGCCCACACACAGCCCAGGTGTTCATCCTCCTCCCCTCAGGCTGGGGTATGTGTGTGTTTGTGTGTGTGTGTGTTTTGCATGAGAAACCTGTATTTAAATAATAAAAAAAAAAAAAAAAAACAAAATAAAAACATAAAATAAAAAAAACATACATACAAAAAAAAGGTTAAGAGATGGGGGGGGGGGGGGGGGGAGGCAACACGACGATGTAAAACACACACTCTCTCTCTCTCTCTCTCTCTCTCTCCTCTCTCTCTCTCTCTCTCTCTCTCTCTCTGTCTCACCCCCTGCAGGATTGGCTCCTGACGAGATGTGACAGAGAGAGAGAGAGTGAGAGTGAGAGAAAGAGTAAGAGAGATAGAGAGAGAGAGTGAGAGAAAGAGCAAAAGAGAGAGAGAGAGAGAGAGAGAGAGAGAGAGAGAGAGAGTGCTGACGACCACCACCACTACGTCAGCAGAACAGGTTTTCCATGGATGAACAATTCAGCAGGTGAGTTGCCTGCGACACAGTCCTGGAATTTCCAATGGTTTTTTAGGGAAATGTTCACGTGCTGTCGACGTGGGGGCGTCGCTCGCTGGTGGCGGGGGGGTTATAGCGCTATATGAGAATATAGTTAGTATATAGAGACAGCATAGTGCTATAGCTTATTTTTTCGGGGATGACGGGTCGAGGGGTGTTTTTTGGAGAGGGAGTGAGAGAGAGAGAGAGAGAGAGAGAGAGAGAGAGAGAGGAGGTCAGGGTCGGACACTAAGCGCTCCTGCTCACCATGTGGCAGGTCCTGCCAGCTGGGTGCTACCGGACTCCCGTGCCAGGGATCCTGGCCGACGTGTCGCAGAGTTACGTCAAGTCCTGCCTGCCTGCGTCAAGCAGCCCCTTACGACCACGACGGTAGGAGACCCTTAAACCCCGACTGTACGAAACCTTTCAGTATAAAGGGTTCGTCTTCCTTAGGACCACGAAGGTAAACACCCTTTAGTTTGATGGGGTAACCTCCTGAGCACAGTAGTACGACCCTGTTAAGGTTAAGGTCAAAAGCCAAGACTATCATACCCAAAGATCGTGCCGTTGTGCTCAAGGGTCGAACCGTTGTGCTCAAGTGTCGTACCGACGTGCTAAAAGGGTTGTATTGCCGTGCTCATGAGTCGTAACGTCGTGCTCAAGGATCGTATCGTCGTGCTCAAGGGTCGTAACGTCGTGCTTAAGGATCGTACCGTCGTGCTCAAGGGTCGTATCGTCGTGCTCAAAGGTCGTACCATCATGTTCAAGGATCGTATCGTCGTGCTCAAAAGTCGTATCGTCGTGCTCAAGGGTCGTACCATCATGATCAAGTGTCGTACTCTTGTGCTCAAGGGTCGTATCGTCGTGTTCAAGGGTCGTACCATCATGTTCAAGGGTCGTATCATCGTGCTCAAGGGTCGTATCGTCGTGTCCAAGGGACACAAGCAGGGAGAAGGGACCCAGGAACAGGTCGACGATGGTGGACGATGTGGGGCGTTTGACTACGAGTCGCCGCCGGATACGTTCTTTGAGTTCGAAGGGACTTCGAGTAGCCAGCCCAGGGAGATCTGGCGGGCGACCTGAAGATCCTGAGATCCTCGGATCCTACCAGCCAGTAAGGATCGGGGGATTACGAAGGAACCCTTGCCCCGTTGAAGCCCGGTAAGGATGGAGAGCATCTCGCTGAAGAACAAGGCAAAGAAGGGATGAGGAACTTCGAACTGAAGAACGTGTAAGGGAAGTTCCAGGCGCTTTGAGCCGCGCGAGTGGAACTTTTTTGAATAAAGTTTCTTTGTCTCTTGCCGGCGACTGAAAGAACCCAGCAGTTGTATAGAACGTCATACGTTGACGAGTTTCGGAAACCCGATTAGTGAATGGGAAGTGGCTCAGGTGAATGTTACAAATACCTTCGCTTGGCCTCATGGTCACGTAAATAACACTGTTGGTCGTAAAAGATGGCCTTCGTGTTCTGTCGTTTCTGCAGTGGACCAGAGGACAGCTCGTCGTGTGACCACCTGTATAGCTCACACACAACACCAGACTGGTGGATATAGATGCACTCATTGGGAAGGGGGGACCAAGCCATAATACCCGTCGAATAAATGAAGGGAAGATTGACTCAAATATTTATGGGCATCATAATGTACGTGGTGATCACATTTTGGCGATCAGTGAGTGGGGCAGGGACGTTATCCTGTCCAGGGAGAGAGAGAGAGAAGAGAGAGAGAGAGAGAGAGAGAGAGAGAGAGAGAGAGAGGGGAGGTGAATAGCACTTTGGCAGTTCCGATGCAGTGGAGGTCGGATGCTAAGTGCAAGCTGATCTGAATGCAAGAGTGGGTTACGTAGCAGCAATTGAGGGTATATAATTGGAAGGCCATAGGGTTCCTAACCTGGATGGAAACTGGGGGAAAAAAAAAAGAGGGTTGTCGTGTGTCGAGGGAGAGAAATTGCGACTGGGAATTCACGGTTTTTAGAAAAAAAGAAAATTAAGCTGAATAGTAAGTGTACGTGAGTGTGAAGGGATTCGGAGTGAACAGGTATTTCTACATTAGGTGCTGATTTGATAGGCGTGCAGAGGAGAGGATGTTGGATGAGAACGTGCTTAAGGGGGCAGTAGGTGGAATGCTTGATGATTTGTCTTTGGATACGAGGGGAAAAAGTTTGCGTTTGCATTTTTAAATAAAAGAAAGGAGGGGGTGATATACGGGTGAACGAACTGGTGGAAGGGGTCGAGCCTGGAAAAGAGGCCTGTGTGCCATTTTACCCCTCAGAGGTTCACTGGAGAATGACGTACTGGGATTGTAAATAAAACTTAGAGTTGTGAAAGGTATTTTGAGAGATACGTACTTTGCAGATGAAGTGTGTGGTACGCGGAAGGTGGGGATGTAGAGAATGGTAGAATGAAAACTGTAAATCGCCAATGAAGGAGAAAGAGGATATTTGTAGACGGAATAATGCGATTGACTGGAAAGAGTACAAGAGAAACTAGCAGTGGGTTTTAAAAGGAAAGGTGTATGGACAAAAAAAAAGGGAAAAAACCCCTGGGAAAAATCGAAAGAGTTCCAAAAAAAAAAAAAGAGGAAAAGGTTTTGGAAGGAGATGAACACTGAGAACAAGATGTAGGTGGCAGCAGTGAGAGGAGTGAATGGGAAAGTGAGGAGGAAAATAAAAAAAAAAAAAAAAAAGCATGTGTTGGGGTTGACCAGGGCGTGTTATGAAAATTTTTTGGGTTCATGGAGAGGATGAGTGAGGAAAGACTGATGAATAGGATCTGTGTGTCTGAATTGGTGGGAAGAAGAGGGAGGGCAAACCCAAGAAGATGGAAGGATGAAGTGAAGGAGGCTAGAGGGTATCAGTGCCTGAACGCTCAGGAGGGCCAAAGTGTGCAGAGGATAGAAAGAATAAGATCAATGTGATATATGGGGGGAAAGGAGCATAGGAAGCAAAGTAAACCATGAATTGACTTGCGAGGATTATCTTGAATTAGTAGATTTTTGATTTTGGAACCATCTGTGCAAGAGAGGCATTTGTTCGTTACCAAAAAAAGGCAATTTGGTTCATATACTTTACCTACCTTTTACCTGCAGCACTCAGGAAGCTGGCCACGTCCACCTAACGTGACAGTAGGCTGTAAGGATGTATTGATGTGTATGTCTGTGGAGAAAGAGAGGGGGGAGCGGGGCAACAGAACAGTATAAGGTATCCGACGTCTACATTGTAGTCGTTGCACCGTGAACACGACAGGGTCCTGGGGGATGTGTGTCGCATCGGTTACGTGTCGCAATGTTCTTCTTACCATCGCCTCGCGTCTCCTCCCCCCTTCTCAAAACCCAGTGGCCTCCGTCGGTACCGGGAACACGGTGGTTAGAACCCCTCACTCAGGGCGACGATGGAGGAGGAATATTCACAATGTGTCTCGCTCGACTCTCGCGTCCAAAATAGAAAATGCATTCTTGACGGAGAGTCTCGTCTCGTCTCTCTCTCTCTCTCTCTCTCTCTCTCTCTCTCTCTCTCTCTCTCTCTCTCTCTCTCTCTCTCTCTCTCTCTCTCTCGTCCCCCCCTCCGTCTGTCGCTCTGATGTATGTGTCTCATGAGCAAGACTGTGCTATTACGTGGCATTAGGTCGCATTTATGGTTATCAGCCCCGAGAGCGGGCGAGGGACTGATGGCTCCTACAGACCACAGCATCATAATCAGGTCTTGCCCTTCCCCCCCACCAGATATATATTGTCATTCTCGTGAGGTCGGGGAGGTGGGTCGTCCGAGTTAATTGAAGCGAACTCATTTGGCCCCTGGGCGAAGAGTGTCGCTCTACCTCCTGCCCCCTTTCCCTTCACCTCACTCCCTCTCCCTCACTCCCAGTCGATGATAATCTAATAATCTTGCATGATTGGGAAGGGGATGGTGTAAATCAGAGATGATTATGCCACGATTAGCGATAGTCATTGATTTGCTCTGTGCCGCCGTAAAGAGAAAAGAAGAAAAATTGATCTATGAGTGGATGGTGGTTTTGAGGAGGGAGGGGAAGGATTTTGGGGGGGGAAATTTTGAGTTGACCGAAAGCTCTCTTAATTTAGAAAATGAAGATGAGGGGGGAAAACCTTTCGTACCTTATTCGTGTGGCCATATTGCTGACGGAGGCGAAGACTAGCGACCCTGCCTGGCTAACTGGTTCATGGCCACAGTAGGGGTGGCCACAGTAGGGGTGGCCACAGTAGGGGGTGGGTTATAGTTCACATCATGGGACCACTGGCCATCATGGCCTGTACCCCCGAGGGCCATGGCCACACGCGGCCACTGAGTACCACTATTGACAACCCTGGCCTTCCAGTAGAGATGCGAGGGGGTCAAAACACCCCAGGCCATTGGGCCATGTTGTTGACATAATCCAAGATTTTACACCGTCGGACTACTGGCCACATTGTCGCCCCCCCCCCCACCCCCCCTTCCAGCTTCCTCCTCCTCCTCCTCCTCCTCCTCCTCCTCCTCCTCCTCCTCCTCCTCTTCCTCCTCTACCCCTGGCCACACGAAGACCTCCTCTTGTTCGACGACAACAGATCTCCATCATGGCAGGTGTATCTCCACCATTCTCCACCACCGACCGACGACACTCCACCATACTCCACCACCTTGACGACACTCCACCATTCTCCCCCACCATGACGACACTCCACCATACTCCACCACCATCACGACACTCCACCATACTCCACCACCATGACGAGACTCCACCATTCTCCCACCACTATGACGACACTCCACCATTCTCCCCCACCATGACGACACTCCACCATACTCCACCACCATCACGACACTCCACCATGCTCCACCACCATGACGACACTCCACCATCCTCCCACCACCATAACGAGACTCCACCATACTCCACCACCATAACGAGACTCCACCATACTCCACCACCATAACGACACTCCACCATACTCCCTCACCATCACGACACTCCAACATCTCCACCACCATCACGACACTCCACCATCCTCCCACCACCATAACGAGACTCCACCATACTCCACCACCATAACGACACTCCACCATCCTTCCACTGCCATAACGAGACTCCACCATCCTCCCACCACCATAACGAGACTCCACCATCCTCCCACTACCATAACGAGACTCCACAATACTCCACCACCATCACGACACTCCACCATACTCCACCCCCCCAACACCAATCACACTCAGACACACACTGTATATATAAACATCCTTTTTTTTTCCTTACAGTATGAACTAGACCATCTCTCTTACCCACGTATGACATGTCGACTCCTCATTTTGATTGCCAACCAACAGACATCTTCATTCCGGGGGCCTCGTATAAGCTGGGGGCCTCGTATAAGCTGGGGGCCTCGTATAAGCTGGGGGCCTCGTATAAGCTGGGCGCCTCGTATAAGCTGGGCGCCTCGTATAAGCTGGGGGCCTCGTATAAGCTGGGGGCCTCGTATAAGCTGGGCGCCTCGTATAAGCTGGGCGCCTCGTATAAGCTGGGCGCCTCGTATAAGCTGGGGGCCTCGTATAAGCTGGGGGCCTCGTATAAGCTCAGCTGGCCTTTATAACCAAGCTTTATTGTGACCTGTGACTCACACCAACACCTTCACCACCATCTTTCACCGACGCTTTCCCCCTCCCACCTCTGCGTCACTACGCGCGTTCCCAGTGCCCGATCAGTGAAGTTTTTGATGAGGGCACTTGGGTCGAATTGCTTCTGGGACGAGTTCACTCACGTCCGAGAGGGGGAAAATGGCATGATTGGTTAATTATTAGGATAATTACAGCTTAATTGGGGGATACGGAAACACAGGGGCACTCCGTGTGGATGTCATGACTGTCATGGTATTCGCTGGTTCGACTAAGGGGTGGGCAGGTGGAGGAGGCGTTGTTGTGGCTGTGGTGTCGAACTGCAACCAGGGGACGAGGGATCTCTGGGGTCGTTAGTGTCGTGGTATGCGCTGGTTCGACTAAGGGGTGGGCAGGTGGAGGGGAGCGTTGTTGTGGCTGTGGTGTCGAACTGCAACCAGGGGACGGGGGATCTCTGGGGTCGTTAGTGTCGTGGTATGCGCTGGTTCGACTAAGGGGTGCAGGTGGAGGGAGCGTTGTTGTGGCCGTGGTGTCGAACTGCAACCAGGGGACGGGGGATCTCTGGGGTCGTTAGTGTCGTGGGAAGCGCTGGTTCGACTAAGGGGTGCAGGTGGATGGGAGCGTTGTTGTGGCCGTGGTGTCGAACTGCAACCAGGGGACGGGGGATCTCTGGGGTCGTTAGTGTCGTGGGAAGCGCTGGTTCGACTAAGGGGTGGGGAGGTGGAGGGAGCGTTGTTGTGGCCGTGGTGTCGAACTGCAACCTGGGGATGGGGGATCTCTACGGCCAGGAGATGACGGTGTGGTGATTAGTGCAGTGGAGATAACGCCACCAACTTCAAGAACATGGTAGAGAGAGAAAAAGGCTGTAGAAACACTTTCTTTTCTCTTTAATGCTTTTCAAGTTGGTAAAAGCTCTCGCTGCTGAAAACTCCCGTGTATGAATGTTTGGTTTGATATTTCTATTTCACCCCCCCTGAATATCCCCCCTCTCCCCCCCCCTCCCCCCGGAGGGGGGTGAGTGGGATTTGTGCCCTGCGTCTGACGTTGTGACTAGAAGGGAATGACATGACACTGGATAGCAATCAATAAGATTTTCTCGTTCCTCCTCTTTTTACCCTTGGAGTCTGGAAATGTCAGAGATGCCTGTCCGCGCAAGCGAGGAGATTTTATGTACAGACAAATGCATTCTCTCTCTCTCTCTCTCTCTCTCTCTCCTCTCTCTCTCTCTCTCTCTCTCTCTCTCTCTCTCTCTCTCTCTCTCTCTCTCTCTCTCTCTGGAAGCTAGAGCGATGATGCTCTGTGTGTTTCCGGGAGACATGCGCGGAAGAAGTGTGGATACATGTTTAAAAGAAAACTTGGCCTATGGTCGAAATCAATCCCAGATGAAGCACGAGTTGGTAGTTATGCAAGCCGGACATGCGGTGATCGCTTCGCGCTAGCCCTGCCATTTTATTTTTCAGCCCAATGGCTGGATAGGTACTGGTAGATAGGTACTGTCATGCTCTTTAGATGGGCCATTCTCAGTCCTTCAGCTGTGGTCATCAAAAGAGAGAGAGAGAGAGAGAGAGAGAGAGAGAGAGAGAGAGAGAGAGAGAGAGAGAGAGAGCACAATACAGATGGCCACAAGGAGCCCTGAGCCACAGCTATTACCACCCTCCTGGGTTTGTTTTCTCTCTCTCTCTCTCTCTCTCTCTCTCTCTCTCTCTCTCTCTCTCTCTCTCTCTCTCTCTCTCCTTTTGTCTTTGAAACAAAAAAAAAGAGCCAAACTTTTCCTCTTGTTCTTGGAAGCCTGCCTTGGTCTGCAGGCAAAGAGATCGCTCGAGCCAATTTATCTATCCTGCTTCCAAAGTGTTGGAAACTCTTTAGCTGTCACAATCTTTTAAACACTTGGAATCTGATCCATTCCTCCTTTTAGATCACAAGTGCGACATCCGTGGCGCTTATTCTACTGGCGACCTTCTGTCCTATACGACTCACCTCTGCTCCTCCTCCTCCTCCCTCTCCTCTCTTTCTCTCTCTCGCTCGGGGATTTTTGGCGAGTCTATTTTGCATGATCCTCGACATCACCAAAGCATTTGAGTGGATGTGGCAGTAAGTCTAGGCCTCTTAACACTAAAACTTCTTCCCTCTGGTTTTCTCTGCGTCTCTCTGATTTAAGTTATCGTCTACGTATTCTCCAGACGTTGATGAAGCAACTTTCCCATTCTCCTCCTGTGTTAGCAGTGGCGTCCATCTGGGTCCTACTCCTTTGTAGACCACCTCACATTTTTTTAATTCTTTTATCATTCACACACTAACACACTTCATCTCTCTTTCCTTTCCCTTCCTGACTACTTAACTCTCGTTCTTCAGCCACATACCGGAAATAGTTTCTGCTTTAATTCGGACCAGTGCACCATCTTTTGAGTAAGGAAGCAGTATGTCTTGTTTTTACTTTTGTTTTGGTTTTTTTTAATTCAACGCTACAAAAACACAGTTTCTGCCTTTGCCAGTTTGTGTATTGGATTCGCTCGCTGCTGTTATTTCCCATCAACACAACAGTTCAACTCGGCAATGATATAAACATTGTTTATCTTTTTATCATTGCAATATCCTCCTCTCTTCTCTAGATGACCCTCACAGAAATAAACCTCACAAAGTCTTCTTTCCAAATGCCTGGAGGTGATGATGTATAGGTGTCGAAATTATTTTTGTTTTGAGCAGTTGTTTCATATCTATAGAGGTTTCAAGTGACATTCAGTATGGAGTTATGATCGCTTATCTGACATGTTTTTTTTCTTCTTCAAGCTCCCTATTATAGCCAGAGTACAATTCAAAACCCCTTTTACAAACACTCCTGTTATCACATCCACTCCATCAGCTTTCCATTCTTCCGTGACGTTGCTATGTTTCTCTCTCTCTCTCTCTCTCTCTCTCTCTCTCTCTCTCTCTCTCTCTCTCTCTCTCTCTCTCTCTCTCTCTCTCAGAATTCCATATATATTTCCTCCCAAGAATAAAATCTCACGATTTCTTTTTTTGCTCTCCTTTGTGAAGTCTGTATCTCGTATGAGTTCATGAGTGTGAATCGTGGAAAGGACTCATTAATGTAAACTTTCTCATAAATTCATGAGTTTTGGTACCTAACCTTCAATACTAACCCCCCCCCCCCCTCACACACACACACACACACCCCACACACCCGTTCTCAAACCCTTTTTTTTCCTCCGTTTTCTTTCGGTTATCCCTTCAGTACCCCCCCCCATCCCACCCTCATCCTCATTTCTCTCTCATTCTTTTTTTTTCCCCTCCCGTTTTCTTTCGGTTGCCGCTCCGCGGACCGTGTTCCATTTGCATCCGAAATGTCAATGCAATTTCCAACTTGCTCTGTCTGTAGCACCCCCACAACACCCTCCACACCCACACACCCCCACAACACCCTCACACCCACACACCCCCACAACACCCCCACACCCACACACCCCCACATATTCAGAGCAATCCACGCTTATCTTTTGTCTTCGAGTTCATTCAATTCCTGTCTATATTCCCCCACTTCTTATCTTTTAACACTTGCCGACTCGCTGGCCCTATTATCTGGCCTCCTGTTTTCTTTGGGGGGGAAGAATCTTATCTCTATTCAGGGGTGACTATTGCAGTCCACTGCACTCGGAAACCACCCCACTGAAATTCATTTCGGTTATATATATATATATATATATATATATATATATATATATATATATATATATATATATATATACACCAAATGGCGTAGTAGCTACGTCTCTTCGTCGTATATCAACTTGATTGTTATATTTCTCTCGTGTCTCCCCTGATGATGTGATTATTACATGAAAGTGCACTTGGGAACTTATCGTGTTTCATTTCCCCGTGGACTC
>NC_092235.1:20971235-20988735 GCF_036320965.1 Panulirus ornatus
TTTCTTTCTTTTAATGGGGTGAGGGGGGGTGGGGGGTTTGGGTGGATATATATATGTGGACAAAGGCCTCACGCCTGGATACCTTTTAAGAACGGAAGGAAATCATTTTAGTCCATTTTTTCTGACTGAGATTCTTATATACATTTTCTCTGGGGATTGGGGAGGGATTGGGGATGGGGAGGGATTGGGGAAGGGGAGGGATTGGGATGGGGAGGGATTGGGATGGGGAGGGATTGGGGATGGGGGAAGGGGAGGGATTGGGGATGGGGGATGGGGAGGGATTGGGGAAGGGGAGGGATTGGGGAGGGGGGAATGGGAGGGATTGGGGATGGAGGGGGTGGAGATGAGTGCGGGAAAAAACCCATTTTTTTATGTGTGTAAAGTTCTTAGATATTTTCTCTTTATCTTTCGTCTGTTTGAAGCGTAGATTATATCGACGGTACGACCCCTTGAGCACGACGGTACGACCCTTGAGCACAACGACGGTATACGACCCTTGAGCACGACGGTACGACCCCTTGAACACGACAGTACGACCCTTGAGCACGACAGTACGTCCCTTGAGCACGACGACGGTACTACCCTTGAGCACGACGGTACGGACCCTTGAGCACGACGGTACGACCCCTTGAGCACGACGGTATACGACCCCTTGAGCACGACGACGGTACGACCCTTGAGCACGACGACGGTATACGACCCCTTGAGCACGACGACGGTATACGACCCCTTGAGCACGACGGTATACGACCCCTTGAGCACGACGACGGTATACGACCCCTTGAGCACGACGACGGTATACGACCCCTTGAGCACGACGACGGTATACGACCCCTTGAGCACGACGACGGTATACGACCCCTTGAGCACGACGGTATACGACCCCTTGAGCACGACGACGGTACGACCCTTGAGCACGACGGTATACGACCCTTGAGCACGACGGTACGGACCCTTGAGTACGACGGTACGGACCCTTGAACACGACGGTACGACCCCTTGAGCACGACGACGGTATACGACCCTTGAACACGACGGTACGACCCTTGAGCACGACGACGGTACGACCCTTGAGCACGACGGTACGGCCCTTGAGCACGACGGTACGGCCCTTGAGCACGACGTACAGCAAGAACCCACGTACAGCAAGAACCCACGTACAGGGAAGGTTTAATTTAAAGAGAGGGTTTGATAGTTTTAAGGAAGGTGTTTTAAGTATGGGGTTGTCGTGGGGACAGACGAATGGTTTTAGGGAGTTGGTGTGGAGGGGGTGGAAGGGGAGAGGGGGGGGTGAGCGTGAGGGGGTGGAGGGGGTGTACGTAGGGGTGGGTGGTAATACAGGAGGAGGGATGTGTAGGAGGTGGAGGAAGGGGGGGGGGTGTCCAGTCTTTTGGGTTGTGATGGTGTTTGCCTCACTGTCTTGCCTCACGATCTTGCTTCGCTGCCTTGCTTCACTATCTTGCCTCACTATCCTGCATCACTGCCTTGCCTCACTATCTTGCTTCACTGCCTTGCTTCACTATCCTGCTTCACTGCCTTGCCTCACTATCCTGCATCACTGCCTTGCCTCACTATCTTGCTTCACTGCCTTGCTTCACTATCCTGCATCACTGCCTTGCCTCACTATCTTGCTTCACTGCCTTGCCTCACTATCCTGCTTCACTGCCTTGCCTCACTATCTTGCTTCACTGCCTTGCCTCACTATCTTGCTTCACTGCCTTGCTTCACTATCCTGCATCACTGCCTTGCTTCACTACCCTGCATCACTGCCTTGCTTCACTATCTTGCTTCACTGCCTTGCCTCACGATCTTGCTTTACTGCCTTGCCTCACTATCTTGCTTCACTGCCTTGCTTCACTATCCTCCTCCTCCATCACGATCTGTCTTCACCGTCTTCTCTCACCGCCTTGCCTCACGACCGGAAGAACATTTCACTGCTAAAAGGGATCCCACCTTCCCCTGCTACTGGATGGAGCGCGTCAAGCCTTAGCGCTGCACAAGCTATTAGTAAACAAAGTCCTTAGACAACAACAACAACAACAACAACAACACGAACAACAACAGCAATTATTTTTTTCTTCTTTTTTTTTTTTTAATCAGAAATAATTATAAATAAAAAAAAAATTGATAAATATTGAGAGAGATTTTTTACGAAATAGTGGTGTCGTAAATCCCCCCTCCCCCCCGGGGAGGGGGGAGGGGGAGGGGGGGGGGATTTACCCGTGCATCTGGGGTGTGCGATCCTTCTCTGTTTACTGTAAACATGGGATTTACTCGGTGAGCGTGTGGGCGCGCACGCGCGTGGAATTATTCCCTTAATGCTTTTCCAGATAAAGAAAAGGAAAAAAAAAAAGGCTCTCTCTTCTCTCTCTCTCTCTCTCTCTCTCTCTCTCTCTCTCTCTCTCTCTCTCTCTCTCTCTCTCCCTACCCCTTCCTTTCCCCCCCCCCCAATTAGACGAGAGAGAGAGTGAGAGAGAGATAGAGAAAGAGAGGTGGGGGGGAGGAGGGAGGGGGGTGGGAGACGTGTTTATATATATATATATATATATATATATATATATATATGTCCCCCTTCGGTACAAGAGACCATAGTACCAAAATCCTCTCCTATTCCCTTTTTAGTTTTTGAAGTTTGAAGGGGAAAGTCTCGACTCTAGGTCTATCTATCTATCGATCTATCGATCTATCTATCTATCTATCTAATCTCTCAACCTCGATTGCAGTGAGGTGGAGTTAGTGACTGTAGGGAGACGGGGTTTGTTATATATTTGTGAACGGTTCGAGTCTGTCGCGTGGGGGGGGGGGGGGGGGGGGATGTGGGGGGCCCCCCCCTCGAGTTGAGCATCCCCCCCCCCCCCGTCCGTCCGTGACCCTGCATATGTTCACAACTCTTCCTTCGTCTCTATTTCTTTATTATCTATCTTTTTTTTTTTTTTAATCATCTCTTTCCATTTTCGAGGAGGTGGTGGATGCTGCTTCTTCACCTGGTCTGGTCTCGAGACTAATTGGGTGCTTGGTGGCGTACACCTGGAAATGGGGGGGAATGGGGGAAGGAAATGGGGGGGAATGGGGGAGGGAAATGGGGGGGGAATGGGTTCAGTGAAGGACAACGGTGTGTCTTTTTGCCCCTTGAGCACGATGATGGTGGGGGGGGGGGGTTCCTCTTGAGCAGGGACGGTACGTTCCTTTGGAATATGACGGTACGATCCTTGAATAGACGGTACGATCGTTGAATAGACGGTACGATCCTTGA
This sequence comes from Panulirus ornatus, assembly GCF_036320965.1. Classification (NCBI taxonomy): domain Eukaryota; kingdom Metazoa; phylum Arthropoda; class Malacostraca; order Decapoda; family Palinuridae; genus Panulirus; species Panulirus ornatus. The sequence continues at coordinate 20,974,489 of NC_092235.1, forward strand.
ATAGACGGTACGATCCTTGAGCACGACCGTACGATCTTTGAACACGACGGTACGATCCTTCAGCATGACGGTACGATCTTTTGAGCACGACGGTACGATCTTTGAATAGATGGTACGATCTTTGAATAGATGGTACGATCCTTGAATAGATGGTACGATCCTTGAGCCTATCGTCCACAGAGATCGTCCATATCGTTCCTCAGATATCGTCCCTATCGTCCACAGAGATCGTCCCTCTAGTCCTCAGAAATCGTCAGGGATCGTCCATATCGTCCTCGGGGATCGTCCATATCGTCCTCAAATATCGTCCCTTATCGTCGTCAATATCGTCCTTATCGTCGTCAATATCGTCCTTATCGTCCTGGACGAGTGAACCATCGCGCCACTCTAACAAACACCACATGACCCCATCCCACGACACCAGTCAGTCTCTCCCACTCCACATCCACCACACTGAGGTGAAGTTCCCATCTTCGCTCCAAACGCGTCCCCACCTTGATTTCTAAACTGTCTCCAGTGTTGTCTCTCTTAATTACCTTCTCGTGTCCAATTAGACTTAATTGCAGCTTTCAGACACCCTTCGTTTAAGGAGGAGGAGGAAGGAGGTGGACGTCTTTGTTAATGTCTACTACAGCGAAGCAGTTGGAAGGAGAGATGGCCGTTTTGATTTTTGTTTTCGTTTCTCGTCGAGTCCAGGGTTTTCCCCCCAGACGTTACGTCGCCCTCAGATACGTCCCTGCAGGATGTGGCTATCAATACCAGGACTTTCCCGAGGTCCTGTGAGCTGCGTAGGACCCCTTCTGTAGGGGCGTGGAAGGCATCTGGACACAGTGTAAGAGGAAAGAGGAAAGGAATTTATGAACGTTAGGTCTGTGTCTGTGTACAGTGGGCTGTTTGGGAGGGTGACGGACACACACACACACACACACACACACACACACACACACACACACACACACACACACACACACACATACACACACACACACACATACACATACACACACAACACACACACATACACACACATACACACACACATACACACGGTAGTATGACTGCTTTCTGCTCGGCAGGTCACAGAATATCCAAGAACCAGTTGATCACAGTGGGAGGGAAAGAGAGCCAAGGACTGGCACCAGGGGGACGCCCTCCAGGCACGAGGATGAGAGAGAGAGAGAGAGAGAGAGAGAGAGAGAGAGAGAGAGAGAGAGAGAGAGAGAGAGAGAGAGAGCGGAACATTGAACTAAAGGGGCGCAAAAGAGAGAGAGAGAGAGAGAGAGAGAGAGAGAGAGAGGTGTTGGCAGGAGACAAAACACAGTGTGTGTACTACTCGAAGGCTTCGTGGTCCATATCTGGGACACAGGAGTGGGCGGCAGTGTTGTGTACATGTAATGGAAGTGTGTGGATCATTCCATTTTGCTTTTGAATTACAGGATTGCTTCGTTAGTTTTTGATACAAGGTGTCGAATCACGAGATCCGAATGCAAGAGTGGGTGATGTGGCAACTCAGGGGTATGATTAAAGAGGGCGTGTGGCCCCCACGCCAACCAACCCCCCCTGGTTTAATTGATAACTGGGTGCAACACGTCGAAACTTTGTGTTTCGATACTGTACACACACACACACACACACACACACACACACACATGCATACACAGTACAAAAAAAAAACGATCTTTACACCGGTGAACGAAAGGTCTCAGAATGATCACTGGTTAGATTTATGAAGTCAGTAGGCTTCCAGATTGTTTCGTTTATATGTCATATTATGTAACTTTGAAAGCGTAAAGATTGTTCTCTTTATGAGTGCATGGTTTCAGCAGAGGTGCACACATACTCAGACGCTAGATGAGTGAGGTTAAGGGTCATTAGACATGACTGGATTATGTAGTCATCACAGGTCGTGCGAATGAGAGGCTGTTGGATGTGAACGTGCTAAAATAGAGCAAAGGTGGAGTGTAAACATTTCTTGGCAGAGGCGAGTGTGAAGGTTGTTTGAAGGGTTTAGTAGTTAACGAGGAAGTGACATACGTGTTAAGGAACAAGCTTAGTAAAGTGGTCTGTTTGCAAAGATGCTGAGAAAGAATGAGGGAAGAATGGCATGGGTTTAAAGAAAATGGAACGAGTTGAAGTAATTTAGGTAAGTAGCGCTTAAGATTGCAGGTGACATGTGTGACATCCAGAGAATGGGATGTGGACATACGAGAAGAAGTGATAAATGGTGGAATGAGGAAGATGAATAACCCGTTAAATAGATAAGAGAGATGCATGAATGGTCTCTCCAGGGAAGGAGTGCGTGTGATTCGGAGGAGTGCAAAAGAAACCAAGGAGAGAAAGAAGAGGTGAGATAAGAGCATGTCAATGGACCTCAGAGAGACGAAGACATTATTTTAAGAGGTGATTGATGCGTGTACACACGAGAGCAAATGGTGCGTCAGTGCGCAGAGTAAGTTTTGTAAGCACATAAATCACTTTTTCATGATTTTTATGTAAAGTAGTGAAGGAGATTCAAAACGATTTGGAACGGTGGCGACAATGAATTTAGCCAAAACTCAGACGACGACGTTCCCAGCACGCAACTAGCGAGTTGAAGAACAGCGAACGAAACACGGGGACGGGCTGGGACGATCGACGAGAGAGAGAGAGAGAGAGAGAGAGAGAGAGAGAGAGAGAGAGAGAGAGAGAGAATCATTACCAGCGCACAGCCAAGGAGCGAACACCAAGAGAGAGCAACAAACCAAACGCGGCGACCGGTTTCCCCCTGAGCGACACACACACACGCCACCGCCGCCGGGCGCACCACCTAAAGAGCGAACACCAAAAAAGAACAAGGAAAAAACGAAAGACAGCTTGCCAAAACCCCAGACCTGGTGTGCGCTACCTTACCGCTTGGGCGACGGAGTCATTACCGAAGGCGGACAAGAGGAGGAGGAGGAGGAGGTCTTCCACCACCAGCGCCCTAGGCTGCTATCCCCGACACCCGAGGCTTCGGCGTAAGCCGTCGTGCCTCCCTCCCCTCCGATCCCTATGACTGAAACCCCAGCGTCGGCGGAGCTTCAATGATCTGATATTAATTAAGAGGACTATACAGAGGGAAGACATGGGAGAGCCCGACGGGGGATGAAGGACGTGGCTATGGCCCCGGGGGATAAACATGGGAGACATAATCTTGGGGGAAATGATTAGGCCAGACCCAGAAGGGGGGGAGGACAACACCTGACGTACAGAGAGAGAGAGAGAGAGAGAGAGGGACCGACGACCTCGTTGCCTTCTCCGGCAGAAAGAACTTTATGGATGTGTGAGGTCTTAGATTACCCCATCACCACCACCACGACCCAACCCTCCCGCCACCTCTCGCTTTAGGCCAAGGGCTTTCTTACTCTCACCACTCATCACACTTTGGCTCTTATGTCCCCCCTCCCCTTCTCTCTCTCTCTCTTTCTCCCTCTTGTTTTTTTTTTTCTTAGCCTGACGTCATCTATGTAGTGGTAGGTGGGGAAGAGCCTTCTGCTTTACTGTCCTGTCTTCACCTCTCTCTCTCTCTCTCTCTCTCTCTCTCTCTCTCTCTCTCTCTCTCTCTCTCTCTCTCTCTCTCTCTCTCTCTCTATCTATCTATCTATCTATCTATCTCTCTCTCTCTCTCTCTCGTTCGTTATCACTATGATCTCCCCCTTGTTCTTGACCCACCTCAAGGATGCTCTGTTTCTTCTTGCCCTCGAGCGGATGTGTACCTCTCTCTCTCTCTCTCTCTCTCTCTCTCTCTCTCTCTCTCTCTCTCTCTCTCTCTCTCTCTCTCTCTCTCTCTCCCCAAGTCTGGGGGGGATCACCCACAGGGGAAGAGAGAGAGAGAGAGAGAGAGAGAGAGAGAGAGAGAGAGAGAGAGAGAGAGAGAGAGAGAGAGAGCCCAAGGGAGAGTGGCCACCCTCTCACAATCTCAAGCATTCCCTCACACAAAGCCTTTGAACTTCACACGCACAGAGAGAAGAGAAGAGAAAAGAGTTAGGAGACTTTAAGTAGAAAAAAAAATACGTCCGTTCTTTGGCATAGAAAAGATAAGTTTGGTATCTTTTTTTTTCATCTTTTCTCTTTTTTATCTGCCTGATACCAGCTGAGACCCTCCCTCTGTTATATGAGATCCTTAAGTCCATGTGGGTTTACGATTATCCGGATTAATTAGTTAAGTCCCCGCTACAAGAGACGTAGTAAGGAAGAAAACGGAAGAAAAAGGAAAGAAAATGTCAATAGATGTAAGAACGAAGAAAACGGAAGAAAAGAAAAGAAAATGTTGTCAAAAGGAGACGTAAGAAGGAAGAAAACGGAAGAAAAGGAGAGAAAATGTCAATAGGAGACGTAAGAACGAAGAAAACGGAAGAAAAAGGAGAGAAAATGTGGTCTAAAGGAGACGTAAGAAGGAAGAAAACGGAAGAAAAGGAAAGAAAATATCAATAGGAGACGTAAGAACGAAGAAAACGGAAGAAAAGGAAAGAAAATGTCAATAGGAGACGTAAGAACGAAGAAAACGGAAGAAAAAAAGAAAATGTTGTCAAATGAGACGTAAGAACGAAGAAAACGGCAAAAGAGAAAATGTCAAAAGGAGACGTAAGAACGAAGAAAACGGAAGAAAAGGAGAGAAAATGTGGTCAAAAGGAGACGTAAGAACGAAGAAAACGGCAAAAAAAGGAAAAAATGTTGTCAGTAGCTTCATATTCAGGAGGTGTTTGCCACACATTGTTTACATCTGTTATGGAGTTAGGTCGGTCCTTTGGAAGGGTCGGGTTCTGTATGGTATTTTCGCTTAGACAAACCCGAGATCAACGGTTCGAAACCTTCCAAATAAACTAACTCTTTTTTAAATGTTTTGGTTCTCTCAAACGTATGCAAATTGCTTATTTACATAATAAGCTGTATCATGAGTTTACCTCGGTTTACATACGAGATGTAAATGAAACCACGAGGACGTATGTCATCTTTTTTTTCATGTTCATTCATCGTTTCCCGCGTTTGCGTGGTAGCGCCAGGAACAAACGGAGAAAGGCCTGATTCGCTCTCATTCTCTAGCTGTCTTGCGCAGTGCACTGAAACCACAGCCCTTACAGACCTTTCTTGTGGTTTCCCTTATGATGATGTTTCATATATCTTGGTTCAGTCCATTGACAGCACGTCGCCCCATGTATACCACATCGGTCCGACTCGCTTTATGCCTTAGCTTGCCTTTCTTTCTGGATTAAACTTTTCTAACCTTGGTTTACGGAAAATGCTAACACCAACACCAGTGGTATTAGGTGTTTTGATAAAGTTTCAAAATAATTGAATATTTACATGGACCTATCTCTCTTTCTATCTACCTGTCTACCCATCTATCTATTTATCTATTTACGTCTGTCTACTTAACAGACTGTCAGTTTATTTATCTCTTATCATTTAACTCCATTTACCTATCTATTGACCTATCTATCATTTAACTCTCTATTGACCTATCTACCTAACATTTCATCTGTCTGTTAACCTATCTATGTAGCAATATATCCAGCTATCTCTCTATATCTGTCAACCGCTCTATATAAACATCTATATACTTATCGTTCATTCTTCATAACCTCTCAAAGACAAACGACTTCCTAACAATAGACACTAAATAAGAAGAAAACATACAAGAAATCCGGGTTCTGGGGGTAAACGAATCAAGAACGTAAACATAAACACGGTTCTTTTAGGAAAAAAGAGTCTGTGTCATTCTTTTATGATCCTCCTCTTATTGTTCTGATACTTTAGGCTGGCCGTAGGCCTAGAGCTGGCCGATAGGACGATCTGCATCCATCTCTCGTCGTCCAAAGGGAATTGAGTCCTACTGGAAGGAAGTACGTGTTATAAAGGGAAGAAGATCCAGTACACTGGACATATGTAAATATCCCTGGGGATAAGGGGAGAAAGAATACTTCCCAAGTATTCCCTGCGTGTCGTAGAAGGTGACTGAAAAGGGGAGGGAGCGGATGGGGTGGCCTGGAAATTCTCCCCTCCAGTTTTTGATTTTCCAAAAGAAGGAACAGAGAAGGGGGCCAAGTGAGGATATTCCCTCTAAGGCCCAGTCAGTCCTCTGTTCTTAACGCTACCTCGCTAACGCGGGAAAATGGTGAATATGTATGGAAAAATGTATATGCCAGGACCAGTTTTTATGAAGAGAGTCTTGGTGTTACCCAGACCTTTCTAAGGGTTCCTGCAGCTCAAGGCTGCGCTCCTTCCAGTAGCAGGGAAATGCAGACCCCTTGGGAGTTCGATGTACTTTGACGAGACTGCACTCCCAATGATACAGCTTCGCCAGAGGATATCACTCGCGGTGTAACCTCGAGTAGGCAGAGCCCGGTAACACCTCCATATATATATATCTCTCTTTATTCGATACATATTCGCCATTTCCCGCACTCGCGGTGTAGCGTCAAGAATGTATGGGCTGTCCGGCGCACACGGCATCCATGTTCCTCCTTCAAGGCCGTAGGAGCTAGGACGACCGTCCTCCTCCCTCGCCTTCTGGGGAAGAGACGGGGCCCTGTCAGGGGGGGCGCTTGGCAGGAGGGTGACAGCACCTCAGAGGGTTAAGGGGAAAGGGGGTTTAAGGGGTTAAGGGGGAAGGGGTTGTCATATCCTCCTGTAAATAATGGAGAGACAGGAATATGCAAAGTTTGGCGCCTAGCCGAGCCGAGCTTGTAGGTTGGTGGGTAATATTTGATGTGGGTAACAAGGTAAAGCCATCTCCCCACACCCTCACCTCCCTGCAAGGGGGGACACAGACGGCGGGAGGACATTGCTGTGAGAGGGGGACACAGAGGGTAACAGACCACTCCTGTGAGAGGAGGACACAGACACAGAGGGTAAGAGAGAGGGGGGACACAGAGGGTAAGAGACCACTCCTGTGAGAGAGGGGGACACAGACAACGGGAGGACACTGCTGTGAGAGGGGGACACAGACACAGACGGTAACAGACCACTCCTGTGAGAGGGGGACACAGTCACAGAGGGTAACAGACCACTCCTGTGAGAGGAGGAGACAGACACAGACGGTAACAGACCACTCCTGTGAGAGAGGGGGACACAGACACAGACGGCGGGAGGACATTGCTGTGAGAGGGGGACACAGTCACAGAGGGTAACAGACCACTCCTGTGAGAGGAGGACACAGACACAGACGGTAACAGACCACTCCTGTGAGAGAGAGGGGACACAGACACAGACGGTAACAGACCACTCCTGTGAGAGGAGGACACAGACAGTAACAGACCGCTGCAGCAGCAGACCAGTGTCGCAGCAGTCAACTCTGACGGAACAGAAGGGAACAGTACACCTAACCTAACAGCAGTAGACCCCTACATCCACCAACAGAAACAGCAGTAGAGCAAGGCGGTAACAGCACGGGAACAGCTGGGTAACAGCACGGTAACAGCTGGGTAACAACACGGGCACAGCTGGGGTAACAACACGGGCACAGCTGGGGTAACAACACGGGAACAGCTGGGGTAACAACACGGGAACAGCGGGGTAACAACACGGGCACAGCTGGGGTAACAACACGGGCACAGCTGGGGTAACAACACGGGAACAGCTGGGGTAACAACACGGGAACAGCTGGGTAACAACACGGGAACAGCTGGGTAACAACACGGGCACAGCTGGGGTAACAACACGGGAACAGCTGGGTAACAACACGGGAACAGCTGGGGTAACAACACGGGCACAGCTGGGGTAACAACACGGGCACAGCTGGGGTAACAACACGGGAACAGCTGGGTAACAACACGGGAACAGCTGGGTAACAACACGGGAACAGCTGGGTAACAACACGGGAACAGCTGGGTAACAACACGGGAACAGCTGGGTAACAACACGGGCACAGCTGGGTAACAACACGGGAACAGCTGGGTAACAACACGGTATAGCAGAGCAACAGAGCGATATAGAAAAAAGAGAGACCATTAACACCCTGTTAACAGCACAATAACGGCACGTTAACAGCACAACATTAACAGCATGTTGTCACCCTCGTTACCACCGCTGGTCACACGGGAGTGGAAATGCTCACATCAAAATAGACGGCTTGGGCACACTCATGCTGGCGGTGGCTGTAATATACAGGGACACATTTATCGTGTCATAGGAACCTATCTACCTCTCTCTCTCTCTCTCTCTCTCTCTCTCTCTCTCTCTCTCTCTCTCTCTCTCTCTCTCTCTCTCTCTCTCTCTCTCCCTGGAAGAGTAATTTACATGACAGGAGTTTTTATGACGTATTGCTTCCCACCTACTTTACGATGCCTGAGAAGGAGAGTGGATAGGATGGGATCCTATTGGTGGCTCGTGGGATCGTAATGTCTGCTAGCGAGGTAGGATCTGGCTGGGAAGGAAGGGATTCTGTATGACGTGGAGGATCCTGTTTATATATATATATATATATATATATATATATATATATATATATATATATATATATACAGGATTCTGATGCCTCTTTGTCGACCTGGGTGATGAAGAATCCCCTTAAGACATGGTTGAACCTCCTAAACTTGGATGGTAGAAGGATCTTATGGGATTTAGGACTCTTCCTGCACTGCGGCCCTCCCATAGCGCTAGGGAGGAGTGAGGTTTTTGATCCCCCAGGTTTACTTGTGATAAACGATCGAGTCCGGTAGTTAAGAGACCTTCTTAACATCTGTCATTGTGGACACCTGAGGACGTCTAGATCCTCCATGTACACTAGATACCCCAAACAGACCACCGATCCTCATGTATAAAGAGGCTTGGATCTCTTTGGTCTACTGATTCTCTCGTGCCATCAACTCGGTTCCGCTTTTGTTTTGTGGAAGAATAAGTGAAAAGGAACAACCTCTGAGTGAGTGGGATGCGCTCGTGTTTTTGAAAGTGTGACAAGACTTTCTGGTCCATGATGCAGCCAGGGGGGGTGTTGTCCAAGGCTCTCTGGACCTCTTGAGTAAGATATTACTTCGGGGAAAAGAGAGAGAGAGAGAGAGAGAGAGAGAGAGAGAGAGAGAGAGAGAGAGACAGACAGAGAGAGAGCCATGTCGCAGACCATGAATGGTGCAAGACACAAGGATAGCGACTCGGGGCCCCTGTGTGTGTGTGTGTGTGTGTGTGTGTGAAGTGGGTGGAAGCGGTTTCCTTCCATCCATTTCTTCAAGTTCCCTTGTGTGTTGTTGGACTTTGATGATGACCTCGAAGTCGCGTCGCGCGGACGCCAAACAGACGTGTTGCTATGACAACACGGGCCCTCATGAGAGAGAGAGAGACCCATTACCCAGGGTCTCTGATGTGTAGTGTCTGATTAACGCAGCTTGTGCCCTCTGCTGTCTTGGCGTCTCCTGAATGTGTTATGACGACCCGATTACAAATGCGATTGTTATGACCGCTCATCATCACGTAGCTCCTCGACTAAACCCAGTCCATCCCTTCGACAGACACCCTGGCGACGATGTATCAGGGCTCCTCCTCCTCCTCTCTTCCTCCTCCTCCTCCTCCTCTTCTCCTCCTCCTCTCTTCTTCCTCCTCTTCCTCCTTCGTCAGTGGTAGAGGAAGAACAGTGTGTGCCTCTGTGAGAGAACAGACGAAGGCCAGACACAATGGGCGATGGTCCTCCCCACACGACGCCTCACCAGTATATGTGTGGGATCTCTTAGCCTCCTCCACCTGCTCCTGCTCCTCCTCCTGCTCCTGTGCATCCCTCACAGCCTCCTGTGATCGTTGAAGGTGGATAGGTGGATGCACCACCATCGGAGGGGGGTATACCCGTGGTGGAGTGGCCAAGCTAAGGGGTGTGTGTGTGTGTGTGTGTGTGTGTGTGTGTGTGTTGGCTATGCGTCCGCTGGAGTAAGTGGGTCATCAATAATTTCGAAGTGGGAGGAGACGTCGCGTTTGCACCTGTTACCACCCCCCTGGTCAGGCAGGCCTCTCTCTCTCTCTCTCTCTCTCTCTCTCTCCCTCTCTCTCTCTCTCTCTCTCTCTCTCTCTCTCTCTCTCTCTCCCCAGCCCCACGGCACCGCCAGAATAATACACGACGCCGTCCGCTGTGATTGTTGCTCGCTGGCAACGCCCCGCACCGACACATCTTACTCCTCGCCGAGTTTGCTGTCGTGTAAACACGGGAGGAGGAGGAGGAGGCTTAGGCACTGCAGGCAGGCAGGCAGGCAGCCACCTCACCTACCTCACCCACCTCACCTACCTCACCTACCTACCTACCTACCTCACCTACCTCCCGTCTCTCCATCCCGTCTCCTCAACCTCTTTACCTCCTTCCCTCCCTCCCGTCTCTACACAGACGGGAGACAAGACCCAGTGACAAGCTCGCCCCTCTTCACCATCCTTGCAAGGACACGTACCTCCTCAGCACACCGACCTCATGTCACTACTCAGAAGGTGTCCTACACTTGGTCAATACACACACACACACACACACACACACACACACACGTCTGTATCCACGTACGTAGTACACACTGACGCCGGCCATTGGCAGGTAGAGTGTAATGAACCGCCTTGGCCAGGACGTACTTCGCTGTCTCATGGCCTCGCTGCAAGTGACAGAGACCCCATCTGGGTCTTCTTATCAAAGGCCCCCCTTTGGGTAGAATGGCGCTGCAAAAGGTAGCCTCCTCCTCTCGCACACATGCCCTTTGTAAGAAGCCCTTGGGAGAGACACACACACTGTGTAGCTAGCCGGCACATATCTGTGAGGACGCGTTGATGATTTCTCATTCTTCCTCGCTCCTCCCTCCCTCCCTCCTTCCTTCCTTCTTTCCTCCATCCTCCTTCTTCATCATCTTTCCATCGCGCAGCGTCTTCCCCCTGGAGACGACACTCCTGACGGAGAGATGGGTTACGGCCATGGGCACAGACGCGTGTCTGGCACTGTGACACAGACTTCTGAAGGAGACTTTGTTCTTCATGTTCATATACCCATTGTGGCCCGGGTAGGTCGGGTGAGGCCATGTTGGCCACAGAGATACAAGGTATGTTGACGGGGTTAAAAGCTTTGAGGGCCACATAACGTGTTCTAGAAGATGCGCATTTCAAGGCATGATCAGGGCGTGTATAGTGAACAGGTTATGATGTGATGTGAACCACCTGATGTCATGAGGGGGGGTCAAGTCAGGTCAAAGGTCATGGTATGATACCCTGTGGGGTTGTGTTCATGGGGAGTCGTTACCATCGTGTTCTAGGGTCGTTACCATCGTGTTCTAGGGTCGTGCCATCGTGTTCTAGGGTCGTTACCATCGTGTTTTAGGGTCGTGCCATCGTGTTCTAGGGTCGTTACCATCGTGTTCTAGGGTCGTGCCATCGTGTTCTAGGGTCGTTACCATCGTGTTCTAGGGTCGTGCCATCGTGTTCTAGGGTCGTTACCATCGTGTTTTAGGGTCGTGCCATCGTGTTCTAGGGTCGTACCATCGTGTTCTAGGATCGTTACCTTCGTGTTCTAGGATCGTTACCATCGTGTTCTAGGGTCGTGCCATCGTGTTCTAGGGTCGTTACCATCGTGTTTTAGGGTCGTACCATCGTGTTCTAGGATCGTTACCATCGTGTTCTAGGGTCGTACCATCGTGTTTTAGGGTCGTGCCATCGTGTTCTAGGGTCGTGCCATCGTGTTCTAGGGTCGTACCATCGTGTTCTAGGATCGTTACCATCGTGTTCTAGGGTCGTACCATCGTGTTTTAGGGTCGTGCCATCGTGTTCTAGGGTCGTACCATCGTGTTCTAGGGCATTATGGGGTAAATCAATTTATTCCAAAGGCATTATTTGGTAAAGCAATTTATTCCAAAGACATTATAGGGTAAAGCAATTTATTCTGACGCTGTTTATTTGTATAAAAAAAAATCTATATTGTGAAGACTGTATTAGAAAAAAAAAATAAAAAACCGTACGTTTTCTATATTGATTCTTGGCGTCTGTGTTTTCGCCGGGGGTGACTTAAAGGTAATTTATTCCTCGTTATTCTAATATATTCATGATTTATCGCCAGACTAACTGACTTATTGAGTTGCTAATAACACCTTTTTCCTGTATTATTCCCTGACTTCGCTGTATCATAGATTTTGATAATATTAAGACACGTGTGATGTAGTTTTTTGATGAAGTTCGAAAGGAATTTAGAAATATATATATAAATCCTAGATTATATATACGTATATCACAGTTTTTTTTTGTCAAACATAATAGTGTTAATGAGATCATTATCTCCTCTCGTGTTAATCTTTTCAGGGGGAAAAAGCACTGTTAATTCTGTATCTATATTGAGTGAATATGTGATTAATACTTTCAAGTGATTAGATGATGGTTCTAAGTTCACACACACACACACACACACACACACACACACACACACACACACACACACACGTGGACACACATACATACATGAATACATACACACACATACATACATACAAACGCACCCACATACATACTTAAACACACACAGACACACACACACACACACACACACACACACACACACACACACACACACATACACACAAAGTGTACAGACATACATACATAAATACATACACACACACACACACACATACATACATACATACAAAAGCACACACACACACACACACACACACACACACACACACACACACACACACACACACACACACACACACACACACACACACACACCCAACCCTTCATTACAGAGCTAAATGGCATCGGAAACTCTCTACACATAGTTCACCCGCTTGTAATGACTCCATCAAGCGGGTATTAAACCCAAGAGTAATTACCACCCCCTCCCCCACCCCTCCCCCCTCGCGAATTGACCCCCCCCCCCCTCCTTCCTCTCTCTCTCTTTTGAAACGTGTTGAGATCACTTTTGAAATTGACTTTGACAACTTTTACGACTCGACTCCTTTTCCCCTAATTTATAACTACCAATTTCTTTTTTTTTTTTTTTATGTTCTACACTAACAATCGTAATTGATAATTATCTAAGGGTCTAAAATATTAGAATGACTCGGCAGTCAAAATCTAATTATCATTTGAACATTTTGAAAGGCACTTAATCAGTTTAGAACTACATTGATAGCCATTAGAAATAATTTGAATGTTTATATTCTGTGATCTAAAGTACCCAGGTCATTTAGGTGATATAATTGGTAATCATAGGATAATTAGAAGTAAAAAAATATATATAATGATATTGGAAAGGAATATGTGTGATGATGTAATCGAATTAGTTTTCATCATTTTACTGGTCTGTGGGATTTTCCAATTCTATATTCTTATTTCCATTCTCCTGTGTTTCCCAAGTGTAGGTCTTATGTGTCGATGTAGAAAAAAATCCTTTTAATTACCCTAATGGTTAATGATATTCTCATATAATCATCTCATTGTAATTAAATATAATTGAAGGGTCATTTAATATAATTGAAGGGGGGGGAAAAAAAGGGATCATTCCATTAAAACAAGCTTTGATCTCTTAAAAGATATTTATATCCTTTATCAACACGTAATGACATACACGTTGAACCATATAACCCCACAGTGCCTCTTTTTTTATGGGGGGTGGATGCAGCGCCCAGGAAATCAGCCATGTCCACCGGAGTGGACCACGTGTGTGGTGTGGTCGCGTGTTTGTGTGAGCGTGGTCAGTGAAAAGGAGGGTTTTTCGTTGCTGTACTTGTCGACAGCTGTGGCTTTCTTCTCGCTGATTTTAAGTTCTTCTGAGAATGGGATGATGCAAATATATATATATAATATATATATATTTATATATATATATATATATATATATATATATATTTATATATATATATATATATATATATATATATATATATATATATATATATATTCGTATGAGACTACGGGGAAATGAAACACGATAAGTTCCCAAGTGCACTTTCGTATAATAATCACATCATCAGGGTATATATATATGTGTGTGTTTGTGTGTGTGTGTGCGTGTGTGTGTGTGTGTGTGTGTGTGTGTGTGTGTGTGTGTGTGTGCAGCCATCGTAGTAACAGGAACTTATAAAGTGGACTGAAAAGTGTCCTTAGATCAAGAGGATGTGGGGTAGAAAGTGTGATCCAGAAACTCCTTGTACAGTATGCAAATTTGGCGCCTTTTTTTCTTTTTCATGTACGATAGCGAGATGGAGTTTTTCCTTTTTTCTTAACGTGTCTGGAAAAAGACGCGTGTTTTTGTTTTTTTGGGTTTTTTTTTTCCATCTTGTACGTCAT
>NC_092235.1:20993735-21006235 GCF_036320965.1 Panulirus ornatus
TGGTGAACGATCAGGGAAAAAAAAGGAAAAGGAGAAGAAGAAAAGAATTAAGATTATAATTTTGAAGAAAAAGAAAATGATAATATGCAAAGTTTAGATTGCATTAAGGGGGGCGTGGGGTGAGGGGGTGGGGGTGAATATGACAAGTGGGGGAAAGTTGAAATAATTTTTTTTTTCTTGTGACTTAATCATCTACAGGGAAGGGGAAGAAGAGAGAGAGAGAGAGAGAGAGAGAGAGAGAGAGAGAGAGAGAGAGAGAGAGAGAGAGAGAGAGCCAAGAAAAAGATAAACTGGGCCGGACATCCATCATATACATTCCATGTACATTACCCTCATCTCCTCAGCCCAGTAGAAGGGAAAAAAAAATCATCACTCCGTTTCCCGTCGCTAGAATGTAGCGCCCTTGTGCTTCCATGTGCAACGCTCCAGGCTAGAGTTAATGGATGATCTCTATCTAACTCCGTAAGATGTAATAGAAATAGAATGAGTCATTGGTTAATCAGTAGAAACAGTAGACGAACGTGGAATTAAAACAGTCGGTCCAATGTGCACATTGGCCAAATTTAACTGTTGAGACAAACGAACCAATTTCTGCCTTCGTGACGGCGTTGCAATTCGGGTACACAACACGTTGGACCCCTGTGGCCACCAGAAGCCAACAGGTTCTAAACAGAAACAGATACACCTATCAAGCCAACAGTCTGTTATACTGTTAGAGGCGGGAATTACCGTTGTGGTTGGGGGGGGGGGTCGTCTCCTGTTGTGTGCCACTAACACACAAATAGTACTCGTACATACATTGCCTGCATATATCCCCTGCATATATATCCCCTGCATATATATCCCCTGCATATATATCCCCTGCATATATATCCCCTGCATATATCCTCTGCATACATCCCCTGCATACATCCCCTGCATATATCCCCTGCATATATCCTCTGCATATATCCCCTGCATATATCCCCTGCATACATCCTCTACATATATCCCCTGCATATATCCCCTGCATACATCCTCTGCATATATCCCCTGCATATATCCCCTGCATATATCCCCTGCATATATCCCCTGCATATATCCCCTGCATATATCCCCTGCATACATCCAATGCATATATCCCCTGCATACATCCTCTGCATATATCCCCCGCATACATC
This sequence comes from Panulirus ornatus, assembly GCF_036320965.1. Taxonomy (NCBI): domain Eukaryota; kingdom Metazoa; phylum Arthropoda; class Malacostraca; order Decapoda; family Palinuridae; genus Panulirus; species Panulirus ornatus. The sequence continues at coordinate 20,994,896 of NC_092235.1, forward strand.
CCCTGCATACATCCCCTGCATACATCCCCTGCATACATCCCCTGCATACATCCAATGCATATATCCCCTGCATATATCCTCTGCATATATCCCCTGCATATATCCCCTGCATACATCCTCTGCATATATCCCCTGCATATATCCCCTGCATACATCCTCTGCATATATCCCCTGCATATATCCCCTGCATATATCCCCTGCATACATCCTCTGCATATATCCCCTGCATACATCCCCTGCATACATCCCCTGCATACATCCAATGCATATATCCCCTGCATATATCCCCTGCATATATCCCCTGCATATATCCCCTGCATATATCCCCTGCATACATCCTCTGCATATATCCCCTGCATATATCCCCTGCATATATCCCCTGCATGTATCCCCTGCATATATCCCCTGCATACATCCCCTGCATACATCCAATGCATATATCCCCTGCATACATCCTCTGCATATATCCCCTGCATATATCCCCTGCATATATCCTCTGCATACATCCCCTGCATACATCCAATGCATATATCCCCTGCATATATCCCCTGCATATATCCCCTGCATACATCCCCTGCATACATCCCCTGCATACATCCAATGCATATATCCCCTGCATATATCCTCTGCATATATCCCCTGCATACATCCCCTGCATACATCCCCTGCATATATCCCCTGCATATATCCCCTGCATACATCCCCTGCATACATCCCCTGCATACATCCCCTGCATACACCCCCTGCATACATCCCCTGCATACATCCCCTGCATACATCCCCTGCATACATCCCCTGCATATGAAGCTGGCGAAAGTTTAATGGAAATAAAGTGAGTGTGTTTCTCATTCTTGGCAGGTGGCTCTGTTAGCACAGCTGGTCAGGCAGGTCTCTCTCTCTCTCTCTCTCTCTCTCTCTCTCTCTCTCTCTCTCTCTCTCTCTCTCTCTCACACACACACACACACACACACACACACACACACACATCCACACAGCTGTGTACATCTTCAATACATCATTACCCCCCCTCTGGTTTCGGGGGGGGGGTCACCCCACGCTTGTCTCCCCCCCCTCCCTCCACTCCACACCCCCCCACACCCACACCACCCCAAACCCCCCCTCCCCACCCACATCAACACCAGTGTTTCCCTCACTGCAATGCGGTTCTCAGGCCAGCTGAGAGAGAGAGAGAGAGAGAGAGAGAGAGAGAGAGAGAGAGAGAGAGACTGCGGTCCTGTTAACTACGATGAATGGGCGTCGTAACTAACAAACTAGCCCTCTTCCCCCTCTTCCCCCTCTTCCCCCCCGACACCCCCTCCCCCCCCAAACGCACAGAAATAATTACCATGATAAACGCGAAGTGTTTCCCCTCCCCTTCCCCTCACCTCCCCTCACCTCCCCTCACCACCCACCTCCCCTCACCCCTCGCCCCCAACCCTCCCCTCACTCATGGCTTCATCTCCTCCGTCCACACTCTCCACTTATCCCTCCCTCCTCTCCCTTCCCTCACTTAATTGCTAAAAGGTAATTAAGTGCAGCTCGACTGAAAATGCTGGTTAATTAGGGGTGAGGAGAGAGAAGAAAAAAAATGATAATAATAAAATACGACTTTATAACGGGGTTTGTGCGAGAACGCGTCGGCGGAAGAGAGAAAAGAGAACATTATCTCGAAGAGAGAAAAGAGAACATCATGTCAAAGAGAGAAAAGAGAACATTATCTCGAAGAGAGAAAAGAGAACATTATCTCGAACAGAGAAAAGAGAACATTATCTCGAAGAGAGAAAAGAGAAAACATTATCTCGAAGAGACAAAAGAGAACATTATCTCGTATCTCTAAGGCTATCTCGACTTTCATATCTTAAGATTGCAAGTGATCTAAATTATCCTTAAGTTCTATGATTGCGACAGATGGTATGTAGTATTGTTTCCTGGATAGCGTCTGTAAAAGTAAATAATTTACGTTGACTTTGAGGGGAATATGTAGTATTCTTGACACACACACACACACACACACACACACACACACACGCACACACACACACACGTGTCTGTAACCAGACACAGATTCATGTTTACAAACACGTAACGCATCTTAAACACTGAACAGGATCATAATGCGAACTGGTGCCCTCGCGTTCGCCAGTAGACAGCAAAGCCCATCTACCACGCTCACGTTGTGTGTGTGTGTGTGTGTGTGTGTGTGTGTGTGTGTGTGTGTGTGTGTGGATATTATGAGGTCATTTTCAACGTTCATAATCGTCAATATCCTCTTCATCTGTCTGTCATATTCTTTGCTTTAGAATTTCAACTTCAACAAGGTTCCTTTCTTTTTCTTTTTTTCCTATAGACCATTCCATAGTTGATGGACTAATTAACCGGTTAATGACCCAATTGCTTCTGTCATTACGACGGAAAAACCTCGTCAGGGATTCTTTTGCTATTTTTAGCAATGTTCGCTTCATGGTGACGTCTGCATTGACTTAAGTCCCTTTGTACCTCTTACGCACGTTGACATCAGTCATTCTCATCATTTTGCTTCTTGGTCTCTTTTTCAGTTAATTATATGATACTTTATCAACAGGTAAGCCTTTATGTCATCATTCCACCATTTCACCTTTTTTTTTTGAGGGGGGGGGAGGAAGACCATCTATTGAGCGTTGGTACGTAAATGATCCTTCTACTGCTTTGAAAGTTTTACTGAAGACATTCCGTCCTCACTGCGACCTATATATAGGACAAAATCCTCCAACTGCTTTGAAAGTTTTACTGAAGCCAATCGGTCCTCACTGCGACCTATATATAGGACAAAATCCTCCAACTGCTTTGAAAGTTTTACTGAAGCCAATCGGTCCTCACTGCGACCTTTATATAGGACAAAATCCTCCAACTGCTTTGAAAGTTTTACTGAAGCCAATCGGTCCTCACTGCGACCTTTATATAGGACAAAATCCTCCAACTGCTTTGAAAGTTTTACTGAAGACGTTCAGTCCTCAGTGTGACCCTCATATAGGACAAGTGAGAGGGACGAGTGGGGTTCACAGTTATGGCTTAGGTAGAGAGGATCCAACTTGATATCCAAGTGATTAATATTGTTCTAACAAACCCTGGTAGGGATAATGGATGGAAGGTGAGGTTTACTGGGATTGTTATCTATGTGAATATCTGTCTATCTATCTATCGTCTGTCTATCTTTCTATCTATCTGTGTCAGTTTGTCTGCCTGTCTATCTATCTATCTGTCTGTCTGTCTCTCTATATATCTATCTGTATCTGTTTATCTGTATCTATCTATCGGTCTGTCTGTCTATCCATCTACCTTATCTATCTCTCTCTCATCTATCCATCTGTCTACCTACCTATCTATCTATCTATCTATCTATCTATACATGATAAACACGCTCACTCATCCCTGATATAAACACGGGGGTAGCCCGCCAGTGTTGCCTTCGCTACAATCTAAAAAAAAAAGAAAAGAAGAAGATGAGAGCAAAAAATCGCGCGCAGGATTAATTTAGGAAAATAAGCCGAGCACTTTGCCCGGCAAGTTATGAACAAATGCAATTTCAACTTTCGCTTCTCTCGTCGTCGGGAGAAACTTCATTTTACATAAAATCTAAAATTCCATCTTTGCGCGATAACCATAAAACCTGAGAGAGAGAGAGAGAGAGAGAGAGAGAGAGAGAGAGAGAGAGAGAGAGAGAGAGGAGAGAGTCGGGAAAGAGAGAGAAAGTTGGGAGAGAAAGAGAGAGTCGTGGCTGAGGGAGGGAGAGAAAGTCAGGAGAGAGAGAGAGAGAGAGAGAGTCGGGAGAGAGAAAGTTGGGAGAGAAAGAGAGAGTCGTGGGGGAAGGAGGGAGAGAGAGAGAAAGTCAAGAGAGAGAGAGAGAGAGAGAGAGAGAGAGAGAGAGAGAGAGAGAGAGAGTTGGGGGAGAAAGAGAGAGTCGTGGCTGAGGGAGGGAGAGAGAGAGAAAGTCAGGAGAGAGAGAGAGAGAGAGAGAGAATCGCTGGAAGATGAATATATTTACTTGTGGTGAATAGAAAGGCGTATACTTAGCGCTGGTCCTCCTTCTCTATGTGCTGGTGTGTGTGTGTGTGTGTGTGTGTATGTGTGTGTGTGTGCGTGTGAGTGTGTGTGTGTGTGTGTATTTAAACGTTTGTTGTGAGTGTGTATAAAAGGTAGTGGTGGTGGTGGTGGTTTAAGCTTTCATAAGTTTACATGGGTTTAAACGTAAGTTGTTTAAACGTTTAAACGTTTGTATTACTTGTTCAAAAAAGGCTTATAGCGTGTATTATAAACGTTCATAGTGTGTTCAATGATTAAGTACGTTGTGGAGTCAAAAGTGGATGGGACGTTGTGGAATCAAAAGTGGAGGGGACGTTGTGGAGTCAAAAGTGGAGGGGACGTTGTGGAGTCATAAATGGAGGAGACATTGTGGAGTCATAAATGGAGGAGACATTATGGAGTCAAAAGTGAAGGGGACGTTGTCGAGTCAAAAGTGGAGGGGACGTTGTGGAGTCATGAATGGAGGAGTCGTTGTGGAGTCATAAGTGGAGGAGACGCTGTGGAGTTCGTGCCACTGTGGAAGTCAAGGTGGAATTGGGACGTCAACTGAATGCCACTTCATTAAGACCAGTTGATCCCATGTGTTAATGAGGGATGGACCGTAGCTCAGCCACGTGAGATGAGCTCATTAGAACCACCCCCAACTGTGTGAGTACGGTAGCACCACCACGGGAGGCAAGACCCATGGCGAATATTCATTATGCTCTTATTGTTATTTTTTTTAAGTTACGTAGAAGATTACTTTTATCCCCAGAGCTAAAAAAGAATTAAGTAATTTTAAGTTACGTAGAAGATTACTTTTATCCCCGGAGCTCAAAAAGAATTAAGTAATCTTAAGGTACGTAGAAGATTACTTTTATGCCCAACTAAAAAGAATTAAGTAATTTTAAGTTACGTAGAAGATTACTTTTATCCCCAACTAAAAAGAATTAAGTAATTTTAAGTTACGTAGAAGATTACTTTTATCCCCGGAGCTAAAAAAGCATTAAGTAATCTTAAGTTACATAGAAGATTACTTTTATCCCCAACTAAAAAGAATTAAGAAATCGTAAGTTTGGGAGAAGATTGCTTTTATCCTCGAAGCTAAAAAGAATTACTTCACGTAGAAGATTACTTTTATCAGCAAAAACTAATAAGAATTAATTTTAAGTTGTGTAGAAAATTGCTTTTATCCCCCAACTAAAAAGAATTTAGTAATTTTAAGTTACGTAGGAGATTACTCTTATTAGCAAGGCTAAAAAGAATTAAGTAATCTTAAGTTACGTAGAAGATTACTTTTATCAGCAAGACTAAAAAGAATTAAGCAATATCAAGTTACGTAGAAGATTACTTTTATCCCAAAACTAAAAAGAATTAAGTAATATCAGAGTTACGTAGAAGATTACTACTTTCATCCCAAAAACTAAAAAGAATCAAGTTATTTTTTTTTTGGTTGACACAATCACGATTATTTTTTGTCTTTTGGTGTCACCACAACGTAATGTCACTGCTTTATGGCAGTGCCGTGTGTAGTGGGGCCCGTGACCCCGGGGATGTGACATGAGGAAGGGACATGACCAACTCAAATGCCTTGGTAGGGAGTTCACGCGACGGGACGTGGGTTTGGGAGCGGCGCTGTGGGTTCGAAAAGACCCCGAAGCATCCTGCATGGTCTGCAACTGAGGTTATGGTGGCTAGCCATGCACGGACCACCCCACCCCCTCACTGCCACACCCCCCCCCTCCTCAACACCTGGAGCTATAGTGCTAGACATGCACAGACCACCCCACCCCCCTCACTGCCACGCCCATGCACAGACCACCCCACCCCCCTCACTGCCACGCCCATGCACAGACCACCCCACCCCCCCTCACTGCCACGCCCATGCACAGACCACCCCACCCTCCCTCACTGCCACGCCCATGCACAGACCACCTCACCCCCCTCACTGCCACGCCCATGCACAGACCACCCCACCCCCCTCACTGCCACGCCCATGCACAGACCACCTCACTCCCCTCACTGCCACGCCCATGCACAGACCACCCCACCCCCCTCACTGCCACGCCTCCCCCCCCCTCAACACCCGGGGGCTATGGTGGCTAGTCATGCACAGACCACCCCACCCCCCCTCCCTCCCCCTCCATCACCCATGTATGGACTGAATAAATCAAAACGTCCATTCGTTCCCCTCGATTGAATGGCTTTGTTTGTCCTTGTTTTTGTTGTTGTTTTTTTTTGTGGTGTGGTTGTTCCGTGAATAACATTGGATCTTATGTAAGCTTCCCGTGACAAATAGTTACGAAATATATAATCGTAAGTCATCTATCATCCTAAGTGCTTAATTTTAAGTAATTTATCATCCTAAGTGCTTGATTTTAAGTAATTTCTCACTTTAAGTAATTTATCCTCCTAAGTGTTTGATTTTAAGTAATTCATCATCCCAAGTGTTTGATTTTAAGTAATTTATCATCCTAAGTGTTTTATTTTAAGTAATCTATCATCCTAAGTGCTTGATTTTAAGTAATTCATCATCCTAAGTGCTTGATTTTAAGTAATTTATCATCCTAAGTGCTTGATTTTAAGTAATTTCTCATCCTAAGTGCTTGATTTTAAGTAATTTATCCTCCTAAGTGCTTGATTTTAAGTAATTTCTCACTTTAAGTAATTTATCCTCCTAAGTGTTTGATTTTAAGTAATTTACCATCCTAAGTGCTTGATTTTAAGTAATTTATCCTCCTAAGTGCTTGATTTTAAGTAATTTCTCACTTTAAGTAATTTATCCTCCTAAGTGTTTGATTTTAAGTAATTTCTCATCCTAAGTGCTTGATTTTAAGTAATTTCTCATCCTAAGTGCTTGATTTTAAGTAATTTCTCACTTTAAGTAATTTATCATCCTACGTGCTTAATTTTAAGTAATTTCTCATCCTAAGTGCTTGATTTTAAGTAATTTATCATCCTGAGTGCTTGATTTTAAGTAATTTATCATCCTAAGTGCTTGATTTTAAGTAATTTCTCACTTTAAGTAATTTATCCTCCTAAGTGTTTGATTTTAAGTAATTCATCATCCTAAGTGCTTGATTTTAAGCAATTTTTCATCCTAAGTGCTTAATTTTAAGTAATTTACCATCCTAAGTGCTTAATTTTAAGTAATTTACCATCCTAAGTGCTTGATTTTAAGTAATTCATCATCCCAAGCGCTTGATTTATCCTGGGTCGTCGTGCTAACAGCTACCATCAGATGATTGTCATTATGCTTGCGTCGTAGAGGGACGTGTTTACACACAGCAAGCACAGCTCAGCCTGTTTGGGGTCATGAAAAACACCGATCTAGAACCATAAAGTTCATCTGAGCCTTCATAACAAATGGGATTTTCAGCTTAGAAGTACCTCAGTCAGGGGGGGAATGGGGTAGGAGAATGGGTCTTCTTGACTCTAGTAAATAATTCGAAGGGCGAAATGTAAACTCTAGATTATCCAAAAGATTGTTTACAGTCCCGTCCTAGCACACGCAGGCTGTCCTAGGAAACGTAAGCTGTCCTAATAAACCCAGGCCGTCCTGGGAAACGTAGGCCATCCTGGGAAACGTAAGACATCCTGGGAAACGTAAGGTATCCTGGGAAACGTAAGACATCCTGGGAAACGTAGGCCATCCTGGGAAACGTAGGCCATCCTGGGAAACGTAAGACATCCTGGGAAACGTAGGCCATCCTGGGAAACGTAGGCCATCCTGGGAAACGTAGGCCATCCTGGGAAACGTCGTTTCCTCTGGGGCGAGGGTAGCGGCGGAGGCGACTTGGCCGATGATGAGGTGGGGTGAGGGAGGAGCCTTCTGCTGTACTGTCCTGTCTCCATCTATAGTAGTGGGTGAGGGAGGAGCTTTCTGCTGTACTATCCTGTCTCCATCTATAGTAGTGGGTGAGGGAGGAGCCTTCTATTTCACCCATCACGTCTCCTTCTACATAGATAAGGGATCTAGGACGCTAGTATTGTCCTCTATCGGATGATCTCGTCATAGACCATCGGGGTCTTCTGTTATCTACATACTCCCACGTCCTGACCCCCATGTTATCTACATACTCCCACGTCCTGACCCCATGTTATCTACATACTCCCACGTCCTGACCCCCATGTTATCTACATACTCCCACGTCCTGACCCCCATGTTATCTACATACTCCCACGTCCTGACCCCCATGTTATCTACATACTTCCACGTCCTGATCCCCATGTTATCTACATACTCCCACGTCCTGACTCCCATGTTATCTACATACTCCCACGTCCTGACTCCCATGTTATCTACATACTCCCACGTCCTGACTCCCATGTTATCTACATACTCCCACGTCCTCCTGACCCCCATGTTATCTACATACTCCCACGTCCTGACCCCCATGTTATCTACATACTCCCACGTCCTGACTCCCATGTTATCCCATGTAAATCCCACATTAAATGAAGCTGTCAGTCTAAATTAATCCGTCGTAGACGTGGCTTCTGATGAGGACCCAAGCTACCGACCAGGGCCACCTCCCTCTTCAGTGGAAGGTGACGCTCGTAACGGCCGAAGGTGACGCTGGTTACGGCCGAAGGTGACGCTGGTTACGGCACGGAGTGTTGACGCGTTTCCGCTGTGACGTGCGCGATGGAGTGAGACAGACTTGTTTCTAAACGATATTGAGTTGCCACATTATGTGAATTGGTGTGTGTGTGTGTGTGTGTGTGCCTGTGTGTGTGTGTGTGTGTGTGTGTGTGTGTGTGTGTGTGTGTGCCTGTGTCTGTGTGTGTGTGTGTCTGTGTGTGTGTGTGTGTGTGTGTGTGCCTGTGTGTGTGTGTGTGTGTGTGTGTGTGTGTGTGTGTGTGTGTGTGTGTGTGTGTGTGTGTGTGCCTGTGTCTGTGTGTGTGTGTGTGTGTGTGCCTGTGTGTGTATGTGCCTATGTGTGTGTGTGTGTGTGCCTGTCTGTGTGTGTGTGTGTGTGTGTGCGTGTGTGTGTGTCTGTGTGTGTGTGTGTGTGTGTGTGTGTCTTCATACGTCCATGCGTTCCATTTGCATATAACAGTGAGATGCGCACTTGCAAATGCTATTACCGAATAGTCATATAACTCTTTTAAATCCCCTCTACTTTGATCATCATCAGTCCACACAAGTAGATGTTGAGGTAGATACCACACAAGTAGATGTCGAGGTAGATATTGAGGTAGAATGGTCTCATCTCCGTGAACCATGTCGCTTCAGCATCTCATAATTTTAACTCGAGATGTCCAAGGATTTCTTCCATAGTCACCTACAGAAACGTAGTAAAGTTAGATGCTGTCAAGCGATTATTATTTCTTTTTCTTCTTATCCCAAAGGAATTTCTTTCTTCCGACACATAACGAAGGGGCTTTGTGTGTTCATTCTCGAGGTGGAGGTTAATAAAAAGCTTAATATCAAACCCCTCCATTCTTCATAGTTCTCATATGATAGCAAACACGTCTCATAACCTCATAATGTACAGATGCAAACTATCGTTTTGGCTCACAAGGTGAGAGTATATATCGCTTCAATAAGTCGTTCACTACGGTAAAAAGTCCCGGATGATAAATGGAAGTTTGCCGGTCCAACGCCGATATTTGAGAGAAGCAAAACAAGAAAAGAAAACGGTAATACGTCACTTCCCAGAAATGATCAGTTGGGAAAATTTTACGCAGACCATCAGTCAGGATGAAGTTGTAAACCACTCACAGGGACCATTGGTAAATAAACTGATTCTCAGCATGGTTTTGCGACGAAAATGGCTCATGTCTGACAAATCCACTTGATTTCTTTGACGATATGATCAACATTTACGAGGGCGAGTGAAGCAGTTAGTGTTATCTATCAGGAAATTTTAAAAAGCTTTCGGTAAGAAATTGTTACATGGCAATGATGGGGTTGTACTTCAGTGGATAGAAAATTGACTAAATGGCCGTAAATAATGGTTAAATGGCCGTAAACAAAGTGAAGTAATTAATGGTCTAGCCCACCAAATGGTTAGACGTAAGCGAGTGTCGCAAGGATCCGACTTGGGTGCCACAAGGATAATTGTTCATGTAGTAATGATATTAATAACTGGGTTGTACAGTGCAAGATATGAAAATGGTTAGACGTAGTAAGTGGAGTGTCCCAAGGATCCGACTTGGGTGCCACAAGGATCAATGTTCATATAGTAATGATATTAATAATGAGCTGTAGTGCAAGATATGAAAATTCGCTAATGGATGCAAAGGTGGAAAAATAAATTTACATATGAACTTGTGCGTCTAAGAGCTTCAAACTGACATAAGTCAACTGATGAACTGGACTCACAAATAGCAAAGGAATTTTGATATCCATAAGGGCAAAGTTTTATATATTGGTAGTGTTAATGTAAAGGCAAGTTACAATATAGATTCTGTTGAAGTGCAAAAGGCTAATGAGGTAAAAGACTTTGGATATAATAATCTCTGGTCATCCAAAGCCAAGAAAACATTGCACAAAAACAGTGAAAAAAAGGCGAAAAAAAAAAATTGGGTTTCATATAGCCTTTGAATTTCAGTCACGGGGAATTAAACTTACTTTCTATAAGTCATTGATTTGTCCACCTTTTGAAGATTGTGTTTGGTCAATCTTTCTTAAAAGAGACAAGAGTAGAGAGAGAGAGACAGAGTATAGAGTTGAGCAACCAAAGATGATTCTTGGACTGAGAAACAAATCCTTACGAGAATAGATTAAGCGATTTGAATCTATTTCGTTTGCCAAAGAGAAGATCAAGAGATGGTCTAGGAAGAAAAGAAAAAGAAAGAAGGAATTGATTCAATTGATTTCTTTGGTGACTGGTTTATAGCTACTTCATAAAACTCATGAGTGTTCATATTATCTTTTTATCCCTCATGACCTTACGGGGGGTAGAAAGAGCCTTGCCCAGGGACCAGCAGATAGTGCTCACAGTAACACACACCCCAACTCACTCCATCAACCTTATGATTAGGCTCATAATTCGCCACTGGCAACCACAGTCGCTCCTGACCTGCCCCAGCAGATGTGAATTTCTGGACAATTTCGTCCATTGGAAAACTCATGATTCGCGTAGTAAACCCAAAAGCAGTGAGAGACGTTTGACCTCGCAAGTTTCACATAGTTCGTCACCCCGTTATTCATTGAGGCTTTCGAAGTGAAAGCATACCAATAAGGATCTAGAAATTTTGATCTTTGACTTTGAAAAAAGGGCAACGCTTGTTGCGAATGAGCAAACCCAGCAGCGTCTTGTGTGAGTGGGAAATTTCAGCCATGAAACAGAA
>NC_092235.1:21011235-21138735 GCF_036320965.1 Panulirus ornatus
ATTGTTGTCTTTAAGGGTCGAGTATTGTTGTCTTTAAGGGTCGAATATTGTTGTCTTTAAGGGTCGAGTATTGTTGTCTTTAAGGGTCGAGTATTGTTGTCTTTGTCGAGTATTGTTGTCTTTAAGGGTCGAGTATTGTTGTCTTTAAGGGTCGAGTATTGTTGTCTTTAAGGGTCGAGTATTGTTGTCTTTAAGGGTCGAGTATTGTTGTCTTTGTCGAGTATTGTTGTCTTTAAGGGTCGAGTATTGTTGTCTTTAAGGGTCGAGTATTGTTGTCTTTAAGGGTCGAGTATTGTTGTCTTTAAGGGTCGAGTGTTGTTGTCTTTAAGGGTCGAGTATTGTTGTCTTTAAGGGTCGAGTATTGTTGTCTTTAAGGGTCGAGTATTGTTGTCTTTAAGGGTCGAGTATTGTTGTCTTTAAGGGTCGAGTATTGTTGTCTTTAAGGGGCAAGTATTGTTGTCTTTAAGGGTCGAGTATTGTTGTCTTTAAGGGTCGAGTATTGTTGTCTTTAAGGGGCAAGTATTGTTGTCTTTAAGGGTCGAGTATTGTTGTCTTTAAGGGTCGAGTATTGTTGTCTTTAAGGGGCAAGTATTGTTGTCTTTAAGGGTCGAGTATTGTTGTCTTTAAGGGGCAAATATTGTTGTCTTCAAACTATCTCACCGTCGTCTACAAACTGTCGCACCGTCATCTACAAACTATCGCACTGTCGTCTTAAAGATGTTTACGTTAGCGACGACATGGCAACCCAATGACACATGACGTAGAAGGCAAGTGAGAGAGGGACGAGGCCATTAGGTGGGGCTAGGGGGGTTGCCTGGTACCAAAATCCCTCCCTCCTCTATTATCACTTTTTGAAAAAGAAAAACAAGAGGAAAGAGGGGGAAAGGAAAATAGATATATACATACATATGAAATTTCATCTTTCGAATGGGAATTATTGGGTATCTGGCATCACCGCTGACGTCATAGTGAGCTAACTGGAAAGCATATTTCTTTTTTTTCTTAATTATTCATATTATTTCACCAGTGTTCGTTCAATCTGGGTCACGCTGCCTGTTGTTTTCTTTTTTTTTTTTCGACATTTCTCCGAGATTAAGTAGACGTGAATGAAATTCTATGATAGAATTCGTGAGTATTTCTCCTGCGTCTGATTGGAGAGGTGGGACTTGCGTGGGGGGAAGGGGGGTGTAGGATGGTCACTATCCTCCCCTCCTGTAGTGTTACTTTGCCCACTGCAGGGAACTCGAGGAGGGGAGGCAAGGGAGGGGGTTCCCTCCACGCCTCAGTTGTGTGTTCTTGCTGCTGCTACCTTGCTAAGGCGGGAAACGGCGAAAGATATATATATATATATATATATATATATATATATATATATATATATATATATATATATATATATATATATATATATATTATTTATTTATTTATTTTGCTTTGTCGCTGTCTCCCGCGTTTGCGAGGTAGCGCAAGGAAACAGACGAAAGAATGGCCCAACCCACCCACATACAAATGTATATACATACACGTCCACACACGCAAATATACATACCTATACATTTCAATGTACACATATATATACACACATAGACATATACATATCTACACATGCACACAATTCACACTGTCTGCCTTTATTCATTCCCATCGCCACCTCGCCACAAATGGAATAACATCCCCCTCGCACCCTCATGTGTGCGAAATATATATATATATATATATATATATATATATATATATATATATATATATATATATATATATAGATAGATAGATAGATAGATAGATAGATAGATATATAGATAGTTAGATAGATAGATAGATAAGATTATATAACAAGCCACTGACACAGAACCTGACCTCCAAAACCTTCACTGACTTCCTGAATGTTATTTTTGCAAGCGTTCTTATCAGTGTCTGGGGGAAGCCATAGATTAGCTATCAGCCTCCAACGCCCACCGTCACCTTGCGATAACAAGACACACACACACACACACACACGTCTCTCTATCCACTGAAATTCAACCATTAATCTTAGATGTAGTTTGATGAACGCTCTGTTAATATACGTTTTTGAGACGCCCTCTTGTGTGTGTGTGTATTCGAGTGATGTAGATAGATTATCTCTTATCGCTCATCCTGAGCCAGTGTGATAAGATAAGATTGTAGGAGAAAGTGCATGGTGCCAGTGTTCATAGTCGCTCCACACACACACACACACACACACACACACACACACACACACACACACACACACAGACACACAAAGTCCTGTGCGCGTGTGTGTGCGTGTCTGTCTGTCTGTCTGCGCAGACGCGTGTGCACGCAGAACCACAAAACGCCACACGCGCACTCTTTCGGAACCTTGTTGCCCTTCGTTGCCGCTCCTCCCTCGTCCCCAAGGGCGAGATAGAGCCTTATCTCATTGTCTCTAGGGCCAGGGGGCCCCTCCAAAACCCCCCCAGGTCCAGTAAAGTAGAACGCCTGGGGGAGGAGGAGGAGGCGGAGGCGGAGGAGGAGGTAAGGAGTCTGGGGTGTGTCGTGTACGAGCGCCACACAGCGCCCTGCTGTGTGGCCTCCTGTGTGTGTTCTCTTGAGTTACTCAAGGCGTAAAGTACACCATCTGGACGGTAAGTGTAAGTGTATAAGTGTGTGTAAGTGTATAAGTGAGTGTAAGTTCGTGTGTATTGGTCCATTTATAGAGTTGTCACAGAGCGCGATGTGTTTACTGGTCTACTTATCTGCTTACTGCTAAGATGGGGTGGTTGTATATGTGTGATTATTACATATTTGTACATCAGGAAGGGGAGTTGTACACAGTCAGGGATGCACACGTGTGTGTATATGTGTGTTGTATGTGTGTGTGTGTGTGTGTGTGTGTGTGTTTGTGTAAAAGTGTGTATTCATGTACGTATGTATGTATGTATGTCCATGTTATGTATGTGTGTATGTATGTATGTATGTATGAATGTATGTCCATGTTCTGTATGTGTGTATGTATGCATGTATGTATGTCCATGTTCTGTATGCATGTATGTATGTCCATGTTCTGTATGCATATATGTATGTATATGTCCATTTTCTGTATGTATGTATGTATGTATGTATGTATGTATGTATTTATATGTCCATGTTCTGTATGTATGTATGTATGTATGTCCATGTTCTGTATGCATGTATGTATGTATCTATGAATGTATGTATTTATATGTTCATGTTCTGTATGTATGTATGTCCATGTTCTGTATGTATGTATGCATGTCCATGTTCTGTATGCATGTATGTATGTATATCCATGTTCTATATGTGTTATATACATGTTCAAGTCTTCCTTAATCATTCCACCATTAATACATATTTCTTTATTTACCTTTACTTATCTGTATCAAATAACGTCTTGTGTTCTAGACTGCAATGAGGGTCAAATTGTTCCCACTATCGGTACTGCTAAACGCCCTTCTGCTGCTCTACCTGCTACTCCCACGTCCGCCAGTGAAACGCGTAGTACGATCCACCCACGGCAAACCACCACAGTAAGTTATTTATCGTTATCTCCAGGTGGTTATTGATAAATGACCTCCTTCACTGATGATAAATGAAGAGATTAAAGATCTTTTTTTCTTCTTATTTCGTATTTAACAGCCTTGCTCAGCTGTATTTCTCTGCTGTATTTCTCACCAGTATTTCTCTACTGTATTTCTCAGCTGTATTTCTCTGCTATATATCTCTACTGTATTTCTCAGCTGTATTTCTCAGCTGTATTTTTCTACTGTATTTCTCTGCTGTATTTCTCAGCTGTATTTCTCAGCTGTATTTCTCTGCTGTACTTCTCTGCTGTATTTCTCTGCTGTATTTCTCTGCTGTATTTCTCTACTGTATTTCTCTACTGTATTTCTCTACTGTATTTCTCAGCTGTATTTCTCTACTGTATTTCTCAGCTGTATTTCTCAGCTGTATTTCTCTGCTGTATTTCTCAGCTGTACTTCTCAGATGTATTTCTCAGCTGTATTTCTCAGCTGTATTTCTCTGCTGTATTTCTCTACTGTATTTCTCTACTGTATTTCTCAGCTGTATTTCTCTACTGTATTTCTCTACTGTATTTCTCTACTGTATTTCTCAGCTGTATTTCTCTACTGTATTTCTCAGCTGTATTTCTCTGCTGTATTTCTCTACTGTATTTCTCTACTGTATTTCTCTACTGTATTTCTCTACTGTATTTCCCCGGTCTAGGAATCGAACCTCGAAAAACCCCCTCACGTGTGATGCCCCACACTCAGTAATGATACCGCACGCGCGTGCATGCATACCCCACACCCAGTAATGATACCGCACGCGCGTGCATGCATACCCCACACTCAGTAATGATACCGCACGCGCGTGCATGCATACCCCACACTCAGTAATGATACCGCACGCGCGTGCATGCATACCCCACACTCGGTAATGATACCGCACGCGCGTGCATGCATACCCCACACTCAGTAATGATAACGCACGCGCGTGCATGCATACCCCACACTCGGTAATGATAACGCACGCGCGTGCATGCATACCCCACACCCACTAAAACGCACGCGCATGCATGCATACCCCACACCCAGTAATGATACCGCACGCGCGTGCATACATACCCCACACCCACTAAAACGCACGCGCATGCATGCATACCCCACACCCAGTAATGATACCGCACGCGCGTGCATGCATACCCCACACTCAGTAATGATAACGCACGCGCGTGCATGCATACCCCACACCCACTAAAACGCACGCGCATGCATGCACACCCCACACCCAGTAATGATACCGCACGCGCGTGCATGCATACCCCACACTCAGTAATGATAACGCACGCGCGTGCATGCATACCCCACACTCGGTAATGATAACGCACGCGCGTGCATGCATACCCCACACCCACTAAAACGCACGCGCATGCATGCATACCCCACACCCAGTAATGATACCGCACGCGCGTGCATGCATACCCCACACCCACTAAAACGCACGCGCATGCATGCATACCCCACACCCAGTAATGATACCGCACGCGCGTGCATGCATACCCCACACTCAGTAATGATAACGCACGCGCGTGCATGCATACCCCACACCCACTAAAACGCACGCGCATGCATGCATACCCCACACCCAGTAATGATACCGCACGCGCGTGCATGCATACCCCACACCCACTAAAACGCACGCGCATGCATGCATACCCCACACCCAGTAATGATACCGCACGCGCGTGCATGCATACCCCACACTCAGTAATGATAACGCACACGCACGCGCTTGCACACTTACGTGTCTTATAGAAACCCGCCTGAGTAATGATACCGCGCACGCGCGTGCGTGCCCTTATAGAAATCGGTCCTTCCAGACATGGCGTGCCCTGGTATGACAAGATGACGACGAGCGGTGACACGCTGGGGAGAAAGATGTACCCAGACCTCCACCAGTGTGGGGGCGTCGTGTCCCTGCGCCACAGAAGGTACCAGAGGGGCGAGCACTGGGTCCTGGAGAATTACTTCCCGGCGGGTCACGCCTTCCCCTGCAACGACTCCATCACCTATACGACGCATGGCGATTATACATTCATGGAAAACCTGGAGCCCCTCACCTCCCGCTGGCAGGTGGGTGTGGAACACGCACACAGCGCACACACGAACGCGCACGCACACACACACACACGCGCGCGCGAACGCGCACGAACACACACACACACACACACTCGGTGGGTCGCGTCCTGGAACGCATGCGCACAGCGCGCACAGCACGCACGTACACGAACACACACACCCACACACTCGGTGGGTCACGTCCTGGAACGCATGTGCACGAACACGCACGTACAGCACGTACACGAACACACACACACACACACTCGGTGGGTCACGTCCTGGAACGCATGTGCACGAACACGCACGTACACGAACACACACACACACACTCGGTGGGTCACGTCCTGGAACGCATGTGCACGTACAGCACGTACACGAACACACACACGCACACACTCGGTGGGTCGCGTCCTGGAACGCATGCGCACGAACACGCACGTACACGAACACACACACACACATTCGGTGGGTCACGTCCTGGAACGCATGTGCACACAGCACGCACGCACACACACACTCGGTGGGTCGCGTCCTGGAACGCATGTGCACGAACACGCACGTACACGAACACACACACACACACTCGGTGGGTCGCGTCCTGGAACGCATGTGCACGAACACGCACGTACACGAACACACACACACACACTCGGTGGGTCGCGTCCTTTAACGCATGCGCACAGCACGAACGCACACGAACACACACACACTCGGTGGGTCGCGTCCTGGAACGCATGCGCACAGCGCGCACAGCACGAACGCACACGAACACACACACACACTCGGTGGGTCACGTCCTGGAACGCATGCACGAACGCACAGCACGCACGAACACACACACACACGAACACACTCGGCTGCCTTCATACTGAACCCCACGAACCCAACCCCCCCCCCCCTCTTCGTCCACACTATCGCACTACGTCATACGTGACGTCAGACACTCACTCACACTGACCCCTTCCCCCCCCCCCCTGTTCGTCCACACTGTCGCACTACGTCATACGTGACGTCAGACACTCACTCACACTATACGCTTTTCGTAACCTGGCCATCATCCATCTCGACCGCATTCTTTCTCATGAATTTGGAATATCTTATTTCTCTTGTCTTTTTTTTCTTTTGATGGTCCTAATGAAGACGTATGTATGTACTCAAAAGAGAGACTGTGTGTTACCCAAAGTATTGAAAATGATTTTGAATTGTAGATTGGCCACGGAATGAGAGAGAGAGAGAGAGAGAGAGAGAGAGAGAGAGAGAGAGAGAGAGAGAGAGAGAGAGAGAGAGAGAGAGAGAGAGATCCGTGTCAATATGAGAGAAATCGGTGAGAAAATATACACTGAAGTATACACTAACATTTCTGACGAAGTCTGTGTGTAAAATACTAAGTAAAAAAAGAAAAGAGATCATCAGGAAACAAATGAATTTAATTATTTCCACAGGGGAAAAAAGGACTACAGTTCAGAAGGAGAAAGATCATACATGTCTGGTCTTGTGTGAATTCTACGAGAGAGTGAGCTCCCCATTTGCATGTCTGGTCTTGTGTGAATTCTACGAGAGAGTGAGCTCCCCCATTTGCATGTCTGGTCTCATATGAATTCTACGAGAGAGTGAGCTCCCCCATTTTTTTTGCAGACCAAAAGATATTGATGGATGGCTTTGTGTGTGTGTTCTTAGACTTCCACAAGGCATGTTGTACAGTCCCACATGGGGCGTGGGGGAGAAACGATAGATTTTATATCTGGCTTAAGTAAGAATAAACTGTCTTTTCGTTAATCTTCAATGATCTTAAGTGGAATGGATCAAGAGATGCATGTTAGAGGAACCTTTCCCTCAGTGAGGTTGGGGGATAACTGGCGTACCGAAAGGTTCGCTCCTGGCACCTCTCTTGTTCACGTTCTCAGTAAATGTGTCATCAACAGACCTGCAATTATACCTGGTTTGGTATGCCGGTGATGCCAAGGGCATGAGAAGAGTGAGAAATGACTAGGATTTTTGTATAGAATTATTAGAAGAAAATACAACTAGGGGGAAACGAGTACTTAAGGGTATTTCAGAGTTGGATAGACTGTTGAGCCAGAGGGAGAGGTGGTATGGGGAGTTGCCCTCAGCTATAACCCCTGTTTACCATAGTGTTTAGATCATATTTATGGATAGCCTCAATATGGACCATAAGGTCGACTGTTGTATGACCTTCCCATGCATTTCTCATGTAACTTTCCCAATGTACTCCCATGCATTTCTCATGTAACTTTCCAGTGTACTCCCATGCATTTCGCATGCACTCTTCCCTCCTCCCCCATGTACTCCCATGCATGTCCATTCTCAGGGCCCCGTTAGCATGGCTATCTACGCCCCAGGGAAGGACTTCGAAGCCACCATAGATGCCATTGTCTTCCTGAGGAGTTGTGGTTCGCAGGATATTAAGAAATTCGTCTCCTTTCATCTCATCTTCCCTACTTCCCATTTTCCAGATGAGGTTTGTGTCCAACCCGCACCTATATATATATATATATATATATATATATATATATATATATATATATATATATATATATATATATAAATCCTTTTGTAGATCTAAGAACGTCATGGGTTTCACCGCACACACACACACACACACACACACACACACACACACATACATACATACATACATACATACATACATACATACACACACACACACACACACACACACACACACACACACACATCTTACCACTCCAGGGGAAAAAAAAGATTTAATGGTTGTCCAATTAAGGGAAAAGTTAAGCAAAATGGGTCTTTCTTGTTGCTCTTAATCCCCTAGTTAGTGTTGGCCTGACCCACCCTAACGAGGCAGTTGGCTCATCAGCCCCCGAGACGCTTTCTCGATAATCCGACTGTGAGGATGTACGATAATACCACTGTGAAGGCGTACGATAACCCCACAGTGAAGGTGTACAATGATTCCAGAGTGAATGTGTACGATAATCGTAGAGTGAAGCTACACGTTATTTCAACAGTGAACATGTACGATATTTCATTAGTGAAGGCGTACGATAATCCACCTTGAAGACATACGGTAATCCCACAGTAAAGGCGTACGATGCTCCCACAGTGAAGGCATACGACACTCCCACAAGTGAAGGCGTACGATACTTCCACAAGTGAAGGCGTACGATACTCCCACAAGTGAAGGCGTACGATAATTATCCATCACTGAAGACGTTCGCCAGAAGTACGAGAGATGATCCAATGGCGGCGTACGATAATCCGATAGCCAAGGCGTACGGTAATCCCACAGTGAGGATGTACGATAAAGATAAGAGAGATAAGCCTGTCTTAAGGACAGTAGAGCAGTCATTAAGCCTCTTTCTCTCCTACGTCGCGAGGTAGTTAAGTTGCCAACGACCTCTTTTCTCAAATTGTTTCATGTTGATGTATTTATTCTTTTCGTTCTCGCTGATCACAAGATTATGAACTTGATTGTTTACTTCGGGATGGACGTTCCTTTAGTCTTGTCATGAACTGATTAATTTTCTAATCATTTTCGGCTTTTACTTTTATCGATTTATTTCTGTTTATAGTTAAGCTATCGTACTTGAAGGTTTAAGTTATCGTACTTGAAGGGTTAAGCTATCGTACTTGAAGGGTTAAGTTATCGTACTTGAAGGGTTAAGCTATCGTACTTGAAGGGTTAAGTCATCGTACTTGAAGTGATTCAGTCGTTGTACTCAAAGGGGTTCAGTCACTAAAAGGGGTTAAGTCGTTATGCTCAGAGGGGTTCAGTTATCGTACTCAAAAGGGTTCAGTCATCGTACTCAAAGGGGTTCAGCCATCGTACTCAGGGTAGTTAAGTTGACGTACTTGTTCCCCAAACCTAGTCATTTGATGTAAGTCTCTTTAACCCAACCCATCATCTTGTATAACTCCATTACCTCCACAATATGTCAATTATATTTTCTCCCCATTCATGCTTTTATCAACCATTATATTCTTCTATTATCTGACACTCCTGATGTCTTCCTAAATGTCGTATGATTTTGACTTTTATTTCATTTCTTTGTGTCTCAACTCTAGCAGTGGTGTGTCTGCCACCTCGCAGTAGAGTTTCTCCAGGTACCAGATGACCCTCAGTGTTTACAGCTGATCATTATTTTCCATCATCGTTTCGTCCATTCTTTCTTCTTCTTCTTCGTCTTCTTCTTCTTCTTCTTCTTCTTCTTCTTCTTCTTCTCTCTGTCTCATCTGCTTATCCCTGGCGGTGTGTCGAATCACAGGTTCAGTCGACCGTAGAAGCTCTTGTTTCCAGTAACTCGTCGTATTTCCTTCTATAACGCACACACACACACACACACACACACACACACACACACACACACACACACACACATATACATAAATAAATGAATATATATACATATATATATCTCCACATTCTCATTATACATTCTCCCTTATCTCCTCCTGTCTTTTCTCGTAGTCTCCGTCTAATCTCTGGCTCTGTTCCCTCTTATTTGTCCCGTCATATCGCCTGTCCAATCAGACGTCTCCTGTACCTGACTATGACCACATTCCCCTAGTTGACCCAGGAACCCCTTGTTTACTACCTGTACAAAACCAGTTCTCGACTCCCTCACTCACTCACACACGCGCGCGCCACCATCTCATCATCTGTTCTCTCTCTCTCTCTCTCTCTCTCTCTCTCTCTCTCTCTCTCTCTCTCTCTCTCTCTCTCTCTCTCTCTCTCTCTCCTATCCTTCGTCTCTCCCTTACCCGCAGATCCCGACGCAGGAGGACCTGGCTGAGAGGGAGGTCGACTGCGAGCAGAGGCCAGCAATGCCGGTCAACGGGACGACTTACCGCCTCCAGGGAGGTCTTCTCTACCCGATCAACGTGGCCAGGAACGCAGCCAGGGAAGCGGCTCGTACTTACTTCGTCTTGGCTTCAGATGTGGAGCTCTACCCGTCCACCGGCCTAGCGCCAGGTATACATAAGGGTCGTGTGGGTGGGTGTGTGTGAGGGTGAGGGTGAGGGAGGGTGTGTGTGTGTGTGGGTGAGGGAGGATGTGTGGGTGTGAGGGTGAGGGAGGGAGGGTGTGTGTGTGTGAGGGTGAGGGAGGATGTGTGTGTGTGTGTGTGGGTGAGGGAGGGTGTGTGTGTGTATGTGTGTGAGGGTGAGGGAGGGTGTGTGTGTGTGTGTGGGTGAGGGAGGGTGTGTGTGTGTGTGTGGGTGAGTGGGAGGGTGTGTGTGTGTGTGTGTGTGTGTGTGTGAGGGAGGGAGGGAGGTGCGTAAAACTTCGCCCATCTCCCACGTTAGCGCCAGGTATACATAGGGTCGTGTGTGAGGGATCAGCTAGGGCTTTTGAGGGCTTCGACATCAAAGGGGATAAGCAAATTATCTCAAAAAGATAAAAATTTTCTCAAAAAAAAAATGAAAAAAAAATAACGTATTATAGTAGTCACCTCTCAACCCGTTTTCTTTCCAGAGTTCTTCAAGATGCTTCGGAAACCTGACGCTTCCCCAACGGTCAATCCTCGGGTATATGTGCTGCCAGTCTTCGAGGTGAAGATGGGCGAGCAGCCGCCTTTGACCAAGACAGAGTTGAAGAAAATGTTGTGGAAAAAGAAGGCAATTGTGTTTCACCAGCATGTGTGCAAAATGTGCCACACCGTGCCCAAATCAATGGTACGTACGACCTACAATCCCATGATTTAGGTATTAGAATGAGCCCTTGAGGTCTTATATAGTCGTATAGTCCATAGTTGTATAGCATGCTCCTCACACGGAGGGATAACTCACTCACTCTTGCCTCTGGCACTTGCAGAAATGGACGAGATCCCCAGTCAAACCGGGGCTCTCGGTGTTCCATATAGGCAAGCGACATGCCCCGTACAGCAAGTGGGAACCTATCTACGTGGGCACGAACAAGGAGCCTTTGTACGACGAGAGGTTGTCTTGGGAAGGGAAGAGTGACAAAATGACGCAGGTAATTTGTGTGTGTATGTGTGTGTGTCTTGGGAAGGGAAGAGCGACAGAATGACGCAGTTAATTGGTCTACGTGTGTGTGTGTGTGTGTGTGTGTGTTTTATCCCTAGTGATAGGTAGAGACAGAGGGCTACTACCCACGTATTTCCTACGTGTCGTAGAAGGAGAGGCTTAAGAGAGAGGGAGGGGGGAAGAGCAGGTACATCTACCATGGCGCGTTTGATACTCAAACGCACCCTCAACTTTTTTTCCCCTTGGCGCGTACGTCAATTCTCGTACTTAATCCTCATGTCCGTGTCTACGTCCGTCTGACCCTTTTTGTCAAACCTAACTTATTCTAACTTGATTGTGACCTGACTTGACCTCGTCTACATTGCTGTGTTCCAGGTCTGTTTGGTCTCTACCTCATGTCACCCCAGACCATGTTTATTTTTCCTCCTCTCTATTCGTTTGAATAACGTCATTGTGTCTACTGTTGCGCCATGTCTTTAATAGTCTCATCACTTCTGCATTCTTGCTAACCATACACGTGTACAGCGTAAACCATGAATATTTGATGGTACAAACATATGTACTTGTGGGTCAATAAATAATATGTTTCTAGGTCTGCAAACGAAATACATCTGGGTCTAACAGACCCCACATTTCTAGTTCTGCAAACCACACACACCGAGGTCCACAGACCACATACTTCTGGATCTACAAACCACACACACTCGGACCCCACAGACCTACATACATCTGGTTCTACGAACCACATACATCTGGGTCATACACATCGCCCCCGGCAAACGTATCTATAAACATTTGGCCCATCCTGATAGATATGTTCGACTTCGCTATTCGCCAATCCCAGGGAACGCCCAGTAACTCACCTTGGTGTGTGTGTGTGTGTGTGTATTGCACACCAGACTCATTTCCAGTGTTTATTACACCCTCCATCATGGCGTGCGCAGTTATTACGTTCCATTCCTCTTCTTTCTGTTCATTAGTTGCTCGTCCCTTCTCGCCGGTATACTGTGGTGAGTATACGCGAACACCTCGAGTGTATATGTGTGTGGGTTCGAACCCCGCGCAGCAGCCGCTGGGCGTCTGTCTTTGGTTTTTCTTCTCCCCTTCTTGTCCTTCTTGTAATTTCGGGTAGGTCGAGTCTCTTGGGCGCTTACGATCCTACACTCTCGTATGTCCCTGCCATTACGATCCTACATACACACTCGTATGCTACTGCTATTACGATCCTACATACACACTCGTATGCCACTGCTATTACGATCCTACATACACACTCGTATGCCATTACGATCCTACATACACACTCGTATGCCACTGCTATTACGATCCTACATACACACTCGTATGCTACTGCTATTACGATCCTACATACACACTCGTATGCACTGCTATTACGATCCTACATACACACTCGTATGCCACTGCTATTACGATCCTACATACACACTCGTATGCACTGCTATTACGATCCTACATACACACTCGTATGCCATTACGATCCTACACACTGCCATTCTTCTGTTGAAAAAGGACGAGGAATTGGGATTAGATTCCAAAGAAAAATATATGTGTTTGTGTCTCAGTGCCTTACTGTTCGGTTCTAAACCCTTTTTCCCCTCTCCCTCTCATTTCTCTTTTACCTTCTGTTTGGCTGCAAACTCCACTCCACTCAACAACACGTCGATGTATTCTATATATATATATATTTTCTTTTTCGTCTAGGCTTTGCTTCCCCATCGAGCCAGGATTTCACAATGTCTGTTCCCCAGCTAACACACTCACTCCACAGTTGATACACTTCAGCCTTACTGCTCGTCAAGCCAGAAGAACGTCAAATACAACTGTATTGCTTCTGTTCGCCTTTGGTTTGTTTCTCTCTCTCTCTCTCTCTCTCTCTCTCTCTCTCTCTCTCTCTCTCTCTCTCTCTCTCTCTCTCTGTAGTTTATGTTATTTACTTCAACATTTTTTTTCTCTCTCTAGTCTTTTGGGCCATGTATTGCGCTCCTATCTTGTGTGTTATATTCCCCGAACACATTTTCCAATTTTTAATGTCTTCTCTCCCCCCAGCGCTGACACCCAGTTCATAAACCCAGACAGATATACTTCCCATTCAATTCCTCTCATCTTTCCTCATTCCTCTCGCGTCTCACGTCTCCCCTTGGTAGTTTTCCCACTCCAGAAATGATAAACATTTCCTGAGAGAGAGAGAGAGAGAGAGAGAGAGAGAGAGAGAGAGAGAGAGAGAGAGAGGCTGCAGAGTCCTTACCCACACGACCTTCCAGGACCTTTTCCCCCCATGGAATCCAGTTCATCTGTGGAAGCAAGCGGGCCACGGCTTACTAACCCTATATGATCGCAGTGCACGTCCCCTCTATATCATCTGTGTTGAGAGTGTTCTTTCCTCATCCCCTGCCATCAGTGAAAGTTCATGTCCCATCCTTCCCATCTATGGCAGTCTATGTCCCATCCTTCCCATCTGTGGCAGTCCATGTCCCATCCTTCCCATCTATGGCAGTCCATGTCTCATCTTTCCCATCTATGGCAGTCCATGTCCCATCCTTCCCATCTGTGGCACTCCATGTCCCATCTTTCCCATCTATGGCAATCCATATATAGAACTCTCCTGTTGGTGTTTATTCGCTGTTTTCTAGAACTTCCGTGTTCGTGTTTACCGTCATCAAGTGTATAAAAGTTTCGTCAAAGAACCCGCTTCGAAGGACTCCATCCCATCCTTCCCCTGTTACTGAATGGAGCGCAGCCTTGGTCCTGGGGTGGTTGGGGGGGGGGCTACGACCCCTTTCAGAAAGGGCTCTTTGGAGAGGGAGGGGGGGGGAGAGAAGGAGGGGGAGTAATGATATAATGAATGAATGAAAGTGTGCGTTCATATGCACTATACTCGTATTCATATACATTTATGTGTATATATATATATATATATATATATATATATATATATATATATATATATGTATATATATATATATATATATATATATATATATATATATATATATATATATATATATATATATATATATATTGACCCAAGTGGCATAGTCGAAACAGACAGTCCCCCCCCCTACACCCACCCCCAATTAAACCCATCCCTGATTAAACAAATGACTATTTAACTGAGGGTAATCGGGGGCCTTCAAAGGGGCAATTAGGGCCCCCACCCACCCCAAGAAAAAGAGTCAAAGAGTCCCTCTACTTTCCAAGATGCAGGAATTCATACAGCCTCTATATATATATATATATATATATATATATATATATATATATATATATATATATATATATATATATTGGAAAGGATCACAATTTTGCGCGTGATCAAGATATTCCTATGAGTCCACGGGGAAAATGAAACACGAAAAATTCCCAAGTGCACTTTCGTGTAATAATCACATCATCAGGGGAGACACAAGAGAGAAATATAACAGTCAGTATATCAACTGACTGTTTAATATTTCTCTCTTGTGTCTCCCCTGATGATGTGATTATTACACGAAAGTGCACTTGGGAATTTTTCGTGTTTCATTTTCCCCCGTGGACTCATAGGAATATATATATATATATAAAAGTTTTTCTATCGAGGTGAGTTCTTAATACCGCCATGTTTACGCGACCGCGTGTGTCCACCCCCACAGATGTACGCGCTGTGCACACAAGACTACGAGTTCCACATTCTGGACAACGCCTTCCTCGTACACAAACCCGGCATCAAGAAGAGGCAGAAGAACCCAGCGAGAGGCGTCCTGGTCGACCAACAGAATGCGGTCATCAAAGAGGAAATGGTCCCACAGTACAAGAGGTTATTTGGCAACAGAACAAAATGTGTGTTGTGAATAAACAGGGGGAAGAGTTCGAGAACTGGTGTTTTCTTTTTTTGTTTTTGAATTGGGGTGTGGTAGAGGGGGGGTTCTGGTGTTTTCTTTTTTGTTTTTGTGAGTTTTTTTTAATTGGTGGTGTGGGGTGGGAAAGGTGTTGTATGATGTGACATAGCTGTATGAGAACCCAGACCCTTCTCGTGTGTGGTGCATGGGTTGGAGGGGTGGTTGGCTGCCCATGTGTATGAGGCTTTTAACATCTCTGCCCACAGCTCCTGACATCTCTCCCACAGCTCCTAACATCCCTCCCACAGCTCCTAACATCTCTACCACAGCTCTTGACATCTCTCCCACAGCTCCTGACATCTTTGTCACAGCTCCTGACATCTCTACCATAGCTCCTAACATCTCTCCCACAGCTCGTAACATCTCTCCCACAGCTCCTAACATCCCTCCCACAGCTCCTAACATCCCTCCCACAGCTCCTAACATCTCTCCCATAGCTCCTAACATCTCTCCCACAGCTCCTAACATCCCTCCCACAGCTCCTAACATCTCTCCCATAGCTCCTAACATCTCTCCCACAGCTCCTAACATCTCTCCCACAGCTCCTAACTTCCCTCCCACAGCTCCTAACGAAATAATCCAGGTTCGCCTTATCGCCTGCATTATGAAAAATAAAGTGTATTTAATGATCAGGTAATTGAATATGTATAAACATTTGGATGACAAGTAAGGAATGCTTGACCTCATTCTCTCGAGGACAACAAGCAGTACGACCCTTGGACACGACAGCACGACCCATTGAACAGGACGTTACGACCCCTTGAGCTACGAAAGTGTACGATCGTTATGGGTGTGGTTACGTGTCGTGTGACCTTTGGCCTCGCCATCATTGCTGAGGGTCGTACCGTCGTGTGCTCAAAGGGGTCGTCTTGTCGTGCTCAAGGGTCGTACCGTCGTGTGCTCAAGGGGGGAGGAGGATCGAACCGACGTGTTCAAGACTCCAGAGATGAAATGGTCGTTCTTGCGAACCGACGTGTTCAAGACTCCAGAGATGAAATGGTCGTTCTTGCAGACGAAGTGACCCCTTAAGATACCGGGTAACAAGATGGTCTATCCAGTTCACACGGCTTCGCCTGAGTCTCATCTAGAAGTGAACTCGAGGTAGACTTTACGTCAGGAGAGAAGAGGACATGGCTGAGGGTCTGTTAGCTGGTGGTAGTGAGGATGTAGGATGTGGTGGTGTTAGATGGATGTATAGTTGTGTGAGGCGCAGCTGGAGAAGCTGGGGTGTGTGGATGGCTCCAGTCAGGGGAAAGATTGAAGCACAGTTGTTTTGGAGATGGTTCGTGTAGTTAAAGGAGCAGAAAGAATGGCTTGCTGAAGTCAAGCAAACCCACTTGCATTGAAGCAAGATTGCTTGCCTCTCTGAATAGCAATTTTGTAATGATTCTGAGCAGGAAATCGAGTACAAATTAGCTTCAGGAGGATATAGCAAAGAGAAGCGAACAGTTTTATATTCCGGTGTTCTATGACCTAGACACAGAGCTGGGCTGTTTCAAACGACGTTTGACGAAGTATTGTAAGAGGTGTCTGAATGTCTTCAGGTGACCATACCCCCGTCATGTTGCTCTCTCATTCCATTTTTTCTTTCTTCTGTTCGACCTTTAGGAAGATCATTCTTCAACGAAACATAACAACGTTGATTGGCTGGACTCTCTTATGTTGACCGAGTTCGTAGTTTCTCCTCCCTAATGCCATCTATCGAGGGGAAAGCGTCATTAGAATAACGAATATCCAAAGCATGATTTCATCTACCTCATTTCCTTTCCTTTTTTTTTTTTTTTTAATTTCACCACACCTTTCACTCTCTTCTGCTACGTGGCATGTCCAAATCTGCTTCCCAAAAGCTAAGGGTCATTTGCTGCTGAAGTCAGTAGCTGTTCCAAGCGTGTGGGGAGGTCTATTTACCCCAAGCCTGGAGCATATTTAAGATGGTACTTATTTCCACATCTGTTAGCCAGAGTGTATTCAAAGGCTTTCCATATTGTTAACGCTCTTGCACTCGTCCCTCTGTTCATCCATCTTTTCTGTCCAATTTGATGGTGTTTCTCTCTCTCTCTTTTACAGGTATTACTTTGGCCACTACTCTAGAGAGAGGCATTTCTATATACCTTACTCCCTAAACCCTCTGGGCTCATAGCAGACGACATTCTGCTGCTTCATATAGTTTCTGTGTTGGGACCAGCCACACGGGGAATAGCCTTTGTAATACGTTCTTTCCTCGTGAGGTAAATATGTGGAATTCCTCTTCCATATGATATTTCTCTCTCTCTCTCTCTCTCTCTCTCTCTCTCTCTCTCTCTCTCTCTCTCTCTCTCTCTCTCTCTCTCTCTCTCTCTCTCCTCCCACCACTCCACTTCTACACTTCCCTACGTACGAGACATGGATCTCTCCCTCCCTCCCATACGCCTGTGGAGTGGAGACTCATACCTCTTTTGATATCCTGTTATCTTATCAGTTCAGCCGACGTTGCTATGGTGTGACGAGTATACTTGCCACTTGGGCAATGGAATTTCACCTCGCTATTTTCCCCCTACGAACGCCAGTGAATGTTGTTCTTGTTGTACGAGTTTCTGATGAATTCTGAGAGCATCTTGTTGTGTAAACAGGCCTCTCCCCTCCTGTCTCTTAAATGAAGAGGCGTAAGGGAAGAAATAAATACGTGGTGATTTACCTGAAGTTGCAAATTGCCAGTGGAATTGTTAAGGGAAGGTACTGAAGTTGCAAATTGCCAGTCGAATCGTTAAGGGAAGGTAGTGAAGTTGCAAATTGCCAGTCGAATTGTTAAGGGAAGGGAAGGAGGTGGAGGTGGAGGAGGTCAGTTTTGCCATAAACACGAGCCTCAGTTAAAAGCCCCGATAAATGAATTATTTTGCCCCACGAAGCAATGGTCCGTACAGCAGTTCGCATGTAGTAACTAGCGTCGCCATTGGCCCCTCAGGTTGTATTACGTAACTACGCCGTTTTGGATGATTATAGTGCTCCACTCGGCAGCAGTTGTGGGAGAATGTGAGGTGGTGAGGGCAATTGTATTTGGCCCTCCCTTGGATGCCATCTTTGGGGCCCTCGTATTTCCTACTGTGATAATGGTAACGCTTTTAATTTGAGCCTTTTTCGGGGTAAAGTTGAATTGCCTCGTTGTAGTTAGAGATGAAAACTAATATTCATTATTGTGGAGGAAATTTGGTAGGAGCTGTGTGTATAAACCTTTTATATATATATATATATATATATATATATATATATATATATATATATATATATATATATATATATATATTTGAATAACCTCATTTTAGGTCGTTGTACTCGACCAGGACGACCTGTACGACCAGTCGTTGTAGTCGACCAGGACGACCTGTACGACCAGTCGTCGGGATGAGGTCGTTGTACTCGACCAGGACGATCTGTACGACCAGACGAGGTCGTTGTAGTCGACCAGGACGACCTGTACTACCAGTCGTCAGGGGGATGAGGTCGTTGTAGTCGACCAGGTCCACCTGTACGACCAGTCGTCAGGGACAAGAGGTCGTTGTAGTCGACCAGGACGACCAGTCGTCGGATATAAGAGGTCGTTATAGTCGACTAGGTCCACCTGTACGACCAGTCGTCAGGGACAAGAGGTCGTTGTAGTCGACCAGGAAGACCTGTACGACCAGTCGTCAGGGACAAGAGGTCGTTGTAGTCGACCAGGACGACCTGTATGACCAGTCGTCGGAGACGAGAGGTCGTTGTAATCGACCTGTACGACCAGTCGTCAGGGACAAGAGGTCGTTGTAGTCGACCACGTCCACCTATACGACCAGTCGTCGGATATAAGAGGTCGTCGTAGTCGACCAGTACGACCAGTCGTCAGGGACAAGAGGTCGTTGTAGTCGACAGGACGACCAGTCGTCGGGGATGAGGTCGTTGTAGTCGACCAGGACGACCTGTACGACCAGTCGTTGGGATGAGGTCGTTGTAGTCGACAGGACGACCAGTCGTTGGGATGAGGTCGTTGTCGACCAGGACGACATGTACGACCAGTCGTCGGAGACGAGAGGTCGTTGTAATCGACCTGTACGACTAGTCGTCAGGGACAAGAGGTCGTTATAGTCGACTTCGTCCACCTATACGACCAGTCGTCGGATATAAGAGGTCGTTGTAGTCGACCAGGACGACCAGTCGTCAGGGACAAGAGGTCGTTGTAGTCGACCTGTACGACCAGTCGTCAGGGATAAGAGGTCGTTATAGTCGACCAGGTCCACCTGTACGACCAGTCGTCGGATACAAGAGGTCGTTGTAGTCGACCAGGTCCACCTATACGACTAGTCGTCAGGGACAAGAGGTCGTTGTAGTCGACCAGGACGACCTGTACGACCAGTCGTTGGGATGAGGTCGTTGTCGACCAGGACGACATGTACGACCAGTCGTCGGAGACGAGAGGTCGTTGTAATCGACCTGTACGACCAGTCGTCAGGGACAAGAGGTCGTTGTAGTCGACCAGGTCCACCTGTACGACCAGTCGTCGGATATAAGAGGTCGTTGTAGTCGACCAGGACGACCTGTACGACCAGTCGTCGGATATAAGAGGTCGTTATAGTCGACCAGGACGACCAGTCGTCAGGGATAAGAGGTCGTTGTAGTCGACCAGGACGACCAGTCGTCAGGGACAAGAGGTCGTTGTAGTCGACCAGGACGACCAGTCGTCAGGGACAAGAGGTCGTTGTAGTCGACCAGGACGACCAGTCGTCAGGGATAAGAGGTCGTTGTAGTCGACCAGGACGACCAGTACGACCAGGGCCCAGGCTGGTGTTGAGACGGATGTCTGACTTGGGATTTCCTAAGGTCACTGGGTCGTGACATCATGGTCGATCTCGCGCTCCCAGGGTCGAACCCTCCGCCCGCCTCTCTCTCTCTCTCTCTCTCTCTCTCTCTCTCTCTCTCTCTCTCTCTCTCTCTCTCTCTATCTCTCTCAAATTTGTACCTATGTTTTTTTTACCTATCTATCATTTCAACTATCTATCTACCTATCTATCTGAAATTCGTACCTATGTTTTTTTTTATACCTATCTATCATTTCATCTATCTATCTATCTATCTATCGCTCTATTTGTCTATCCCTTGTTATTCTACTACCTTTCTGCCTCACACGAATGTCCTCCATGGTCGTTCTTGCAGCGCTCAGAAAGCCGGCCACGTCCACCGGGCGGGATCAAAGGTCTAAAAGGGCGTTGATGTGGGCGTATATATATATATATATATATATATATATATATATATATATATATATATATATATATATATATATTCCTACGAGTCCACGGGGAAAATGAAACACGATAAATTCCCAAGTGCACTTTCGTGTAATAATCACATTATATATATATATATATATATATATATATATATATATATATATATATATATATATATATATATGAGCCAAATCATGGCTACCAACAGCTGCTAATCGGGGAGAAGAGATACGAGCGAGTGAAATGTTGTGATAATAGATATCAAGACGTATGATATAGGGTATTCTCATATTGTATACTCTTAAGAACGTGTGTGTGTGTGTAGATTACTCCAGTATGGGGGGAATTACCCAACCCAGGTGCTCAGCCATCACCTAGACCACGTAAGACCCTTCTGAAAGAGGTTGTTACAGCATCACACTCGCCACCGATACCTCACGTCACCAGAGATCCCCCTAGCTGACCTGTGGCCTCTTAGCAGGGTCGCCGTTTTCTTTAACCATGGGGGGGCTTAATTATAGCTGAGACTTTAAGAACCTGCAAGAAGGGCCACACAATCCATGGAGGGGAAACGATGGGAGGGATTCGAGTTCGAGATCCGGTAGTATATAAAGAGAGAAATAGCATTTGCCTTTTTTTGTCTTTCAGCTCTTGCATCTCTCTTGACCTCCTGCCGCTTTCTCTTGTACATCTCTCAATCACACGCACTCCTTCCTTGCAAGTATTGTCCAAAAACCTGTCTTTCTTCTCTTAGTCTTATCAAATATAGTAGAATGAAATCTTAATGGTGATATATATATATATATATATATATATATATATATATATATATATATATATTTTTTTTTTTTTTTTTTTTTTATACTTTGTCGCTGTCTCCCGCGTTTGCGAGGTAGCGCAAGGAAACAGACGAAAGAAATGGCCCCCCCCCCCCCCATACACATGTACATACACACGTCCACACACGCAAATATACATACCTACACAGCTTTCCATGGTTTACCCCAGACGCTTCACATGCCTTGCTTCAATCCACTGACAGCACGTCAACCCCTGTATACCACATGACTCCAATTCACTCTATTTCTTGCCCTCCTTTCACCCTCCTGCATGTTCAGGCCCCGATCACACAAAATCTTTTTCACTCCATCTTTCCACCTCCAATTTGGTCTCCCTCTTCTCCTCGTTCCCTCCACCTCCGACACATATATCCTCTTGGTCAATCTCTCCTCACTCATTCTCTCCATGTGCCCAAACCATTTCAAAACACCCTCTTCTGCTCTCTCAACCACGCTCTTTTTATTTCCACACATCTCTCTTACTCTTACGTTACTTACTCGATCAAACCACCTCACACCACACATTGTCCTCAAACATCTCATTTCCAGCACATCCATCCTCCTGCGCACATCTCTATCCATAGCCCACGCCTCGCAACCATACAACATTGTTGGAACCACTATTCCCTCAAACATACCCATTTTTGCTTTCCGAGATAATGTTCTCGACTTCCACACATTTTTCAAGGCTCCCAAAATTTTCGCCCCCTCCCCCACCCTATGATCCACTTCCGCTTCCATGGTTCCATCCGCTGACAGATCCACTCCCAGATATCTAAAACACTTCACTTCCTCCAGTTTTTCTCCATTCAAACTCACCTCCCAATTGACTTGACCCTCACCCCTACTGTACCTAATAACCTTGCTTATTATATATATATATATATATATATCGCCCGAACACAATTTCTAATTACGTCTTAACCACTCACAAGTTCTAACTTTCCACTCGTTAAGGCCGTAAGAGAATTCATCTACCTCGTGGAATCCCATGTTTTATGACCGTGGTGATGTGTTCTTGTTCTCCTCTAACGATGACATATATCTTGTGTATATAAATCCCACACGGCTCTTACACAGGGAGGAAAAAAAAAAGACAAACTTCCCAGTGTGTATATACAACATCCTTGGCTCTTCTCTGATCATGGTAAGCGCGGATAAGGCTGTGAGCCCCACGCTGGAACGCTGGAACCTCCTCTCTTGTATTCGCTCAACGTGTTTTCACTTATATTCGTGAGTTTTTTTTTTTTATATGTTACTGAGGACAATGATTTATAGATTTACTCCATTATATTTTTTTTTTTTTGGGGGTGAATGAGATTCGAATGTCTCGGTGTATGATGTTGGCGCGTGTGTACGTGCGTGTGAATCATCGCTTCCGAGTTATTTTTAGAAGAAGAGTTTCTCTTTTTCTGTTCATAAATCAAAGAATAAATGAAGCTGGCTTGAATCTACATCCATAAATAATGTCGAGAGGCGAAGAGTTGCATCCTGGTGTGAAATAGACGACGGTGGGTGAGGGTTCGGCGATGCGCGACCCGAAGCACCACTGAATCGATTCGGTCGGAGGTTGCGAACGGAAGTGGTTCGCCTTGGGGTTCGATTCCCCCCCCCCCGCCCTCTTTCCATGGCCTGTCAAACCCCCCCCCCCTCCTTCCAAGCCACACTCGAACGGAACTGAAGTACATCTGTTCTATTTTTTTTTTTCCTTCCGTTTCTGAAGAATATTTATATATATTTGGCGGGTTTTTTTCAGGTTCTGCGAAGGATTCGACACCATGAGTTGAACCAGTTTCAAAGATATTCAGTATTTTTATTCATGTTCGCTTTTGAAGGTGGTGTGTGTGATGGAGGGAGTAACTTCTCCCTTCGCATTATACGACCCTTGGGTATGATGAGGGTCATATATATATATATATATATATATATATATATATATATATATATATATATATATATATATATATATATATATATTCCTATGAGTCCACGGGGGAAAATGAAACACGATAAGTTCCCAAGTGCACTTTCGTGTCATAATCACATCATCAGGGGAGACACAAGAGAGAAATATAACAGTCAGTTGATATACATCGAAGAGACGAAGCTAGGACGCCATTTGGTAAACATATATATATATGTTACGATATATGGCAGTGAGCTGTGACAGTGAAGTAAATGCAGTAGACGAGGAAATAAGATCCACCAAACCGTGTAAGACAGTTTGCAACTCGACTACCCAGGCGGGGAAACTGGGAAGCGCACGCGCGCACGCGCGCCTTCCTTCTTCCCTAACCCACCCCGTCTCCCCCCCCTCCCTCCCCTCCCTTAGCGTCCCTAATAGCGGTTTTCGGGAATATCGACTACATACCCACATTTTTATAAATATGAACTTATTACATGTGCACTAAAGAATAGCATTAGAGTACGACAGAATTCAATAAGGTCGTGGATATTAAAATTATTTAGTCTATTTGAAATAACGAGAAAAAATTATCATTTTTATGTATTGCCAATGACCGCCATATTTTTTTTTTTTTTTCTTCTCAAGGTTATATGTTGACTGAGTGACGAGTCTTGGGTAATATATAAAGGAAGCGTCGCTTATTTTTCGCCCAGAGACGTCAAGAAACAGAAACCTAAATCTCTTCCCTCCACTTCCACACTTCAACATGGCAAGGTACGTTAGAAAAAAGGTTTATGATAAACGTAATCATAGCGTAGCTTAAATCAGTAGTTGATCTAAATTAAATCGTGTATTAGGTGAAAAAAAATAAATGTCCAGTGGGTACCTGAGCTGTCTGTGTATCCGAGAGAAGCAAATGGTTACAAATAGAATATTGACATTTGGAAAGGATCACAATTTTGCGCGTGATCAAGTATATTCCTTTGAGTCCACGGGGGAAAATGAAACACGATAAGTTCCCATGTGCACTTTCGTGTCATAATCACATCATCAGGGGAGACACAAGAGAGAAATATAACAGTCAGTTGATATACATCGAAGAGACGAAGCTAGGACGCCATTTGGTAAACATGTGATTGTCCAAAACATACAACGAGCGTTCATAAACTTATCATTTTACAAATTT
The DNA here is from genome assembly GCF_036320965.1 of Panulirus ornatus. Lineage (NCBI taxonomy): Eukaryota > Metazoa > Arthropoda > Malacostraca > Decapoda > Palinuridae > Panulirus > Panulirus ornatus. The sequence continues at coordinate 21,035,909 of NC_092235.1, forward strand.
TATCAACAATAAAGTTATCTAATTTGTATAGACCATCACTAATATTAAGATTATAATTCTTTGTGTATTTGATGATAGAAGATTCAATGATATTTCTCTTGGTAATAGAGTTAGAGTTAATAACTGAGATGGCATTACTACAGTCAGTACAATGATCATAGTTTTTAACATGATTAAACAAGGCACTTGATTCTTGTCCCGTTCTTATACTATATTTATGTTGCTTAAGTCTAACAGAAAGATCCTTACCAGTCTGACCAACATGAAATTTATCACAATTTCCACATGGCACTTTGTAGATGCATCCAAGAGAATTTTATGATGAATTCTTGATTAAGATATTCTTTATAATATTATTGTTGCTGAGGGCAACATTTACATTAAAGGATTTAAGCAACATGGGAAGTAAAGTAAGATTATTATAAAAGAGAGAACTAAAAGATTCTTGGTGTCAATGGGAGGTTTGAGCTCAACTCTATAAAATGATTTCTTTGCTAACTTAAGGGATTTATCAATGAAAGATCTAGGGTACTTTAGCTTAGATCCAATAGAATACATCTTCTCAAACTCATCATCGATAAACTCTGGACTGCAAATATGTAATGCCCTAAGGAACATAGATTGAAATGATGATAACTTAACTCTGTCATGTTGAGTAATAATGGATATATGAGCATACATTGCTGGGTTTTCTGTACATGCTAAACTTAAACTTGTTTCCTTGTCTATGGATCATGCAGTCTAAAAATGGTAACATACCATTATTTTCATTTTCTACAGTAAATTTAATGGAAGGTACTGAATTGTTAAGTAAGGGGAGAAATATTTGTAAATTTTCATTTGTTGGCCAAAAATAAAGAACATCATCTACATACCCAAACCAAATTGCATTAGAAGGTAAGATATCCTTTAGTAATTTTGTTTCAAAAAATTCCATATAAAGATTACTTAGTACAGGTGAAAGAGGGTTACCCATTGCCATACCAAATTTTTGAGCATAATAATCTCCATTGAATTGAAGTACACAGTCTTTTATACACAATTTTATCAGTTTAATGAAATTAGACTTTGAAACAGGTAGATGAATATCATCCAAGACATCAAATGAATATTCTAAAAGGTCATCAACTGGAACTTTAGTGAAAAGTGAGGAAACATCAAAGCTAACTAGTTTGAAATCAAAATCAACACTGATATTGTTTAGCTTGTTGACTAAATCTACATTCTTCATGATATTAGAATTTGATACCCACTGAAGAGCTTAATAAAAAAACTAACTATTTTGACAATTTATATGTGATGGAGCCTACTGAACTCACTATAGGTCTTGCTGGAAAGTTCTGTTTATGTGTTTTGATAAGTCCATACATATATGGCAATGAAGGGGACAAAGATGACAAAAGTTTGTCATCTTATTAAGTCCTTCGTATAATAATATGAAGTAATAACTTCGAGTATCTTGCGCCAGTAGCTCGTGAAGAACAATGGATGAGGGTAGTTCACTTTTTCTTTCCTCTACAGCTATTCCTTCGTATTTTGGTCAGAGGGAAACAGAGTGAGAAATATTTAGGCTGTGGTAATCACGATCATGGACCTTTGTGGAGGTACTTTACGTTCCATTCCTCCTTCAGAACCTGTGTGAGGGTGACACTACTGCTGTTGATGGCGATGGTGGCGCACGCTGGCAACTATGGCTACGGCGGGTACCAGACTGGAGGGCAAGTACAGGTTAGTGCTGAGAACCACTTACCCTCCTCCCTTCCTACTCGCATACGTGTGTTAGTATTCTAGTGAGAATCCTTCACTGCTTTTAGTAACTTTGCGTTTAATTTACACATTCGTAGCATCTTCCAGAAGGCATTCTTTCAACCCTGTCAAACGCTTTCTTCATATCTATAGATGCCACTGAAAGTCAAATCGTTCTTTTCCTCCAAAAATTACACACACACACACACACACACACACACACACACACACACACACACACACACGTGGATTATTATAAACTCGCTCTCTTTCTCCTTTGATGTCACATAGACCCCTTAACCTCCATTCATATGGTTAGTACATTATCCGATTACCACTCTTCCATTTCCTTTTCAAGGATAACAGACTTACTCCTCTTTATAGTTAAAACAATCTTTTTTTTCCATGGCGTTTTTTTTTTTTTATAAAAACATTCACGCACTCCAACAGTCAGTCCGTCGCTTCACTTTGCTCCATATCTATACAGTGATGAGCCTGTTTTGAAATGTGAGCCACACTGTCATCTCCTCAAAAAACTCAGCTTTATTCTTTTGACCTGCTGTCTCTTGTAATCCTCCTAATCACACGCACTCCTTCCCTGTTGACACCGACCATACGCGTCGCTTCTCCGTTTCCCACACTTTTTTTTTTTCTTTTTATTCATATATTCACATCTCACCTTCCCGCAACCCACACACTTCACATTCACACTTACGGCTTCCCTAAACGCTTATCCATTCCTAATACACATTCTATACCAGCTTTCAATAAATTCATCATGATGTCTCAGCACACAGACCCGCTTCCTCTCGCTCACTTTTTATCATATATTTTCTTCACATGTGTCACTTTCCTTCAACCCACCACAAACTTTCACTCGCCTCCTTCTTGCAGCAATCTGACATTCCACCTACCTTCCTCTCTCTCTCTCTCTCTCTGGCTCGCTCGCTCGCTCTCAGCGCGTTCACACCCAACAATAGATGTTAGGTAACGTGTAATCTATCGACGCCCGGTGATCCTCATATCGCTTTCCACCTTCCCTACGTCCTCTTACGAAACTTTTCTTTTAGCATATGCAAAGGAATTCAAACAGCAACAGACCGTCGGGTGAAATTTAGAAGGTGAGCAGATAATTCAAATGGAATAACCCTCCAGTTTGGCGCTGTGGCTTGAGCTGGAGCAATTATAGTTCTGCATTCAAACCACTCTAATTGGCAGATGCATTTCCAATCACCAGTCCTCTTTTAACACACATTAACACACACTACCACAGGTTTTATTTGTCCCCCTATCTTCATTCTCACTGGGACCCCAGTGGGCCCCTTCAAGTATAACCCCCTTCCCTTAACACCACCCCTTCTCCATCCCCTATTGCCCCATCACCCACCCTTTCCATTTCAGATCCCCTCCTAAACACCGAGATTCGAAACCCTTGCTTTAACGCAACCGGAACACAGTCATTCATCTCCTCACCAAACGCATTCCCATCATTCATACATACATACATACATACATACATACATACATACATACATACATACATACATATATACATACATACATACATAAGCACATTACTTGAGTACTTATTATTGCAATAGCAGATGGTAATACTGAAGTAAAGACAGATTCTGAAATATAAGTAAAAATTGCGTCTTTACTGTGAACATCTCTTATGTAAATATAAGTAAATATAAGTAAAATTTACGTCTTTACTGTGAACATCTCTTATGTAAATATAAGTAAATATAAGTAAATGTAAGTAAATATAAGCAGATATAAGTAAAATTGCCTCTTTACTGTGAATATCTCTTATGTAAATTCATGTTTTATCCCGATCTGTCTCCCACAGCCGTGCCCTTCCAGGGTCAAGTACCTTATCCAGAAGGTCACCGAACTACAGGTTAGTCCATGTTGACCTTTCTCTCACCACACATCGACCTCTCGAAGGTCTGACCTTGTCTTTCAAAGGTAATTTAGTTATTATGACCTCTTTATGACCTATTTTTTACCTCTTTATGACCTCTTCTTTTTAATCAGTGGTGTGGCCTGGTATTAACACTGGGTCGATATCGAAGCAACGAGATTAAAGTAGATTTTATGAGGTGTCTTTTCACAAGGGTCACCTTCGGTACGGGGTCAAGCTAACCGAGATGACGTAGGACCTTGTCCAGTGACGTAGACGGTATGGAGAAAGAGGGGGGGTGGGTGTCTCCTTTTAAGGTGATGCTCTGTGTTCTGTTGACAAGTGTGAACCATTTTGATTTTGTTTTGATTGTTTACTGTTGTAAATATTGTGTATGTGTGTGTGTGTGAGAGAGAGAGAGAGAGAGAGAGAGAGAGAGAGAGAGAGAGAGAGAGAGAGAGAGAGAGAGAGAGAGCACCGCGCCCCCCCTATTTCACCATGATGGCAAGAGCCTTTTCAGATTCACCTCTTGACCTTCCCGTCTGGTCCATGCAGGTCAGGTCAAAGGTTAAGCTGTGATAACAGTGATAAGGAATTTTCTTTTTTTTGTTTTCCTAGGTTTTTTGATAACAGGCTCCCATGTGTCTAGGTGACGTGAGCTCAATAGATAGTAATTTCTTTATCTTCAGCGTCACATAGATGTTACGTGTGTTTGTGTACCGTCACATAGATGTTACGTGTGTTTGTGTACCGTCACATAGATGTTACGTGTGTTTGTGTACCGTCACATAGATGTTACGTGTGTTTGTGTACCGTCACATAGATGTTACGTGTGTTTGTGTACCGTCACATAGATGTTACGTGTGTTTGTGTACCGTCACATAGATGTTACGTGTGTTTGTGTACCGTCACATTGATGTTACGTGTGTTTGTGTACCGTCACATAGATGTTACGTGTTCGTGTTCTCTCTGTGACAGACCGAGACAGAAACCGTCACGGAGACCGTCACGGAAGTGGAGACCGAGTCTGTGACGGAGACCGAGTCTGTAACGGAGACGCAAGAGGTGACGGCAACCGTGACGGAGGCTCCGGTCACGACCACCGTCACACAGATCTTCACTGTGGCCAAAGCCCATAGTGGAGGAGGTGGAGGTGAGTTGGTGGTGGTGGTGGTACTGTTTACCTGTTTGCTCCAACAGAAGGAGGGAGTCCTGACGCCTCCTGTTTACCTTTTTGCTCCAACAGAAGGAGGGAGTCCTAACGCCACTGTTTACCTGTTTGCTCCAACAGAGGGAGGGAGTCCTAACGCCACTGTTTACCTGTTTGCCCCAACAGAGGGAGGGAGCCCTAACGCCACTGTTTACCTGTTTGCTCCAACAGAAGGAGGGAGTCCTAACGCCTCTGTTTACCTGTTTGCTCCAACAGAGGGAGGGAGTCCTAACGCCTCCTGTTTACCTGTTTGCTCCAACAGAGGGAGGGAGTCCTAACGCCACTGTTTACCTGTTTGCTCCAACAGAGGGAGGGAGTCCTAACGCCACTGTTTACCTGTTTGCCCCAACAGAGGGAGGGAGTCCTAACGCCACTGTTTACCTGTTTGCTCCAACAGAGGGAGGGAGTCCTAACGCCTCCTGTTTACCTGTTTGCTCCAACAGAGGGAGGGAGTCCTAACGCCACTGTTTACCTGTTTGCCCCAACAGAGGGAGGGAGTCCTAACGCCACTGTTTACCTGTTTGCCCAACAGAGGGAGGGAGTCTTAACCCCCCGTTGGTGCCACTGTTTACCTGTTTACCCCAACAGAGGGAGGGAGTCTTAACCCCCCGTTGGTACTACTGTTTACCTGTTTACCCCAACAGAGGGAGGGAGTCCTAACGCCACTGTTTACCTGTTTGCCCCAACAGAGGGAGGGAGTCCTAACGCCACTGTTTACCTGTTTGCCCAACAGAGGGAGGGAGTCTTAACCCCCCGTTGGTGCCACTGTTTACCTGTTTACCCCAACAGAGGGAGGGAGTCTTAACCCCCCGTTGGTGCTACTGTTTACCTGTTTACCCCAACAGATAGAGATGACTCATCCTGTGTTGATGCTGTGGTCATAATGGGAGAAAGAATACTTCCCACGTATTCCCTGCGTGTCGTAGAAGGCGACTAAAAGGGGGAGGGAGCTGGGTGGGGGCTGGAAATCCTCCCCTCTCATTTTTTAATTCGTCAAAAGAAGGCACAGAGAAAGGGGCCAAGTGAGGATATATTCCCTCTTAAGGCTCACTCCTCTTGCTCTTAACGCTACCTCGCTGACGCGGGAAATGGCGACTATGTATGAGAAAAAAGATAGATAGGTAGATAGATATGTATGAAAATAGATAGATAGATAGAATATGTATGAAAAAAATAGATAGGTAGATAGATATGTATGAAAAAATAGATAGATAGGTAGATAGATATGTATGAAAAAATAGATAGATAGGTAGATAGATAGAATATGTATGTGTAAAAGATAGATAGATAGGTAGATAGATATGTATGGAAAAATAGATAGATAGGTAGATAGATATGTATGAAAAGATAGATAGGTAAATAGATAGAATATGTATGAAAAAATAGATAGATAGGTAGATAGATATGTATGAAAAAATAGATAGGTAGATAGATAGATATGAAAAAATAGATTGATAGGTAGATAGATATTTATGAAAAGATAGATAGGTAAATAGAATATGTATGAAAAATAGAGAGATAGATAGATATGTATGAAAAAATAGATAGGTAGGTAGATAGATAGATATGAAAAAATAGATAGATAGGTAGATAGATATGTATGAAAAACTAGATAGATAGATATATTGATCATGTACTAAGTTCGTTGTGTTTCCCCGCCTAGGTTACGGGAGCTCGCCTGGTTACGGAAGTTCGATCAAGTTCGGCTACTCAGGCTAATGACGTGTTGGGTCACGTGACGCGCCACACCGCATGACGTCACAAGCACCCAAGTAGCCAATGGGGTGGAAGCAAGAGACCTGGCTTCGATTCCCCTCCACAAATAACCGTGGAGGTAACTCTGTAGTTGAAGATAGAGCACTCTAACACTTAAGGAGCTGTAGTAGAGTAGTAGAATTAGCGCTAATTATGTATTGACCAAGCTGCTCCCGCTAAATTAGGATGCTAACATGTAGCACCCCCTTTTAGTACACCGTAGATGTTGTTAATCCTATTATAACCCAGGGTTCCCTGTATGCCCAGATGTCATGGGTCATTAGAGGTCACTGTCCCTCTCCTCAAGGTCACTGAGGGTCATAAGGGTGACCTGAAATGTCACACAACCAGCTGTAAACGGGTCACACATCTGATCCGTGACGTCAGAGAGGCGCTCCTTATTGTTTCGCCTCCTCAACCAATCAGCAGATAGCCCTCATCCACATCATAAGTGACGTCAGAGAGACGCTCATTGGCCATCCATTTAGACCAATCAGCAGGCTTGCCTTCTTGCGCATACCACCTTTCATTTTTTTTACTCTGAATTTATTGAATAAATGCGATAAAAATACAGGGCATTGCATGACTCGTGTAGTTTATATATTTGATCTAGAAAACTGTTTTGTACAGGTTGAAGGAAGATTATCTATCGTAATAATTGTGCAAAATAGATATGAAAGTAGTGAATAGTGTTATTTCTGTCCCTTCGAGGTAATTGAAAAGAAGAGATAGAGGTTGATAGACAGAAAGAAGAACAGATAGATAGACATGTTCATGTACGTAAGGAGGTGTGTGTGTGTGTGTGTCTGTCTGTCTGTCTGTGTGTATGTGTGTGTGTGTGTGTGTGTGTGCCTATCATTCCTTAGTATGATCAATATTGAATAATCTACTTAATAAAATATATTATTCCTTCATTACTGACCCCCATAAGACTAGAAGTGATCAAGACTTTGACCTCATTATGTATCATCTTTTTACTAATAACGTACGATTGAGTTTGTGTTTTAATTGGTAATATGAATGAACAATTAACACTTGAAAACTGTTGATGAATGATTAACCTGATAGGCCAATTAATCGTGGCTTTTGAAAAGATTAATATAATCCTGTAGAAAATACCACAGATTCAGCATTTATGATTTTGAAAATATTCTTTATTATTATTATTATTATTATTATTATTATTATTATTATTATTATTATTATTATAACCAAGAGGACCCCTCTCTCTATGGGCTCCTTCAGCTTATGTAGGCTGCGCTGCTTCCAGTAGCAGGGAAATGAAAGACTTTTACTCTGGAGTGAGAAAGTCGTCCATGTGAGTGGCCTTCTTGTCAACAGGCAATGTCGCAGCTGGTGTATATATATATATATATATATATATATATATATATATATATATATATATATATATATATATATTCCTGCTCTCATATTTATGATTCAGTGGCAGGTTTATTTTCATCATTATCCCAAAGCTTTCCTCCCCCATTAAACCTAAGTCTCCCTTAAAATTCTCAAAATTTCATTTTCTCTCGTGATCTCATTACAGAAAACGTATAAGGGATACTTTTTTGTTTCTGTAATATAGACATTTAATGTTATTTCTGTACGTTGTATCGCCATCTGTAATGGATTCAGGTCAGCAATGTAAGAGACGAGGGTTTTTCTTCTCTATCTGAGCAAGAAGATAAGGAGACCGACCGTTATCAATAGATAACCTCTTATCTCTACACCTATGGACATATTCTTTTGTCTTATCTTTATCGCTTGTATAATGCCCCTATCCACGTTTTCTTCCATATTGAATAAATTTTTTTGATAAATGGATGATTGATATTTGATATTATAGTCTGGATCTGATGGAAAAATTAATTGATTTGGTGACAAGTGGAAAAAAAAAAGTTGGTACGTTTGTAAAAAAAAAAATACTATGGCGCATTTTTTTTCTTTTTTTTTCTTCCCTGTACATGTAAAAATAATTGGAATCTACATATGTATTGATTTGTATAAGTAAATAGATATATGTATATATTAACATATGTAAACACACACATAGACTGTAATGATGCAATGTTTTGCCCCTGAACATACAAGAGGCATGTGGGGGATAAAACGAATTGGATGGATGTGGTATAGGGTGGGTGACGTGATGTGAATTGGAACTCGTTCATGGCAGAGGAAGAAAGCAACAGCAGCGGTGGTGGTCAAGGTTTGATGGTAGGCCTAGATTTCCATACATTATACATTATACATTTAGAAATACAGAAATGGAACGGTGTTCACTTTGTACATTGTGAAGAATTAAAGGGAAGAGGAGAACGAACAGTGATTGAGGGTCTGTTGCTATACATTGCAAGGTGTGAATAGGTCATTAGGCCTAATCTCCCGTCAGGATCGGGAGAGGGATTGGGTATTTAGGCCTATCTTCTATCAGGGTCGTGAAAGGGATTTTAGATTATAATTACGGGTCACAAAACCTTGAATGCCTTTTTCAGGTCTTCAATATGATTATAAGACCATGATATAGACGGCCATTCACGCCACATAGTAGTAGTAGTAGTAGTAGTAGTAGTAGTAGTAGTAGTAGTAGTAGTAGTAGTAGTAATAGTAGTATAGTAAAGACTGAATACAGAGGGTGATGAAGATATGAATCGGGTCAGCTGAAAAAGGGAGGGGGACAGTACAAGTGTAATAATGGATCTAATTGGTTAACAAATTACATTATGGGTCCCTCTCCTATATATATTTTGTCTAACGAGGAGGTGATTTGACCTTAAGCTTGTTAACTGCCAAAAGGGAAGGGGGGGGGAGGGGTCATTTTAAGGCCCTGAGCGAACAAGTTGAAACCAGAAGTCGAAAGATCTTTCTCAACACCTTCGCTCTGGTGTTAAGGGGTCATTCTAAGGCCATGTACACACACACACACACTCTCTCTCTCTCTCTCTCTCTCTCTCTCTCTCTCTCTCTCTCTCTCTCTCTCTCTCTCTCTCTCTACTGTGTCGCTAGGGGAAATCGAGGGGAAAGCGAGGGAAAGTCAGGTTATGAATGATAGAATGATGTCGTTCGTGAGCGATGCTCCTTGAAGAAAATGAGATTTGAGGTGCGGTACTTTTCCAAAAGAAGGATCTGAGAAGGGGGCCAAGTGAGGATTTCCCCCCCCCCCTCTTAGGCTCAGTCCTCTGTTCTGAACGCTACCTCGCTACCGCGGGAAATATATGTATATATATATATATATATATATATATATATATATATATATATATATATATATATATATATATATATTGGAAAAGATCACAATTTTGCGCGTGATCAAGATATTCCTATGAGTCCACGGGGACAATGGAACACGAAAAGTTCCCAAGTGCACTTTCGTGTAATAATCACATCATCAAGGGAGACACATAGGAATATATATATATATATATATATATATATATATATATATATATATATATATATATATATATATATATATATATATATTCACGTTTTCTTTTTTATTTGAGGGGAGACTGGTACAGTGTTGAAGACAGGGTTCGAACCAGGCTAATAATGTCTTCGGCTAAGCTGTCATTAAGGGCGTGTGGTACGAAGGATAATAAATAAATGATAATTACGAGATAAAGAAATTTAAGGGGTAACTATACTGTATATATGTGTGGCCTGTGGATTTTATTTATTTATTTATTTTTTTACATCTTGGAGGACATGTTCAGTGCTATAAACGAAGACTTGAGATCATGACGTCATGGCTTTGATGACGAAGACCTTAGGGACCCGTGACGTCATGGCTTAGATTGATGACGAAGACCTCAGGGACCCGTGACGTTATGGCTTTGATGACGGAGACCTCAGGGACCCGTGACGTCATGGCTTAGATTGATGACGGAGATCTCAGGGACCCGTGACGTCATGGCTTAGATTGATGACGGAGATCTCAGGGACCCGTGACGTCATGGCTTAGATTGATGACGGAGACCTCAGGGACCCGTGACGTCATGGCTTACATTGATGACGAAGACCTCAGGGACCCGTGACGTCATGGCTTACATTGATGACGAAGACCTTAGGGACCCGTGACGTCAAGGGCTAGAGGGTGGTGAAGACCTCAGGGCCAGAAAATGGCGAAGACCCTCAGAGACCATGACGACAAGGGACTAGAATATAGCGAAGACCCTCAGAGACCATGAGTCACGGGGCCAGAATATGGCGAAGACCTCAGAGGCCTCATGACGTCACGGGACCAAAGTATAGCGAAGACCCTCAGAGACCACGACGTCACGGGGCATGTATATAGCGAAGACCCTCAGAGACCATGACGCCACGGGACCACAGTATAGCGAAGACCCTCAAGAGACCATGACGCCACGAGACCATAGTATAGCGAAGACCCGCAGAGACCATGACGTCACGGGACCACAGTATGGCGAAGACCCTCAGAGACCATGACGTCACGGGACCACAGTATAGCGAAGACCCTCAGAGACCATGACGCCACGAGACCACAGTATAGCGAAGACCCTCAGAGACCATGAAGTCAGGGGGCCACAGTATAGCGAAGACCCTCAGAGACCATGACGTCACGGGACCACAGTATAGCGAAGACCCTCAGAGACCATGAAGTCAGGGGGCCACAGTATAGCGAAGACCCTCAGAGACCATGACGTCACGGGACCACAGTATAGCGAAGACCCTCAAAGACCATGACGTCACGTCACGGATCACATAGAGACGTTAATAGCCTACATCACCAGACCGTCCTCTTCCGCCATTACCTGTAAATGTAAACAAAAGCTCAAAACAAATACATGTTATAAATTAAAAAAAAAAAAAAGCTAATTGGGCTGAAACAAAAGAGCCAATTGGACTGAAAAAAAAAGAGCCAATTGGGCTATTTTTTTCCCTCCCTTTTTTTTATACCCTTTTATTGCAAAGGGTCTGAACTAAAATGCTCTTAATTGAACGCTATTTTTAGTAACTTTTTCAATTAACTTTTATCCGTCGGAAATAACTTTGCTTTAGACTCCGCCAAGTTCGTATGTAGAGTTAGGGTCTTCATACATTGACGAAGTAGACCATTGTACAAACGGAGCAACGGTTCAGAAGAATAGGATTTGAGGTTGTAGAAACAGCATTCAACTGTTTTATAGAGGATTCAACTGTTTCATAGAGGATTCAACTGTTTTATAAAGGATTCAACTGTTTCATAGAGGATTCAACTGTGTTTTATAGAGGATTCAACTGTGTTTCATAGAGGATTCAACTGTTTCATAGAGGATTCAACTGTTTTATAGAGGATTCAACTGTTTTATAGAGGATTCAACTGTGTTTCATAGAGGATTCAACTGTTTCATAGAGGATTCAACTGTTTCATAGAGGATTCAACTGTTTCATAGAGGATTCAACTTTTATAGAGGATTCAACTGTTTCATAAAGGATTCAACTGTTTCATAGAGGATTCAACTGTATCATAGAGGATTCAACTGTGTCATAGGGGATTTAACTGTGTCATAGAGGATTCAACTGTGTCATAGAGGATTCAACTGTGTCATAGAGGATTCAACTGTGTCATAGAGGATTCAGCTGTTTCATAGAGGATTCAACTGTTTCATAGAGGATTCAACTGTGTCATAGAGGATTCAACTTTTATAGAGGATTCAACTGTTTCATAAAGGATTCAACTGTTTCATAGAGGATTCAACTGTATCATAGAGGATTTAACTGTGTCATAGGGGATTCAACTGTGTCATAGAGGATTCAACTGTGTCATAGAGGATTCAACTGTGTCATAGAGGATTCAACTGTGTCATAGAGGATTCAGCTGTTTCATAGAGGATTCAACTGTGTCATAAAGGATTCAACTGTGTCATAGAGGTTCAGACTTAGCTACTCATGTCATTTTGGGAGGATCCCCAAGATGGGTTCGATGATAGTGTGTGATACACCAAGTTGTTTATTGTGGTATGTGATGGGACTATGAAGTTATCATATGCTATAGGGAAGTCGTGAGGGATGGGGGCTGGCTTTTTGTGTCAAGAGAAATGGGTAAAAATGGGTAAAATTGGGTAAAGGCATTAGGATTTTCCTAGGATGCGTCATACCCAATCCCTAGCGAAATCCTGTCCTATTACGAGTTTATGGAGGCAGTTCAGAGGAGCGTAGGAGGATGGTGTGGATTTGAAAGGAATGGAAGAACGCAGTGTTGACTCAAAGTCAGCTGAGGAGTGCATTTGGTTGTATGTTGAAGCAAGGGAAGCCACGGATACGAAAAGAGGAAAGAGCGTAGGAGACAAGACAGAACCTTGAAGGACGCCAGTGTCTGTACGTAGGAGGGACGACTTGATGTGTCGTCGAAGTGGGGAAAGCGCGGGACATGTGCCTCGCCAGAAACTGTTGTGAGATACTTTGAACCAAAGACCAAAAGTTATTCATTAATGGAATGAGATGGAACATTGTTTACGCTTCCTGTGGGTAAAGGAACGCACTGGATTACTAAATCCTTTTGGTAAAGGAACGCTTCGACTTAGGAGATATATGCAATTAATTATAGGCGCAGATGAAAACTTAAATGCGAATTAGAAGGAAGGAAGAGAGTGTTTCTTGGGTTTTTCAGGTACGTTCAGCGCCCAGAGGATCCTCAGAGATAAGTCTGGTGGAACGAAGAGTTAGAGTGATTTGAGGAAGAAAAGGGAAACACAGGCCTTCATCCCTGCAACAAGAACTACGACTCGTTGCCTCGTTAGAGAATGGTTTAACCAGTAGTTCAGCAGCTTATTCAGAGGTTCAAGAGATCCCACGGGCTGACCACCCATCCATACAGTCCCCCTCCCTACCTGCAGGGTTGGCCAGACAGTTGGCCCCCACTGTGACGTAGTTACGGCGCGTTACGGTGGTCGTCACTGGCTGCGTCACCCTCTCCGTCACATGCAGCGTCACGGTCCTCCTATTCGCCCTGTAACGTGGTACGAGCTTTGTCTGCGTCACCGTCTCCGTATCATACTGTGGGTCAAGAGAAAAAAATTGGTTCTTCGTTTTCTATGAGGTCTTTAGGGGGCTGCCGTGGTGGGGTGGTCTCCGTGGTCGTTTTGGCCTCGCGCGGCTCCCGGTTCGAATCCCGGTGTTGGGGCCCAACCATTTTTAGGCTATGGGAAGCGTCTGTTCATACAAAGTTACTGGGAAATGTGATTTACTAGTTTTAAAAAGGGGAATTGTACTGGTTCGTACTGGTTTTCGAACCAGTTGCTAATACTGGGCTGTTATGTTGTGTGTTCTGGTGTCAGGTTTGAAATAGTGGATAAGATCGCGTTCGTGAGTGTGGTACTGGCTGAGATTGCGTTCGTGAGTGTGTAGTACTGGCTAAGATCGCGTTCGTGAGTGTGTAGTACTGGCTAAGATCGCGTTCGTGAGTGTGTTACTGGCTGAGATTGCGTTCGTGAGTGTGTAGTACTGGCTAAGATCGCGTTCGTGAGTGTGTAGTACTGGCTAAGATCGCGTTCGTGAGTGTGTTACTGGCTGAGATTGCGTTCGTGAGTGTGTAGTACTGGCTAAGATCGCGTTCGTGAGTGTGTAGTACTGGCTAAGATCGCGTTCGTGAGTGTAGTACTGGCTAAGATCGCGTTCGTGAGTGTGTAGTACTGGCTAAGATCGCTTTCGTGAGAGTGTAGTACTGGCTAAGATCGCGTTCGTGAGTGTAGTACTGGCTAAGATCGCTTTCGTGAGTGTAGTACTGGGTGGCGTTCTCGCCCGCTCCACTTACCTGGGTCAGGTAGTCGGTCTGCGTGTGGAACTGGGTCAACGTGACGTGGTTCTGGGGAGGAAGAAATGCCACCTGTGCGTTGGGGACGTAGACGCCACGGGCTCTGTGGTTCTGTGTGGATAAAGACGCCATCAGAACCCAGGATTAAGACACACCTGAACAATGGCGGGAAGATATTAACAGACAATATCCCTGGCTTGTTTTTTTTTTACGTACACAGACGTACCTTCGTCTGTTGTGTAGCATTGTACCGTCGTGCACCGTCGTACCGTTCTCCGTCAGCCGGTGCTTGTAGTGCCAACAGCAGTGCCAAAGTTAGACAAGTACTGAGGAAGAAAACGTACATCTGTCTGCGTTAGCAACACTGTATTATTCATATGTAGTAGATTTAAGAAGACATTGTGTTTGAATATATGTATTTATATATGTACTTAGATGTGTAGTTACATGTATCTTCCACGTACATATACATGATTGTTCTGTGTCTCGTAAAGGAGAGAAGCCTTAGTGGACGACTGACTGAGGTACGTCAACTTATAGCGTCACTGTACGATGGTTCAGATGGACGGAGACGACCCAAGTGTGTGTGTGTGTGTGAAACTCAGCTTTCGCTCTGGTGAAGATCTTCGCGCTAGAGTTATGTATATATATCACCTCCACCTCCTTTCTTCTCTTCACTGAGGAGGCAGGAATCTCTAATTATGGTGATAATGACAATTATTAGAGTTTTTACCGCTCTCTACGTCCACACGTGTGCCTGGAGGTAAGGATGTGAATATCCATGTTGATGGTCGTGTGGAAGGCGGGATTGCAGAAAGCGAAGGCCTCGAGTTCATTCGGGGAACTCTTGGAGGCTCGTGTAGAGTGTTGATTGGAGGGTTGTAGGAAGTGAAGGTTTTGGGAGGGGGTTTGGGCTTGGATGGGGTTTTTGGAGTGTTGAGTGATAGGACGGGTTTCGAAGGTTTTAAAAGGAGTTACAGAGCATTTTGAGAGGGACAGAGAGAGTGTGTATGTATTTCAAGGGAGCTCCTTCTTCCTCAGGGTAAGTTAGGGTGTCCAGTGGGGTCCCGTAGTGCTCAGTGCTGGCACCGCTCCTGTTTCTGGTGTGCTTAGCGAGTGCTTTTCGATCAAGGGAGTTTCAGGTATGGGAGAAAAATTCAGGGAGTCATTGATCCCATGGGATCCAAACCACTCCACTATTAATCAGTCGAGGTTCTGTGTTGATCTTACCACTTCGGTAAACCCTACGTTCATATATGGTTCTCAGAGGGAAAAATTTATGTGAATTCTATCCTTCGTCGTTGAACATCATATTGCCCTCACTAGGCCTGTCCCAGCCCAACTGGGCTGTTATGCAACGTCTGTTGTTGGGTAGTTAGACTTCATGCTTTCCAACTGCCAGGGTCGTTAGGGCCGTCAACGTCAAGTTATAACCACCAATTATAAAATCTTGATCACTCCCTTTGGATGTTTGAGATATACTCTAAGGCCAGACACTCTGTCGGTGCATATGTGGCCTAATCTGTGCATATATATAGCTTAAAGTAAGTTTATATAATATGTACTGAGGTCCTTGAAGCAAAGGAATGTTCATTGCAATTTTTTTTTTTTTTTTTTTTTAAGAGAAACTCAATGGGAGACGAAGAGGAACCCTGGCGCACAAGTGAAAGTTAGTGGCTGACGAAGATGCGCGTCATAACCTGCAGTTGATTTTTTCAGCGGATGATGACCTCACTGGTATCTTAATTGCCTTTCCCACCTCACCGTGGTAGCGTCAGGAACAGACTAATCTAACGAAGGCCTTCTCCCTAAACATGTACACTCGAGCTGTCGTATGCAAGCGCCTATTCATCCACACCCTTGATCACTTGACATGCCCAGGATCAACGTGATGAAAGCACGTCGCCCCTCATATACCACATCGATCAGTTAGCTTTGTCCTATGCACGTCTCCGACCCTTCCCAAAGTTCAGGCCCCGATGCCCCAAAGCTCCTCCTTCACTCCATCCTTCTATCCTCCTCCTTTGTCTTTCCCTTTGGTTCCTCCCTCCACCTCTGATGCATACGTCATCGCACTCTTTATTTCTATTGTTGATAATTATAATAGTGATAATGATAATGATAAATGTTATCAGTAGCATTAGATGATGAATGCTCACTTGTTTAGGTGTGTATTCAACCAACACATTACAACTGATCTAAAAGAATTAGTCGTGGATGTACAAGGCTCTGAAAATTCTTCACAGAAAACGTGTAGGGGGTGTGTATTAGCCCCCCCCCCCCTTCTTCCAGCTCGCACACACACACACACACACACACACACACACACACACACACACACACACACACACACAAGGTGAGGGAGGGAGTTGCCTCCTACCCCTTCGCCTGTGTTCAAAACATCGACTGACAAAGTGATTTTCTTAACTATCCACTGCAATCGAACGAAATGATCTCTTAACTAAGAGACATTTGTGGAGATCTGGTGTGTGTGTGTGTCTCTTAAACCTCGTTCACCGTGGGTTAATGGTTCGCGTTGATTACCGGGGTTCGCACCCTGGACCGGGGCCTTTTGGCTCACAGTCAACCCAGCTGTTCATGATCCCCTTCGGAGCGTACCAAAAGGAAGGCAATATTAATAAACTTCATAAGGATAATTCATAGGTAATTAAACTCAGCTGGAGAGGTTATCTAAGTCTCTCTTATGCTTCTTCATAAGCGACAGAACATGGTGTGCGTGGGTGTGTGTGTGTGTGTGGAAGTGGCTTCAGGGAGGGAGGGAGGGAGGAGGAGGAGGAGGAGGAGGGGTTAGCAAGAAGGTATATATATGAAGGAGGCAGGAGGGAGGGAGACAGCCTTCGTCTCGCTATACCTGCCGGCAGAGGTGGTCAGACACTGAGCCATGAACAAGTGCAGTTCTCCCAACATGTTGCGGTGAGTTGACGGTTCTTAATTGGACTTGGTTGACTTCCTGGGAGCTAATCGGTCCTCCCTAAGGGGGAAAGGGGTGGTGATGTATACTAGAGGGGGGGGGGGGGTCATGGTTAACGAGGTGGTTTAGTTCTTCTCATAGTTAATGGGGTAGTTTTGGGGTCATAAGAACCAGGGAGTTTTGGTTTGATTGGGTAGTTAAGCTGTGTAAACCGTGGGTTTCATGGTTAATTGGGTAGTTAAGCTGTATAGACCCCGAGGGTGGGAGGGTCCTCTTTTGCTTGATTGGCTAGTTAAGGTCTGTGAGTCAGTGGTCTCTTGGCTAATTGGTAGTTAGTTAAGGTGTATGGACCAGGGACCTCTTAGTTGAATGGTAGCTAAGGTGTATAAACCTCGAGTCTTTTATTTTCTGATGGTTTAGCTAAGCTACGCATAAAACTGCACCGTTAAACCACTCACGTTACTTGAGTAGCTTTAATAGAGTGATTACTGTATTTATTAATTATTCTTATACATTTGTTATCCAATCAGCAACGTGTTGAAGTCTATTTACCAATCTAGAGAGACCAGTAAGGGGTCAAGTCGAGTACAAGATCAATATATTCACTCGTTGTTATGGTTGATAGTTCCAGTTTCTACCGCCAGAGGCGCTCTGATGGTTGCGGCGCTGATGCTGGCTGCGGCAACTGCGGCAGAGATAAGGGACTGCGGCGGCAGTGGAGTCTCCTATTCCCAGAAGGTAAACACACACGAGACATTTTCTGTTCCAGCTGAAATTTCGGGCGATTAAAGAAAATGGATTTAAGTTCGTATTCCTTTAGGTAAATATGGCTACGTTTTCTTTCTCGCTTATTACCACGTTGACCCTACCCAAGTCACATTTTCTCTACATGGCACCCTTCTTGTATACGCCTTACCTGGAGATACTCAGTAGGATTATACCTCCGTAATTCGAGCATTCAGTTTCGTCCTTATTGCTTTTATGTGAGGGTAGTATCATACAGACTGCCACCTGTCACCTTGAGCCATATCTACATTGGAAATCCTTACTAGATAATCAATGATGTTGTCACTTCCTCCCTTGAGAAACTCGCCTGCAATCCCATCCACTCCAGCCGCTTTGCCGTACTTCATCTTACGCAAGATTTTCACTACTTCCTCTCTTTTCACAATACCTTTCTTCATAGAGACTCAGTACACACGCCACCTTGTCCCAAGAACACCAATTTCGTCTCCGCATCATGCAACACATTCAAAAAATGAAGCTGTTCATTTCACCTGTTTTTTGCTCCCTCATTCTTCATTTTCTTCTCGTTCCAATCATTTTTATTCTCAGTAGTTCATCGGTATCCCCCTCTCTCTATATCTCTTATTTGCCTCACTTTCCAAATTTCGTATCTTTCTCGTGATCTCTTGCCGCTTATACAAGAAATAGGAACTCGCAGAATCAAACATGCATTTGCTATTTTGCACAGTTTTCTATGATTACAAAAGTTTGAAAGAAAATGGAAGCATAGGCGCCATTTTTTTTTCGTATTTTATCAACAAACTTTAACACGTAACTGTGTACTTAGTGCAAGAGTTGTTAGGAGCAACGACTTTGCCATCTCATAGCATTTATTAAGGCATTACATGTCCTAAAATAACTGAAAATCGTACTTTATTAGTTACGTGAATAATCGTTGTTGTATTACTTAAATACACTTGTTAGCAACAAACTGCTCAAAGAATTAGAATAGTTTTCGAAATTCTTATCTTCGAATCCATGTAGAGGAATTTGATTTGGTGTTTGCCTCTTGTGTTATGGTATTTTAACGGTATTTAATGAGCGAGAAGTTGACTAGTGTTTTGGAAACCAAGTTTCACAACACAAAATTTACAATTCAAAAATCTTTGGTTACTTCTGCTGGCTGGTGGGTTAGCGTCAGTGTTAAACTGCTATACTCAACCTGGCAGTTGCTATATTCCCATTGCATGTATTGGTGTACAACCTGTCTTTCTTTTTGTTCAAATATATATAGATATCGCTTTTACATGCTGTAACAAAACTACGATGTAAAAGCGTTTGAATTAGGTGAGCTTCACTTCCTTCTTGTGCGATGTCCTTGTTCTCCATTGCTCCTTCATATATATATATATATATATATATATATATATATATATATATATATATATATATATATATATATACATCTCAATATCCTCTGTTAAGTCTCCCTCAGGATACCATGCATTAACTCATTGGCTCAAATTGATGCTGCAGGCTAGGGCATGTGTGCCCAGGGTACGATACATGATCAGCGGGGGACGTACAGCAACCTCTCCACCCTCGGCCACCATAACCTACCATCATGTGAACACCCAGCTGCTCACACAGGTCAGGGGCGTCGTCTTGTGAGTTCTGTCAACCTACATAATCAGGTGATGAATAAGGGATAGAGGATAGACGTCTCAGAACCCTACGATGTATTTTGAGAGACCTGTAATTTTGCTTGAAAACCTTGAAATTACATTTAGAATCCTTTATGTTATAGTAAATAGATTTGAATTATTGTAATCTTACTATTTTGATAGCGTGCATGAGCATTTCATATATATAATTTTGTGTTGTGGTTTTGATAATGTCTATCTATTAGTAGCTCTTCTTTAGCAAAATAAAAGGAGGTTGAACAGTCGAATATAATACTTTTATCTGTTTATTTCTGCCGTTCCAGTATTTTACAGGGAACTGTCATACCTTGTACGCGAGAGTCTTTTAAAAAATTATGAAATTTTTAATTTATCACTGTATGAATTCTGAAGATGTCACTGTTGCTTGTCAACAGCACAAGACGAAGTCAGTGACGCGCACGAAACGTGTGACCTTCTTCAAGACGCTCAACCTGACGGTGTCGCAGTACGTGACGCAGACGGTGCCGCAGGTGGTCGTAAGTACCAAGTACCACGAGGAGGTCCTCACCGTCAGCAGACCCTGCCAGGTGCCAGCAGGTAACATCCTTCCACTCTCATGGTCCTTGCTTAAGGAGATGAGGTCCGCGTCTTTACCTTCCTGCTTCTGTAGCCTCATTTCCATTGCCCCCTTTTTTTGACATGGCCTATCTTCTCCTAACCTCACCTTTCTTTAGGGGGATTTGTGTATAAATACAGCACCTGGAAAGGCGCAGAACTAAGCTAAACTCCATACTAGGGTAAACAATGCTTAACAAGACGCAATAATAGGCTAAACAACACGAAAGCAACACCAGGTGTGGCGTGATATTTGAAAGTTTGTGTTGCCGAAGGTCCATTAATAGCTGGTGTTCTTGTTTACAGGTTACAGTGGCCTGAATAGCTAATTGACTGGATGGGTTGTGAGGGATAAGCGTTCTTCCAGCTCTAGTCATTCACCTGGAGGGCGTCTTAACACGCATGGAAGGTCTCCATTTCTAGCTGCACTCCTAGAAAGTTTCCAACTCTTAGCCACGCTCCTGAAAAGACTTTCCCCCAGTTCTGGCCACATTCCTGGAAGGTCTCCTCCAGTTCGAGCCACACTTGGAAGTTTTTTTCCCAGCTCTGGCCACTCTCCTGGAAGGTCGTCCCCACCAGTTCTAGCCACACTCCAGGAAGGTATCCAGCTCTAGTTACGTCTCTGGAAGGTCACCTGCCTTTATGACACTCATGGGGGGGTGGTTTGGTTTCCAGCACGAACCCCACTCATGGAAGGTCCTCAGCTCAAGCCACCACACTCATGAGTGGGTCTCCAGACTAGCCACACCCTTGGAAATCATCCAGCTCTCTCTACCCGCACTGCTGGAAGGTCGCCAGCTCAAGTCACGGGCCTGGAAAGTCTCCAGTTCCAGCCACAGTACTGGAAGGTATCAGTTTTCCCTATAGTGTGCATTCATCCAAAGAACGTAGAAACTTTTGTCGTTTTGAAACGACCTAATCAACTGATTATGCTTACATACGTAGTTGAATTAATTGTCAGAAATCCAATTGGGCTTTGACCTGTAGTTTAATCAGTCATTCATCCAACTTTAAGGACAAAGTAACAGAAATCTTATACTTGTCCTCCGGACCAAACCATTTTCCCTCTCCTCTTCCTCTCACCATCTGTTGAGTTATGCATTAAAAGAAAAAGTGCTTCTTGATGCTAAGACATTCGTTATAGAACCGATCCTAAGTCGTAAACGAAGGTGGGTCAAATGGTCAACAACGAAATTGTAGCATGTGTGTGTGAGTAAACCTGTACTAATTGCGTCGTTCTTAGATTATGAAATTCCGTGTAACATCCCCAACTTGTGGTAACATTTTGTTTGCCCGTGTGCTGATCACCTTCCCCTCTCCTGGAAACTTTCATGTTAAAGAATATTTGTCATATGTGTATTAAAAAAAAAAAAATGGAATCCCTTTCCGGAGCAATGGTATGTGTGTGCCCTCTGTTTATTTCGTTGTTTTAAGGCGAGTGGTATTTATAACCAGTTAGTTTTCTCCCTAGACAGTTCATTATATTTTTGGCCATTTAGTTCTAACTCAGTCAGTCAGTTTTATCTATACCGGTTACATTTTTTTTCTTCATCTTCATCGAGTCAGTTTCAACAAGGGCAAGTTAGCTTTATCCTCTGTCGTCCAACCTTCATCTTAGAAATGTATTCTCGCATATCACTTCCTTATCGAAACCTTGAGTAGTTTCTTATTAAGACTTCATGTGAGGAAGTGTGATATGTGATAAATATTAATATGTAGATAATGGCTACAATCACGGAAAGGATAGTAATTAGGTATACTGTTGTCATCGAAATAAGTGTGGAATATATAGGTTCGAGATGACATATCTCGGGTGCAGTTCTGTTGGAAAGGTTGTTATTTCAGTAATTAAGAATAATATGTGGGATTATTAGCGTAGAGATGTGATAAGAGACCAGGGAATTTTATTTTTTCCGCCTACGTAAGCGGTTTTCGTTGCTCAGCTAATCGATTAGTCCATGTGCCGCTATGGGTTCTATGATCCTATCGATGAACGAGAACTACGCGGGTGTTTACGTCCATATTAATACCATAATAAAATCTAAATTTGTAGTTATTTATCCATTAAAAAATATGAATTATCGTATCGTGTATCTTTTAAAATGACGATGGAATAAATGAAGGCGGCGTGTGCGGGGCGGAGTTAGCCAGCCACGTCAAAACAAGGATGGCATCGTCTGCTCGTGATCGCCTCTCTGTCATCCAGCGGCATTTGAAATGCCGTCATGGGGACGAATCCAAGGACAGCCCAGCAGCCCAGGGAGATGGTGATGGGGGCGTGGGCCACGACGGGAATGGGGAGAGCACAAGGAAGGGGACGCACAAGGGCGGCGTGAGGTGGGAGACGGCGTCGGCCAAGCCTTCCCCCAGCGGCCCCGCTACTGACCCAACCCCAGACACCAGAGCTCCTCTGCCGACATTACCGAAGAGACGGTAAACACCAGATGACAGCTGTCTTATCATTGGGGAAACGAGTCGTGAACCGAGATTTTTAAATTGTCTTTTGGGTTCAGTTCAACTTAGTAAGCCAAAGTGAACCCTAGTTTCGTGTCTTCCACCGAATTTTTTAGTATTTTAGTATTTTAGTATTTTCCAAGTTTGTTTTAGTATTTTCCAAGTTTATTTTAGTATTTTCCAAGTTTATTTTAGTATTTTCTAAGTTTATGTTAGTATTTTCAAAGTTTGTTTTAGTATTTTCCAAGTTTATTGTAGTATTTTCCAAGTTTATTTTAGTATTTTCCAAGTTTGTTTTAGTATTTTCCAAGTTTATTTTATCAGGTAAAGATGAACATTACTGACCTGTTACAATAATGGAAGCTCGAACAGTGTGATTGTCTTAATGTGTCACAATCATTATATACGCTCTAGTTATGACGAGTATATGATGAATTATGACTCTTCCTGTATAGAGGACTATGTCATTTTGGCATTAGTTAAAAGTAGTTGTGAGGAGCATTAGGGTATTAGTTGTCATAGGTTGAGGCATTAGGCAGGAACATTAGTTTAAAGACATTAGGTAGAATTAGTTGGTAGGAGCATTACGTAGAAGCCTCTTGAAATCATTGCATGAGTCGCCCTCTGCCATTGGCCTGTTAACGGTGAAGTAGTAAAGGATGAAAAGCGGCACTTGAGTCCATCAGTTATGACGGCTCTTTTGCTGTGGCCACCCCCATTGAGGGAGTTCCCGAAGGGATCAGGTGTCAAGAGATATAGATAAAAGTTCCAGTTTAGGGGTACGTTGAAACTTAATTTCAGAATAGAGATACATTGAAAGTAATTTCAGAATATCCGTAAGTTTGTTCTACATTGATGTTGCCATGTGTGGAGAATACCATGAGATTGGCAGGGAACGATTTGGATAATAATCATACATACTGCAGAAGCTGGTGACTGAGTTTGGTAAAGTGTGTGAAAGAAGAAAGTTAAGAGTAAATGTGAATAAGAGCAAGGTTATTAGGTACAGTAGGGTTGAGGGTCAAGTCAATTGGGAGGTGAGTTTGAATGGAGAAAAACTGGAGGAAGTGAAGTGTTTTAGATATCTGGGAGTGGATCTGGCAGCGGATGGAAACATGGAAGCGGAAGTGGATCATAGGGTGGGGGAGGGGGCGAAAATTCTGGGAGCCTTGAAGAATGTGTGGAAGTCGAGAACATTATCTCGGAAAGCAAAAATGGGTATGTTTGAAGGAATAGTGGTTCCAACAATGTTGTATGGTTGCGAGGCGTGGACTATGGATAGAGTTGTGCGCAGGAGGATGGATGTTCTGGAAATGAGATATTTGAGGACAATGTGTGGTGTGAGGTGGTTTGATCGAGTAAGTAACGTAAGGGTAAGAGAGATGTGTGGAAATAAAAAGAGCGTGGTTGAGAGAGCAGAAGAGGGTGTTTTGAAATGGTTTGGTCACATGGAGAGAATGAGTGAGGAAAGATTGACCAAGAGGATATATGTGTCGGAGGTGGAGGGAACGAGGAGAAGAGGGAGACCAAATTGGAGGTGGAAAGATGGAGTGAAAAAGATTTTGTGTGATTGGGGCCTGAACATGCAGGAGGGTGAAAGGAGGGCAAGGAATAGAGTGAATTGGAGCGATGTGGTATACCGGGGTTGACGTGCTGTCAGTGGATTGAATCAAGGCATGTGAAGCGTCTGGGGTAAACCATGGAAAGCTGTGTAGGTATGTATATTTGCGTGTGTGGACGTATGTATATACATGTGTATGGGGGTGGGTTGGGCCATTTCTTTCGTCTGTTTCCTTGCGCTACCTCGCAAACGCGGGAGACAGCAAAAAAAAAAAAAAAAAAAAAATTATTTGATGATAAGTCGATAAAGAGGAAGGTCATGAAGACTCGGGGGAAAGACAATGAAGATCAGGGATATTATGATGATTGACAAAACACATTTGGAGAACAGAACCTATGGCAAACATTATCTAATTTCCCCTTAATAGCCATTGTTTACATTATTTCGAATAGTAACTGAAAATTATTTGATGGATGTGACTTCTTGATTCCCATTTATCATTTCTGGGTGTTATGCACTTTCCTATAAACAAAACAGGATTCCATAGCACGAATGTGTTATCAATGCGTATACTGACCGTGTGAAGTAACCCAGCGTCAGGCAAGATTAAAGTTGGTATATTTTGACTATCTTACCGATTATCTAGGTAATTCACAGACCACTCACAAAGTTTTGATAAGTTTTCTTGATTTCTGGAAGTGTTTTGATTACCTCTTCACGAGCTGATGACTCGTCCTTGATCTACATAGACATATCTACATTGTCATAACATAACATTGCCATAACATGGGGATCAAGGATTAAGAATTTGAAAATATAGTTTATTAGAATTGACTTTGGAATTTATAATCATACTTCTTGCATTTTGCATCCTGAATGGTACTCACTTTTATTTTAAAATGGAATGAAGAATGTGTTACAAGCTTGGATAAGATTAGAAATGGAAGGAAGAATACATTCCAAGCTTAGATAAGATTAGAAAATTGAGATGCAAGTATGTTGATATCTACAGAGGTGCTTTTATTGATTTAGCACCTTTTGGAAATAAGCTCTTCAAATATGAAATGGAAAAATGTTTTACACAATACATCGCAAGAATTAAGTAGTTATCGGAGATGAGTCACTGAAGTAAACAAACCTGTCAACTGGCCCTTGGTCTAAGGGGAAATTTTAAGGCAATGAGGGATGTTGAAGATTCTGAGTGAAGAAGAATATAGATGAAGTTAAGGTGTAGAGAGGAGGAAGGACAAAGGAGAAGTTGTAACAGGAGATAGCGCTTATCATCAGCTCAAGTATTCCCAGACACCAACCTGTGAGGCAGAATGCTATCCATGAACACGTATCTGATAAAGCTGCAAATCCTACAAAGTTCATATAAAATGGTATATATTTATATGAAATTATGCCCACAAACTGTTTACTGAAAACAAATATTAAGTGAATGACCTATTCCAACTACATGCTACTCTTGCTTTCAGAGAATCTCTTTCCACATCTGTTTTCCCATATGTATGTGTTGTTTCATAACTCCTTTATCGTTTCATCTGGTCCTGTTGCCATACAATGTACCATATGATATCTTGAAACTACAAAGATTTTGATTTTTTAAATTCAGGGTTGTGTGATGAACTTGAAAATGACTGTCTCAACATATGTAACATGCTACTGTAGTAAAAGCAATCTCATTGTTGTCACAAATCTTTTGCCCTCAGAGTTGTATAATTTCATTGTCAGTATCATATGCAAATTGCTCTCATCATTTGCTTTTCATTTACCGATTGTGAAAGCTTGTTTTCAGTCTTTTGTATTTATTGACAAGTTTATGTTGAAAAAGAAATGGCTTAAAGTTAGGTTTTTCTGTGTTTATTTACTACAGCTTTTGTACATCTCATTAAAGGAGAAACTTTTGTCGTTTTTCATGCCTCTCGAGTCTTTTTATTGTACTTAAGTAAAATTCGATATATTTTTATCTTTAGTAATGAACAGAGTTACAGACTCTTCATAAAGGTTCTTTCATATGAATCACAAGAGTAAATTCATTATTTTTCTTTTTCCCAATTAGGCAAGAACTGCTGAAATGGAATGGTTGGGGTTACAAAGATTCAAAGTTTGTCGTTAGTAAGGATAAAGACTACTTTGTGTCATTTACTGGGAACAGGTGAGTAGCCAAATATTTACATACAGTATTTTGAAATTTCTTCTCTTGAATTACTATTCAACTTAGAACCGGAAGAGAGCTGATGAATTAAGAATCTCTAAACACATTTTGTCAGTAGTACTTTGTTTGTCATTTTGTAATGCAGAGCATTGTTGGCACAAGCATACTCTTCCCAGATAGCTGATTTCAAGATTAGTGTTTCATTTATACTGTAACTTTTATTTTTAGTGTACTCTCAAGCTTCATGTGAATATTGCATTTGACATAGTTTGACACTGTCATGCATTTATGGATTAGGTTTCCTTACTTCAGAATTATTCACAATAATAGAATTTTATATGCAGCATTATCTTACACTTTTGTATAACTCACTAGTGTTTAAGCTCTTGGCAGGCACAGACTCCCTTTTTTTTATCGTATGGTGTGCAGGGATAATACGAAGGATTTGATGTTTATATACCTGAGTAAAGTATTATATACTATACTGTACTCATTACGTCTGTTAAGTGGTAGTGGAACAAACAGATCTGCCTTGTAATGTACTTGATTTTAGTGTCAGTCTAAGAGAAAATGTGTTATATCTCCAAGCTTACTACATCAATACTATCTTTTTCCCCAAGGTTCCATAACCCAGGTGTATGAACACATTTACAGGATATATATTTTTTCAGATAAGGATTATCAAAGATATTTCAATTTTTTGCTGTAGTGAATGCACATATGAATTTTGAATAAAGGGTGGAAGGAAGTGTCATGATAATTGCTGGGTATAATGTTTTGGGAAGAACCATGTAACAATACTAATTTCACATTATGTTTATGGTGTTAGTGTTGAAATTGGATACACCCACACATTGCTTTATGTGGGATGGCCATATGGAATTTCACTATTCTGCGAGGAACCTACTTCTGCCAGTCCCTCTTTTTATGGTGTCAGAATTCTGTACTATGCAGGTGAGTGCGATTGAAAGTGCGCCAAAACTTCAGTTTTACTCTGAATGTTTATTGGTTTGCTATATATGTTATTTCTCTCTGTGCTAGGTATTCACAGAACATAACCCCTGCATAAAGTGAGGAATGGTTATTTCTGTATGAGGAAAAGTTCATAGATAATAATTCATTATATTTGAAAAGATGATCCAGAAACCTAGGCTAAATATCATGTAGTTTCCTGGGATGATATGTCATTATATTGGGACAAATATGTTAATTTTTTTCTTTCATTTTTTAAGATAGAAGGAAATATGCTGTGTATTCTTAGATTGTTTAATGAAGATTAAATAATGTTAATATTTTTTTGCAAGGTACAAAATTGGCAATATGGTCTTGCCTCACTTTAGCAGTTGGGTGAAGGAGACTTTAGGAGTCAACTTTGATGATTGCACTCCACCACAACCCCCACCCCAAGCCCAGGACTTGCCTCAACCCAATGTGCAACAAGGTGTGTTTATACTTGCCATATTTATATGATTAACACACCCACCATCCTTCATGATCTCCTCTTTTTGTTGTGTGCATAGTATGGGAGACACTTTAGGACCAGACTATACACTTTAAACATTTTGTTTCCCAGTTTCTAGAATCTTTTATCATGAGACCCATAACTAGGTTTTTTGGGGGGTTTTATCCCTTAAAACACCAGCAGCTTAAACTGAATCATAACTTTTGAGGTATGACTTAAAAGCTATGAGGGTCACTTCAAGCACTTCAAACTGTATACTTTATAAAGTTGTTTCCCATTATCTAGAGAACTGTATAGTTTAAGACTCATAGCCCAAGGCTTGCTTATACCTGATTTATGCCCTATACTGAAAGATTTAAACAAACTTCACCTAGCTCATAATTTGAATGTTTGACTTGACCCATAAAGAACAAATCAGACATATCCAACAGTATACTGCACTTATTACTGTTGTTTCCCTCTCCAAAGAATTCCATGACGTAAGACTCTTTAGTTTGGATTTTGCTTGAATTATACACCACATGGAAAGGTTTAACTTTTTTTTTAGCTGAGATGGCACAGGCAGCTGAGGCCCTAATCAAGGCCATCCCATTAATGCTATATATATATATTTTTTTATTATACTGAATTGCTGTTTCCCGCATCAGCGAGGTAGTGCCAGGAAACAGACAAAGAATGACGCATCCACTCATATATACATATATATACATAAACATCCATACATACACATATACATACATATACATATAATCATATACATACATATACATAGACATATACATATATATACACATGTACATCTTCATACTTGCTTGCCTTCATCCATTCTTGGCACTACCCTGCCCCACAGTAAACAGCATCAGTACCCCTACTTCAGCAAGGTAGTGCCAGGAAAACAGACAAGAAAGGCTACATTCATTCACACTCAGTCTCTAGCTGTCATGTGTAGTGCA
Source organism: Panulirus ornatus (assembly GCF_036320965.1). Taxonomy (NCBI): domain Eukaryota; kingdom Metazoa; phylum Arthropoda; class Malacostraca; order Decapoda; family Palinuridae; genus Panulirus; species Panulirus ornatus. Next base: position 21,064,813 of record NC_092235.1, read on the forward strand.
CCAAAACCACAGCTCCCAATCCACATCCAGGCCCCATAGACCATTCCATGGTTTACCCCTGATGCTTCACATTTCCTGGTTCAGTCGATTGATAGCACGTTGACCCCGGTATACCGCATCATTCCAATTCACTCTATTCCTTGCACGCCTCTCACCCTCCTGTATGTTCAGGCCCTGATCACTCAAAATCATTTTCACTCCATCCTTCTACCTCCAGTTTGGTCTCCTGCTTTTCCTCATTCCCCCTACACCTGGCACACACATCCTCCTTGTCAGTCTCTCTCTCTCTCTCTCTCTCTCTCTCTCTCTCTCTCTCTCTCTCTCTCTCTCTCTCTCTCTCTCTCCATATGTCCAAACAACTTCAACACGCTGTCTTCTGTTTTCTCAATCTCACACTTTTCATTTCCACTCATCTGTCTTACCCTTTCATTACTGACTCGATCAAACCACCTCTCCACATATTGTCCTCAAACATTTAATTTCCAAAGCATCTACCCTCCTCTGTACATCTCTATCTATATCCCATGCTTTGCAACCATATTATGTTTTTGAACTACTATTCCTTCAAACGCACCCATTTTTGCTTTCTGAGATAACGTTCTCTCCTTCCACACATTCTTCGTCGCTCCCAGAATATCGCCCCCTCCCCCACTGTGACACTCTTCCGTTTCCATGGTTCCATTCGCTAGCCTGATCCAGTTACCTATTTTATCAACCAACCCTAAGGGGTGGATGAACAGCTGTGTTGACTGTGGACAAACTGCCACAACCAGGATTTGAACCTATGCACTCAACCCAGGGTAGCCCATGAATGCATCACGGTCTGGAATGCTACCCACTACACCACGGGAGTCCTGAATTGTAACTAAAAAATTATTTTTTTCCATGGAACTTTATGCATGTTTTTGATATTTTACAAACCTATTTCTATCCATTCTTACTTCATTCTCTGTAACTTTGCTGCAATGCAGGCTACTTTTATATTTCATAGAACCCTTTTAGTTACAGGTATTGACTTTCCTTTATGAAACACCTTTGTTATTAGTCTTTTCTCCTCAATTTATCATTGCCCTCATATCTTACAACATACTTTTTTGAGCCTCATTTCAAGCTGAAGACATATTCTTGACTTTTCCATCCAGGTTTCATTTTGAACATGTTAGATAATAAAGTTCACAGATTGGTGGTGTGTATATGCTGATTCCACTAGTAATGTGTATGTGTGAAAGCCAGTAATTTGTGACTCAGAGACTGTGTATACTATTTTTTATTTTGTGTTCACACATTCACATCCTCAGTTGATGTCCAGTATGGAACAGAGAACATGGGTTATCTCACTTATGATAGCACTTCTTAATTGTTCACTTTTTGCACTAAGTCAGTTGCTCAAATGAGACTGTTGTCTTCATTCATCTCTTGCTTTATTGAATAGAGTTCGTCACATTTTTTGAAATTATTTATTTATTTATTTTTTTAATTTATTTTGCTTTGTCGCTGTCTCCTGCGTTTGCGAGGTAGCGCAAGGAAACAGACGAAAGAAATGGCCCAACCCACCCCCATACACATGTATATACATTATTGTGTAGTTTAATTTTGCAGTGACCTTAGATTATTGAACATAGGCAGTCATAAGGAGGTTTATTCATAGGAAATATATGAACTAGAGTGGAATACCCTGAGCCCAGTCTCACTAGATTTTTTCTTCATGATTAACCTGAAATGGTATTGTTTTCATATCCTTTGGTTTTTCACTGCACTGATTTGCTTTTAAACTTTCATTGGCAGAATTCCTAGATGAAGTACAAAATCTGGGGATAACCCACAGCTTAGATGGAGAGGACCGTGTATTTCGTGCCCATGGTCACACATTAGCTGAAATATTTACGCTTCGTGAAGGAATGTTTCCAAGAATCCCAGACCTAGTAACCTGGCCAAGTAAGTCTTTTATGGAAAGAATTGTTTGAACCTTGATATCCATTTTACTTTACTTCTCCGTTGTCTGTTTATTTGAGGAAACTACCCCACTTATACCCTTTCATCTGGTATTCTTGCAAATAATGATTTTATCCTAGGCAAAGAAGGAGAACCCAGAAGTAATTATGCCACAGTCATTTTTAATGCATACGAAGAGTATAACAATAATGTTTGGTGTGATTACTCTTAAAAATCTGTTAGATAATACTGCTCATCTTCCTTGCTTTACTGTTCATCTATAGCCTTTTAGTAGTTCTTTGATATATTTACCTACAGGGTATGCTTTACCTGTTTATCAGATCCTAATGTGCTTTCTTTTGCTATTCCTCATGAACATTGTAAATCTGTTGCTGCTGTGTTGTCTCAGTTAATTTCTGACTTTCATTTCTGCCTTTCTGCATCATAATGCTAATTTTTGTGATAGCATTAGTAAACAGATTATTGTCATGGGTAATTATGTATGAAAACATTACACTGTTATGGGAAGTTATCCTTAAATGTTAAATTTTTCTCGTTAATTTGAAAAGAAATTAAATGAGGACATTTTTATGGAGAAAGACAGAGGTTTTATATATGTGAAATGATACTTGCTCTTTTCTTTAATAGAAAACCACAGTGAGGTGGAGAAGCTTGTTGACTTGGCATGTAGACATCAGGTTGCACTCATCCCATTTGGTGGTGGTACAAGTGTTTCCGGTGCTTTATTATGTCCTGAGGAAGAGAGCAGAATGATTGTCTCTCTTGACACTTCACAAATGGTGAGTAGAACACTGAAATCTAGTTACCTTGATGAGGTTGTTTCATTTTGCTATGGAAAGTTTTGTTTGGCTTGCAATGTGTGTACAGTAAACCCTCAATTTAACGGACTAATCGGGGAGGAGGAGGTGTACGTTAATGCTTAAAGAATATTAAATTGAGAATGTAACCTACCGGTCATTTTTTGATACGATAAGCAGTAATACAGTATGCAATTCATGTGCTTTCTTTTAACTCCTCTATCACTTGATGCCATTTTGAATTGTAAGGATTGCAGAATTATTTGATAAATAAAGTCAGTATTCTCTGTATACAACCAGACCACACGGCAGCTTGAGGCAGACTGAGACTGAAACAAAGCGAGTGTACCCCACACTACCAAAAACAAGTGCATTGTGAAATGTGTATGGTTTGGCATTTGAGATTTTTTTCCTTAATGTATTATGAATTAATGTATTATTATTTGCCTGATCCGTTAAATCTGAAGTCTGTTAAATCGGAGGTTTACTGTATATGAAGTGAAATGGGTATACTCACATGATGTAGAAAAAAAGTGACAGTCTCCTGAGTGTCAGAGGTAACTTTCATAGTTAGATGAGTATCAAATACATTTGAATACAGTGTGAGCACTGCATTTGTGTTACTTTCAGTAGATATTCCAAGGTGGTATGCAATTTAGAAGTTATATGATGATGGCTTTTAGCAATTTTTGGAATTCTTCTCCCAGTATCCATAGAGATTGTTAGTGAAATTCACCATCCTGTGTTATTCTTATACTTCCTTAGGGATACAAATTATGGTATTTGCTGGTCTTTCTTTTCCAGGAAGGATAAGATCCCAAGTATTTGCTAGTCTTACTTTCTAGAATAGACTTGCCATCCAAGTCTTGATACTTTCAAAATACCCCAGCGTAGAACACAGCTTTGAAAGCAGTTAAGAAGCCAGTTTCATCACTGTTGTAGTGTTTTACTTACCAGTGGAGAGTTCTCTGCTATTTTTTAATTGTAAATCTTGCTTTTGTTTAGGGTGCACATTCTCACAGGATGATAGGATTCCTGTGTATAGGGTAAGAGTACTGAAGGGAGAGAAATGAGGGTAGAATGCACGGAATGGTGTACAGGAGGGACACATGTAAGGACAGGGATAAGTCAAGATTTTTTTGCCTTGGCCACCCCCCTTGATAGGAGTTCCTGTAAGGATCATGCATCAGAGATAAGCAGATAGGATTCCCAGGTGTCTGTTTGCTCACATGCAGAAAGGTGTGCATTCTTCATCATTTTATTAAACTTTCATTGTTTGTACCATTTTTATGCAGCAAAGCTGGTGAACTATCATGCACATTTTGTTATAAACATGGAAATTTGTTTTTATTAATTTTTGAAAGACTTTTCTTTGCTTAGTACAAGAAAAAATAAGCTTTCAAGACTGGCATTATTTCCATCTGTTTTATTTGCCAAGTTGGGATTGCTAGCTGCTGAGGTTACGTAGATTATTTGGTTCATTAAGCATAAGGTATCTGCTGTGTGGCATTGTCACTGAGTATGTTGTGTTTCATGTGTCTGTAATATTTTTAGTTGTAACAGTTACATTTTCATGTTTCTATGTGTCTCAAAACTTAGGTTTAGTAAAGTATTTTCTGTTTGATATAGTTCTTTTAATTGCTCTAGATTGACAGTCTATTCTTATTTAAATGTTTTTCAGTGTCGTATCTTATGGGTAGATAAGAAGAACCTGACTGCAAGGATAGAGGCTGGAATTATTGGACAAGATCTTGAGAAACAGCTCAGAGTCCAGGGCTACACCACTGGGCATGAACCTGATTCCTATGAGTTTTCTAGGTAAGAGAAGGAAAGAATTAAGGACTTGCAAGTACCATGTTCTCCACCTTGATTCTGTGGAGTTTGCCAGTGCCTGTATTTACAGCAATGTGGTGTATGGGCTCTTTCCCTTTATACAGTGTTCACAAAAAAACTATGTCTCCCTATACATTTTCAAAGGTGAAGTCTCACTTGCACTTTAGTATTATGTCATCTATCATTTGGCCGTAGTTACCATCTTCAGACTTCTGGGCTTGGAATTGGCAAGGTTCTTGAGTTATTCTAGGTCCATGTTTTGGGTCCATGGGATCTTGATCTGAATGAAGCGAGGCACTGATGAGATATTGTAGGAAGCAGCTGCCTGATCGTGCATTCTAAGTGCTCAGTACGCCAGGGAATCTCACATGCTATCACATTTTCTTATTACCATGCTTTCTACTCCTTAGAAAGGTAAGAGCCAACCATTTTGAAGCACAGGTAGAATAAATACTATGCCCAGAAACAAAATTCCCAAAATGAAATGGCAACCTGGAAGAGTAATGAAAGAGCATCCTTCCCTCAAAATAGCCTGAAGCATGCTGAGGCATGTTGCTGGTGCTTAAAATGTCCATGAGAAAGTCTTAGTGACCAGATGTATGATGATTTCACCCTGAGAGCATCATGATACTTGTATGCACATAAAACCATATCTGTGTATCACCTTTGAAATAGAATGGGGGATTTTTTTTGCTGACACTATATATATATTTATGTTTATTAGACTTTATCGCCGTCTCCCGCGTTAGCAAGGTAGCACAAGGAAACAGACAAAAGAATGGCCCAACCCACCCACATAAACATGTATATATATACACATCCACACCCGTACATATACATACCTATACATCTCAATGTGTACATATATATACACACACAGACATGCACATATATACACATGTACATAATTCATAGTATCTGCCCTTATTCATTTCCGTCGCCACCCCACCACACATGAAATGACTACCCCCTCCCCCCGCATGTGCGTGAGGTAGCATTAGGAAAAGACAACAAAGGCCACATTCGTTCACACTCAGTCTTTAGCTGTCATGTATAATGCACCGAAACCATTGCTCCCTTTCCACATCCGGGCCCCACAAAACTTTCCATGGTTTACCCCAGACGCTTCACATGCCCTGGTTCAATCCATTGACAGCATGTCGACCCCAGTATATCACATCGTTCCAGTTCACTCTATTCCTTGCACGCCTTTCACCCTCCTGCATGTTCAGGCCCCGATCACTCAGAATCTTTTTCACTCCATCTTTCCACCTCCAATTTGGTCTCCCACTTCTCCTCATTCCCTTCACCTCTGACACGTATATCCTTTTTGTCAATCTTTCCTAACTCATTTGCTCCATGTGACCAAACCATTTCAAAATACCCTCTTCTCTCTCAAGCACACTCTTTTTATTACCATACATCTCTCTTTCCCTTTCATTACTTACTCTATCAAACCACCTCACACCACATATTGTCCTCAAACATCTCATTTCCAGCACATCCACCCACTGCACAACTCTATCTATAGCCCACACCTTGCAACCATATAACATTGTTGGAACCACTATTCCTTCAAACATACTCATTTTTGCTTTCCGAGATAACATTCTCGACTTCCACGCATTTTTCAATGCTCCCAGAACTTTGGCCCCCCCTCCCGCACCCTATGACTCACTTTCGCTTCCATGGTTCCATCCGCTGCCAAATACACTCCCGGATATCTAAAACACTTCACTTTCTCCAGTTTTTCTCCATTCAAGCTTACCTCCCAATTGACTTGTCCCTCAACCGTACTGTACCTAATAACCTTGCTCTTATTCACATTTAATCTCAGCTTTCTTCTTTCATACACTTTACCAAACTCAGTCACCAGCTTCTGCAGTTTCTCACACACATCAGCCACCAGTGCTGTATTATCAGCAAACAACAACTGACTCACTTCCCAAGCTTTCTCATCCACAACAGACTGCATACTTGCCCCTCTCTCCAAAACTGTGGCATTCACCTCCCTAACAGTCCCATCCATAAACATATTAAACAACCATGGAGACATTACGCATCCCTGCCGCAAACCGACATTCACTGAGAACCAGTCACTTTTCTCTTCCTACTCTTACAAATGCCTTACATCCTCGATAAAAACTTTTCACTGCTTCTAGCAACTTGCCTCCCACACCATATATTCTGAATACCTTCCACAGAGCATATCAACTCTTATCATATGCCTTCTCTAGATCCATAAATGCTACATACAAATCCATTTGCTTTTCTAAGTATTTCTCACATACATTCTTCAAAGCAAACACCTGATCCACACATCCTCTACCACTTCTGAAACCACACTGCTCTTCCCCAATCTGATGCTCTGTACATATCTTCACCCTCTCAATCAATACCCTTCCATATAATTTGCCAGGAATACTCAACAAACTTATACCTCTGTAATTTGAGCACTCACTTTTATCCCCTTTGCCTTTGTACAATGGGCACTATGCAAGCATTCCATCAATCCTCAGGCACCTCACCATGAGTCATACAAACATTAAATAACCTCACCAACTAGTCAACAATACAGTCACCCCCTTTTTTAATAAATTCCACCGCAATACCATCCAACCCCGCTGCCTTGCCGGTTTTCATCTTGCGCAAAGCTTTTACTACCTCTTCTCTGTTTACCAAATCATTCTCCCTAACCCTCTCACTCTGCACACCACCTTGACCAAAACACCCTATATCTGCCACGCTATCATCAAACACATTCAACAAACCTTCAAAATACTCACTCCATCTCCTTCTCACATCCCCACTACTTGTTATCCATTCCCCATTAGCCCCCTTCACTGAAGTTCCCATTTGTTCCCTTGTCTTATGCACTTTATTTAGCTCCTTTCAAAACATATTTTTATCCTCCCTAAAATTTAATAATACTCTCTCACCCCAACTCTCATTTGCCCTCTTTTTCACCTCTTGCACCTTTCTCTTGACCTCCTGCCTCTTTCTTTTATACATCTCCCAGTCATTTGCATTATTTCCCTGCAAAAATTCTCTCTCTTCTCTGTCACTAATAATCTTACTTCTTCATCCCACCACTCACTACCCTTTCGAATTGGCCCAGCTCCCACGCTTCTCATACCACAAGCATCTTTTGTGCAAGCCATCACTGCTTCCCAAAGTACATCCCATTCCTCCCTCACTCCCCTTACGTCATTTGTTCTCACCTTTTTCCATTCAGTACTCAGTCTCTCCTGGTACTTCCTCACACAAGTCTCCTTCCCAAGCTCACTTACTCTCACCACTCTCCTCACCCCAACAGTCTCTCTTCTCTTCTGAACTACTAACACACTCACTCAGCTGCTCCCAAAACACTTGCCTCTCATGATCTTTCTTCTCATGCCCAGGTGCATATGCACCAATAATCACCCATCTCTCTCGGTCCACTTTCAGTTTTACCCTTATCAATTTAAAGTTTACTTTCTTACACTCTATCACATACTCCCACCACTCCTGTTTCAGGAGTAGTGCTACTCCTTCCCTTGCTCTTGTCCTCTCACTAACCCCTGACTTTACTCCCAAGACATTCCCAAACCACTCTTCCCCTTTACTCTTGAGCTTCGTTTCACTCAGAGCCAAAACATCCAGGTTCCTTTCCTCAAACATACTACCTATCTCCTTTTTTCTCATCTTGGTTACATCCTCACACATTTAGACACCCCAATCTGAGCCTTCAAGGAGGATGAGCACTCCCCGCATGGCTCCTTCTTCTGTTTCCCCTTTTAGAAAGTTGAAATACAAGGAGGGGAGGGTATATATATATATATATATTTATTTCTTTTCCTTATTTGATTGCCTTTCTTGCCTTCATGATGTAACATCTGGAAGAAATGCACAAGAGCCTCATTTATACTCTTTTTTAGCTGCTATGTGTAATATATTGAAACAAGTGTCTGCTATTCACAGCCAAGTCCAACAGTTTACTCCATGGTATACTTTGACCACCTTTGTACCCTGGTTCAGCCCATTAGCAGCATGTCAATTTCCGTATGTCGCATCAATCTGATTATTTTCGTCGAATGTACACCTTTTGCCTTCATGAATGCTTAGGCTTTGATACCTCAAAGCCTTCTTTACTTCATTCTTTCATCTCCACTTTGGGTACTGTTACAGTTTCCAAGAGGCAAGCATGAAATGAAACTTGCAGTAAGGAAAGATAAAAGACATAGGAGTAATTGCAGCTAAAAGTTGAAATTGGGAGACAGCATTAAAAGAATAGTATTACTCGGGTAACATCATAGGTAGTGAGTGGGGTAATGAGGAATTGGATAACTAGTGATTGAGAAAAGGGAAGTGTAGGGACATATATGCAGGAAAGAAGTAAAAAAGAGATTGGCAGGAGGGGGTGGCATCAAGGAGCTGGAAGTTCTCCCCTCCTATATTACTTTCCAAAAGAAGGAACAAAGGAAGAGACAGGTGAGGATTTTTTTTGTTTAAGGCTTCTTCATCTGTTTATAACACTACCTTATTAATGTGGGAAATGATAAATATATACATAAAAGAAAAGAAATGTCAAGAAAAAGGTACATGGAAAAGAGGACTGTTTGTGATAGCCTTACCCAATGAAGACTGAGAGTACGAACATTAAGAAAGAGTAGTAAGATCAGGTCCTTTGCATTGAGTACATTTGTAATGAAGTAGAAAAGATGTTGGCCTTGGTGTTTTCCAAGTCACCAAAATCCAGTCTTCTTCATTTTTTTTTTTTTTTTTTACTGATTGGTAGAAGGTAAGAAAGAAATTTTGCTGTGCATGTTACATCCCCACATCCAACTTATTCTTGGACTTCAAAAGGATCATTTTTCGAAAATCTTTTTGAGGTCTTCCTTGTTGAAACAGAATTGATAGGTTGTCTCTTGTCCTCACACCCTCCAATCATTTCCTCATCTCTTTATATTTAAACTTTTTATGTGAAGCAGCAACATTAAGGCATTTGAGTAATCATTTTGACAGAATTCTGGCCTTGAAACAAATCTTCTAATTTGTGAGCAAAGAATACAGTTGCTGATTTACCTGGCTTAATCTAATCAGAAGGCACACAAATATCACAGACTAAGGAAAACTATTTCCCCACATGAAAATTTTCCATTATCTGTGTGACGGACTTACGGTGAATGATTGGATCTCAAATAATGTAGTTATTCCCTTCATCTTTTCATTTAGTGCAGTTCCTTCCTTTCTGATTTTTTTCTGTTGACTCATTTTTCATTTCACTAAATTTGGTTATTTTGTGTCTGTTTTAGTTATCAACTTTTTAGTCAACGTTCTTGTGCAGTATCCACTAACCCCTTCTCAGCTGCACACCTCTTGCCTTCACCCTTCTCTTTAGCAAATCATGCTCCCACTTCTTTTACCTTTACTCTTTTCCCTCTTGCCTCATGCCATCATATTGTTCACCCTCATGCTCTCCACCCTTGTATTTTTTTGCCCTCTTGCTGCTCATTGTATTGGTGCAGTGCACTCAGAGTTATGCTGAGACAACATTGTTGTTTGGCACATAGGGATATCCTTGTTCATTAGTAAGTTACATGAGCTTCAGTGCTGTATTGTTGTTGCTTGTAGTGAGATTTTTTTTTTTACTCTATCATTGTGTGTTGAATATTATCACCTTATACGCCTGTATAGCCTACACAGAATTAAAATTTTTTTTGTTCATTCTAGATTAAGTTCAGTGTTAGAATTTTAGTGAGTTGAACTTGAAACAATTTCAAGATTTTCTTTTCAAAAGAACTTGTTGTGCAATGGTTCCATTTCAGTCTGGGTGGTTGGGTTGCAACAAGAGCTTCTGGGATGAAGAAAAACATTTATGGTAATATTGAAGACCTTCTTATCCAGGTGAAAGTAGTTACACCAAGAGGTACTGTGGAGCGATACACAGCAGGTCCTAGGGTTTCTGCTGGCCCTGATGTTCACCATTTCATTCTAGGATCTGAAGGTAAGAGGCTTTTTAGACCAAGTGCAGCTTAAAATGTCTTCATTATCATATATTTCACTTGAAATCATTAGTGAACTTCTGAAAATCTTAAATGACTTTTAGGTTGTACAGTGATAAATATAACACATGCACCTTTAAAAGACATGGATATCAGCCTTCATTACCACTATAACAGCTGTGTACTTTTTATCTGGAGATAGATACAGAAAAGGGTAATTGTTTTGTGGCCATTGAAATAAGAGTAATATAATTGATTACATATAAAATCTTTATAAGATAGGTAGAAGCAGTAGATACAGTAGAAGGTAAGAATATTAGACTGCAGCATTAAGAAGAATAGTAGGTAGGAACATTTAGGAGTGAGCATTGAGTAGAAGTAATAGGTTGGAACATTAGGTAGAAGTAGTCAGTGGGAACAATAAGCATAGCCTCTGGAAACACTTTGCTAGAGTTGCCCATTGCCAGTTCCCTGTTAAGGGCAAGGCATTAAAAGACTAAGAAGCAACATTGGAGTTCATCAGTTATGGAGACTTTTGCCATTGTCCACCCTCTTAAGGGAGTTCCCAAAGGGAATGGGCATCAGAGTTATAGATTGATAAAAGATATGAGATAGGCATCAGGTAGTATATGTTTCATGAGAGGATATTAAAACTATTTTTATTATAATCATACAAACCAAGGACTCCTTTTATCAAAGGGGACCTGTTGGCTATAATCCCAGAAACTCCATTCAGGGCTCCTGCAGCTCCAAAGCTTCATTTCCCTTAGTAGAAGGACCAGGATAAACTCCTTTGAAGCAAGAAGAACACTGACAAGATGGTGCTCCCTTTTGTCAGCTGACGTTGATATGGCCTCACCAGAGGTGACTCTTCACACATAGTGTGACCCCAGTCGGGCAGAATCTGACAACACCATTACTATCGTACATGGGATGCATTGTGTCTTTAAATATAACAAGGGAGAAAATAAAAGGTTGTCCTTTGCTTTTATTTTTTTCATTCAGAACTACATTTATAACTACATTCAATGCTTGTCCATTCATTCTCAGATTCCAGTGTAACATGTAATAGATATGATATGCAGAGTGTCCCTAGAAGTAGAAATATGGGCAGTGGCTCAGAGTTATCATATACCTGGAAAGAAAAGGTGGTTTCAGGCTGTCCATCTTTCTGAATGATTTGAAACCAGGTCAAGAGGAACAGTTTTTGATGGACAACATTACAGTTTTGCAGTACACAATTAAAAATACTCATGCCATTCTATTCTTGTTTTAGAGATGACAGACCATATTCCTACCATAGCAGGGTAAAGAATCCGTTTACTCAAGCATTTTTCATATACAGAGTTTGCAGCATCTTGATGGATGCCCCATCAAGACTAAGGCCCATGTAATCCAACATGATGCTGGGATCAGCTCCTTTCAGTTTGTGGTTGACATTAAGGGTGATTTCTCATGTGAATATCTTTGTCAGAGAGTCCGATGCCTTCTTACCAACCTGCTTGTTTGATTGTCAAGTCATGTTAGCGCCATGACCTAAGATTGAAATGTTGGACTCAAATTATGATTTTACTTCTTAAAGGTCCTCAAGGAGATGATTCTTAAACTGATTGATTTAAAGGTATAATGATTCGAGTAACTGAAATGAGTAAAACATCCCAGGGAAACTGCTTTTACCCTCTTTCTCAAACCCTTTTCTTGCTCTTCATCTTTTCTCTTTCCAGCATTTAATAACTTTCACCAGATTTTGATACTCTTAGTTATTCTGTTTACTTTCACCTTATTTACCCATACTACTTGAGTAATTCATTGCAGTTGACTGTGCTTGTTATTGTTGCTATACTGTCTTCCCATCATTTTCTAGTTAATCACTGAAGCCCATCAGAATTTACTTCCATTATGCTAATAATTATGTCTTTTCAGACTCATGTTTCACAAGCATGCATACAAGCAGGTTGCACCATTCTTTTCATATATCCCCGTAACTGTTACTTTTTTACCATGTTAGAGCTGTTGCAGTTCCATTTTGTTTTTTATCTGAAATCTCATCTATTTTCCCATCCTTGCTGAATATACTAACCATGTACTGAAATTCTTGTAGCTAATCCTCATGTCACGACAATCATGCAGCACACTCCAATTCACCTTTCGGAAATACAAAATTCATAATTACATTTTGCTTCTTTTTTATGCATACTAACAGATTCTCTCCTCATTGCTTTTAATGGAACAATCCACTACCATTGCTACATTTTCTGCCAGTAGTATCGTCCAAAATTCCAATATATTAAGTAATATGAATTGGCATGTTTATCTAGTTGAACTTATCTTGGGGGATCAGTGAGAAAGAATACTATCCACATACCTCCTGTGTGTTGTAGGAGGCATCTAAGAGGGGTGGGAGTGGGAGATTAGACATCCTCCCTTCCTGTATTGTTACTTTTCAAAAGAAGGAACAAAGGTGGGAAACAGTGATCAAGCATGAAAGAAGAAGAGGATAAATTAAACTGATAAACATGTAAGTTGTTTTCATCATAGTAATAAAAAGAATATTACGCATAACTGATTCAGTGATTTCTGCATCTGAAAAGACAAGACTGGTTATTGTTGTATCTTCTGTAGGTACACTTGGTGTGATTACTGAGGTAACTATGAAGATTCGCCCTCTGCCTGTTGTCCAGCGCTATGGGTCTATTGTTTTCCCAGATTTCTCCAGTGGTATTAGCTGTATGCGTGAAGTTGCCCTCCACCGATGCCAACCAGCCTCTATACGTTTAATGGATAATGAACAATTCAAGTTTGGTAAGTGCTGTTTCATGCTATAACTTTTTCTTTATTAACAATTTTATTGGTGGTAAATGCAGCAGAAAGCTGCATACTGACTTTTTTGGTATTGTATAGATGTTAAAATGCTTGTAATTTGTAGTGTTTTCTTTTTTTTTTTCTTACATATTCGCCTTATCCTGCATTAGCGAGGTAGCGTTAAGAACAGAGGAGTGAGCCTTAGAGGGTATATCCTCACTTGGTCCACCTCTCCCTTCCTTCTTTTGGAAAATTATAAACAGAATTATAAACAGCCCCTTGCTCCTTCCCCTTTTAGTCGCCTTCTACGACACGCAGGGAATATGTGGGAAGTATTCTTTCTCCCCTATCCCCAGGGATAAGTGTTGCAAATATGTATAGAAATTGTATCCCAGTATATAGCACTGCACTTGTTAATCAGGAAGTGAAAATAACCATTAGATGATCCCCGGAGGAGAAAAGTGTAGTATATTGCCAAAACATGGCATGCATTGGGATATTTATATTTAAGTAATGAATTTTCTTCTCTTATCTCAAATATGACTGCATTGGCTGAAGGTATAGTGAATCCATTGTTTATATAGAATTGAAGGTATCTTCTTAAAGACTCTGTAATGTTATGTTCCTATTATGCAGTGGTGAAAAGTAAGTGGTTATGCATATATACTGATTTTCCTGCCCCAGGATCCCCTTCTGTGGCACACCTACAATACTCAGGAAGCTGAAGACATCCACCAGGCAAGACCACAGGTTAAGAAGTGTGATTTTGTGTGTATGTCTGTGTGAGATGAATTAAAGATAGTTGAGAGGTTACTTTTCAGTATCCATGTTAGAGAAATTGTCTGTTGGTCATGAAGGGTGTGATGATATGGAATAGGTGTTTGTAATGTTGGAGAGATCCAAAAAATTGATGAAAAAAAAAAATGTAACTTGTACATGCTTGGGGAGTGCTGTTTCAGTTGACTGTTTGTCTGGTGAAGCTAAGTTTTAAGACTGGGTTGCTTGATGCTCTTCAAGTCATTACTATTATATATATTTTGTCAGTGTCACAGCTGTTGGAGGAGGAGAGGTCTGTAAGTATAGGTTGCTGAAGTGTGAAGCAGAAATAGATTTTTTTTCTTAGGAATTAGTTGTTGGTTATATGATCCTTTGGGTAGGAGTCTAGTGTTTTCTCAAAGAATTAAGCGCCAAGCATGTTGAAGTGAGATTGTATTGGAAGTACATTTGTTTTATTGTGTAAGTGTTGAATGCCTGTGAGTTCTTGGTGGCCAATGGTTTTTATTAGAACCCAGATATACCCAACAATGTTAAACCTCAGCAATTCAGATGTTTGCTTTTTCCCCATACCACATGTAAGAGCACTATACATGGATTTTGCCAGTCCCTAGGCACTTGCCTTAGGCTGTACAAATGTTGAATAGCTTGACTAATTAGATTAGCAAGACTGTTACCCTCTTTCTTAAGAAGCTTGACTTCAATCCCTTCCAAACATGCCGCTTTTTCACAATTAATCTAACAAAAGACATTCAATACATTCTCTCTTTCCTTTTTACCATACCCTGATATACCAGTTTGCTGTTTTTTGCTTTAGTGAGGTAGCATCAGGAGCATATGAATGTATGTGTGTGTTTATGTGGATGTTCCTAGACTATACCTACAAGT
Source organism: Panulirus ornatus (assembly GCF_036320965.1). NCBI lineage: Eukaryota > Metazoa > Arthropoda > Malacostraca > Decapoda > Palinuridae > Panulirus > Panulirus ornatus. Next base: position 21,079,844 of record NC_092235.1, read on the forward strand.
GTTAAGACCCCAAGCTGGAAATCACTTAAAAGAACTTTCCATACCAAATGAGTCTACCTTACCCTTCTCCTGTATGGAACACAGCCTCAAGACTGGAGGAACCCCATAAAGGGAGTCTTGGAGTTGCATAACTCTTTATATATGTATGTGTTCACGTTTTTATCAAAATACTCATTATGGCAAATTGATGGATTGTGCACCTGTTCTTGGATTTTTCTTTCAGTATTTTTAAACTTTTTTTTTTCATATTTGCCATTTCTCGCATTAGTGAGTAGCATCAAGTACAGATGACTGTGCAGGGGGTAGCATTGCTGTTTCTTGTGGGGTAGGCTTGTGCCAGGAATGGATGAAGACAAGCAAATATGAATTTGAGCATGTGTATATATTTATATGTCTGTGTATAAGTTTGTTGAGTATTCCTGGTAAATTATATGGGAGGGTATTGATTGAGAGGGTGAAGGCATGTACAGAGCATCAGATTGGAGGAGAGCGGTGTGGTTTCAGAAGTGGTAGAGGATGTGTGGATCAGGTGTTTGCTTTGAAGAATGTATGTGAGAAATACTTAGAAAAGCAAATGGATTTGTATATAGCATTTATGGATCTGGAGAAGGCTTATGATAGAGTTGATAGAGATGCTCTGTGGAAGGTATTAAGAATATATGGTGTGGGAGGCAAGTTGTTAGAAGCAGTGAAAAGTTTTTATCGAGGATGTAAGGCATGTGAACGTGTAGGAAGAGAGGAAAGTGATTGGTTCTCAGTGAATGTAGGTTTGTGGCAGGGGCGTGTGATGTCTCCATGGTTGTTTAATTTGTTTATGGATGGGGTTGTTAGGGAGGTGAATGCAAGAGTTTTGGAAAGAGGGGCAAGTATGAAGTCTGTTGTGGATGAGAGAGCTTGGGAAGTGAGTCAGTTGTTGTTCGCTGATGATACAGCACTGGTGGCTGATTCAGGTGAGAAACTGCAGAAGCTGGTGACTGAGTTTGGTAAAGTGCGTGAAAGAAGAAAGTTAAGAGTAAATGTGAATAAGAGCAAGGTTATTAGGTACAGTAGGGTTGAGGGTCAAGTCAATTGGGAGGTAAGTTTGAATGGAGAAAAACTGGAGGAAGCAAAGTGTTTTAGATATCTGGGAGTGGATCTGGCAGCGGATGGAACCATGGAAGCGGAAGTGAATCATAGGGTGGGGGAGGGGGCGAAAATCCTGGGAGCCTTGAAGAATGTGTGGAAGTCGAGAACATTATCTCGGAAAGCAAAAATGGGTATGTTTGAAGGAATAGTGGTTCCAACAATGTTGTATGGTTGCAAGGCGTGGGCTATGGATAGAGTTGTGCGCAGGAGGGTGGATGTGCTGGAAATGAGATGTTTGAGGACAATGTGTGGTGTGAGGTGGTTTGATCGAGTAAGTAATGTAAGGGTAAGAGAGATGTGTGGAAATAAAAAGAGCATGGTTGAGAGAGCAGAAGAGGTTGTTTTGAAATGGTTTGGGCACATGGAGAGAATGAGTGAGGAAAGATTGACCAAGAGGATATATGTGTCGGAGGTGGAGGGAACGAGGAGAAGTGGGAGACCAAATTGGAGGTGGAAAGATGGAGTGAAAAAGATTTTGTGTGATTGGGGCCTGAACATGCAGGAGGGTGAAAGGAGGGCAAGGAATAGAGTGAATTGGATCGATGTGGTATGCTGGGGTTGACGTGCTGTCAGTGGATTGAATCAGGGCATGTGAAGAGTCTGGGGTAAACCATGGAAAGTTGTGTGGGGCCTGGATGTGGAAAGGGAGCTGTGGTTTCGGGCATTATTGCATGACAGCTAGAGGCTGAGTGTGAACGAATGGGGCCTTTGTTGTCTTTTCCTAGTGCTACCTCGCACACATGAGGGGGAGGGGGATGATATTCCATGTGTGGCAAGGTGGCGATGGGAATGAATAAAGGCAGACAGTGAGAATTGTGTGCATGGGTATATATGTATGTGTCTGTGTGTGTATATATATGTGTACATTGAGATGTATAGGTATGTATATTTGCGTGTGTGGACGTGTATGTATATACATTGTGTATGGGGGTGGGTTGGGCCATTTCTTTCGTCTGTTTCCTTGCGCTACCTTGCAAACGCTGGAGACAGCGACAAAGCAAAATAAATAAATAAACATAAATGTATATGTGTGTATGTGTGTATATGTTGCTATTTATATGTGCATGTATGGGCATTTATGTATATATATGTGTATTTGAGTGGCTGGGCCATTCTTTGTCTGTTTCCTGGTGCTACCTCACTGATGCAGGAAATGGCAATCAAGTATGATGAAATGAATAGATAAATGTTTGTGTGTGTGTGTGTGTGTGTGTGTGTGTGTGTGTGTGTGTGTGTGTGTGTGTGTGTGTGTTATCCCTGGGGATAGGGGAGAAAGAGAGAAGGAATACTTCCCATGAATTCTTGTGTGTGTGTGTGTGTGTATTGATACATGATTTCATCAGTTTTTAAAAAGCAGATTCGTTTGAGTAATCCATGTAGTTTTTTGCTTCAGGTCATGCACTAAAACCTCCCACTGGCTTGATGGGCCTCTTCAGTGATGGAATAAAGAAACTATACATTACAAAAGTTCGAGGATTCAATGTGAACACTATGTGTGTTGCAACGCTTCTCTTTGAAGGTAATGTGAAATCCATGGTCTGAATGTATGAGCATTTTATCAAAAATATTCTAGTTATAGATTAGCAGGATATATATGGTGGGTATTGGGAAGAAAAATGCTCACAGTTATCTCATGCATATCATAAAGGGTTACAAAATAGGGTAGGGGTAGGGTCTCGGAAATCATGTATTATTTCTTTAAATAAGAACAGAGGAAAAAGCTTTGAGAGGATTTTTTTTGAATGCTTAGTTTTCTATTCCTCTTGCCACCTTACAGAGAAACAACGTGGAAGTTAGATATAAGATGCGTTATTTTATCCTTTTTTTTTTGCCATTTTCCATGTTAGCAAGGTACCACTAGGAACAGACACAGAAATGGCTTCATTCACTCACACCCATGCTTTAACTGTCAAGTATAATGCACCAAAACCACAGCCCCTATCCATAGCCAGGCCTTACAAACCTTTCCATGGTGTTCCATAAATGTTCATATGCTCTAGTTCAGCTCATTGACAGCATATCACCCCTGTATGCCAAATAGCTCCAATTTGCTTTTTCCCTTGCATTTTTTCCACCCTCTTGCATGTTCAGGCCCCAGTCACTCAGAGTGTCTTTCACTCCATCCTTCAACCTCCTCCTTAGTTTCCCTCATTTCCTTGTATGCTCCATGGCCATGTACACCCTTTAATCATCCTCTCCTCACTCTTCCTCTCCTTGTTATAAATGAGTGTTTTGTCTTCCATGCTTTCAAAATCAACTTTGAGCATGCTTAAAGCATACTTTCAAGCTACATTCTGTATGCCTCTCACATCATAAATTTATCTCACACCCATTATGTTTGCCTGAAAACATTTAGAACACAAATTTATAGGTCACAGTCACATTTATTGCATGCAAAAAAAAGTGTAACTATAATATGTCCTGAGATCATTCTGAAAAATTTGCTAAGAATCAATGCTTTAGTCACAGTCTCAGTTGTAACAACCTCATATAACGGGCCCTGACATCGTAACAGCATACCTCCTGCCATGTGTATCATTACTGCTCGGTGACTACCTCATATAACCAGCCATGTATCTCTGTGCAGCTTAGGTGTGAACTCTAAAGGTTGTCAGAAGATGACCCAACTTCCTCAGGGGCTGGTGAGCTAGAAGTGGAGTTATCAACCAACAGATGAGTAGAAAGGCATAAGACATTCATAGAGAAAAACAACCATGGCAAGTCTGTTATTGACATCATGACTATCCAGAAAAAGAAACAAAATTACTCTTGAAAATATACAAAATGGTACAGAAATTGAATTACTTTATGGTGCGTAATTGACTTGAAAATTTCCTAGGCTACCTCACAGAGTTGGCAGACTTACTTATGAATGATTTTAATCCTAATTGGCGCACATAACACCACTACATCAAACGCTTTTGTGGGACCAAGCTGCTTAGAAAGATGGGGTAGGAGGTTTGCCAGTATGGCATCATGGCCAGTTATACGAGGTGATTATGACATAATTAATGATTACAGTATTGTTTTTAAGCAAATTTTTCATACCCTCTTCAAGACATATGATACTTTTATGTTTTTTTGCAGGCAATGAGTGTAACTGTGACATTGTTAGTCAAGTTGTCCTTGACTGCTTGGGGCAAACCCAACAGGTTCAAAAATATTGATATGCAATATAGGTGAATGATGAGTTTGCTTCAAAAGTAACATTGTATATGAATGCAGATGAGATGTAAGCCTTTGTTGGTGGAGAATAACCTTTATTACTGTCGCAGAGGTTGAAAGTTTTTTACAAGTCTTAACCAATGTTTATTGAGCTTAGCTTTGTTAACAAGAATTCATAATCCTTCTGTGAGTTCTGTCATTGGATTCTTAGAGTTCCTTTTAGTTATCACTATGAAAGCACCCACCTACAGCTATAGGGACTCTGTCCTGCTTCATTGTTCAAGCATTGATGAAAGGAAATTGTCGCTTCTGTCATCATATTTTGAGAAAATATCTGAAATAGAATAGTAATATTTGCAATATTTTTAAATAGAATCATATTGATTAATAGGTCAGATGATTGCTTTAGGTGTGAGAGGAGACCAGAGGTGAAGGGAAAGACTAGAAAGTGAGTACAGGTACACCACCGAATTTCTGGCAGCTGGTGGTTCGGCACCTCCTTTAGTCCGGACAAAATTACATGAGGGAACTTGAAATTACCACAGCCACAAATGGCGTTGTGTGTAGGGGACACTTATTTACATTCTTTACACTGCACTTGTTGGTGGTGATAGCACAATGCTGTTAGGTGCTTAGCTTATTTTGCTTAGATTCAACCCTAGCTATAGCTTCTAAGGCATATGAGAGTATCATTCATGGTGTCAAACATAACACCAGTCCATATAGATCCAAGACAAGTACAACTGTTGAAAAAAATGGACCTAGGTGTTTCGATGCATAAGCTGTGTGACATTTACAGTATTGGTTGATCAACTGTTTATGATATAAAGAAGCAAAGGGAGAAAATATTGAAATTCTATGCAGACAGCAATTTCAAGAAGCAAATGACGATTAGAAAAATGTAAAAGATGGTAAGAGCATGATCGAGTGATGATGGAATGGTTTCGACTGTGTTGGAGTGATGGAGTGGACTTGTAGCATGATAGTGGACCAGGCTAAGTTGTTCCATAAAGAACTTAGATTACAACATAGTATGACTATAGTGAAGGATGGCTTCAAAGATTCAAGAAGTGTCATGGAATTCCCATGAATAAAGTGTGCGGAGAAAAGCGGTCTGCAAACCACAGAGGAGCTGCCGAGTGCGTGGACAAATTTGCAAAACTCATAGCTGACAAGCACCTCAGTCCCGAGCAGGTGTATAAGTACCTATATTTCATTCATTTATTTATGTTTTTATTTATTTATTTAAGGAAGTACAAGGAGACACTGAGTGCAAAATGGAAAAAGGTGAGAGTAAAGGACGTAAGGGGAGTGGGGGAGGAATGGGATGTATTTAGGGAAGCAGTGATGGCTTGCGCAAAAGATGCTTGTGGCATGAGAAGCGTGGGAGTTGGGCAGATTAGAAAGGGTAGTGAGTGGTGGGATGAAGAGGTAAGGTTAATAGTGAAAGAGAAGAGAGAGGCATTTGGATGAGTTTTGCAGGGAAATCATGCAAATAACTGGGAGTTGTCTAAAAGAAAGAGGCAGGAGGTCAAGAGAAAGGTGCAAGAGATGGAAAAGAGGGCAAATGAGAGTTAAGGTGAGAGAGTATCATTAAATTTTAGGGAGAATAAAAAGATGTTTTGGAAGAAGGTAAATAAAGTGCATAAGACATGAGAACAAATGGGAACATCGGTGAAGAGGGCTAATGGGGAGGTAATAACAATTGGTGGTGATGTGAGAAGGAGATGGAGGAAGTATTTTGAGGGTTTGATGAATGTTAGATGATAGAGTGGCATATATAGGGTGTTTTGGTCGAAGTGATGTGCAAAGTGAGAGGGTTAGGGAGAATGGTTTGGTAAACAGAGAAGACGTAGGGAAAGCTTTGCGGAAGATGAAAGCCAGCAAGGGGTGGTTTTGGATGGTATTGCAATGGAATTTATTAAAAAAGGGGGTGACTGTGTTGTTGACTGGTTGGTGAGGATATTCAGTGTATGTATGACTCATGGTGAAGTGCCTGAGGATTGGTGGAATGCATGCATAGTGCCATTGTACAAAGGCAATGGGGATAAAGGTGGTGACTACAAGAGTAATAGAGAGAGGGCAAGTATGCAGTCTGTTGTGGATGAGAGGGCTTGGGAAGTGAGTCAGTTGTTGTTTGCTGATGATACAGCACTGGTGGCTGATTCGAGTGAGAAACTGCAGAACTGGAGACTGAGTTTGGTAAAGTGTGTGAAAGAAGAAAGCTGAGAGTAAATGTGAATTAGAGCAAGGTTATTAGGTACAGTAGGGCTGAGGGACAAGTCAATTGGGAGGTAAGTTTGAATGGAGAAAAACTGGAGGAAGTGAAGTGTTTTAGATATGTGGGAGTGGATTTGGCAGTGGATGGAACCATAGAAGTGGAAATGAGTCACAGGGTGGGGAGGGGACAAAAGTTCTAGGAGCATTGAAGAATGTGTGGAAGGTGAGAACATTATCTCGGAGATCAAAAATGGGTATGTTTGAAGGAATAGTGGTTCCAACAATGTTATATGGTTGCAAGGCTTGGGCTATAGATAGAGTTGTGCGGAGGAGGGTGGATATGTTGGAAATGAGATGTTTGAGGACAATATGTGGTGTGAAGTGGTTTGATCGAGTAAGTGATGAAAGGGTAAGAGAGATGTGTGGTAATAAAATGAGTGGGGTTGAGAGAGCAGAAGAGGATGTATTGAAATGGTTTGGTCACATGAAGAGAATGAGTGAGGAAAGATTGACAAAGAGGATGTTTGTGTCAGGGGTGGAAGGAACAAGGAGAGGTGGGAGACCAAATTGGAGGTGGAAGGATGGCGTGAAAAAGATTTTGAGCGATCGGGAGCTGAACTTGTGGGAGGGTGAAAGGTGTGCAAGGAATAGAGTGAATTGGAACGATGTGGTTTACTGGGGTTGACTTGCTGTCATTAGATTGAACCAGGGCATGTGAAGTGTCTGGGGTAAACCATAGAAAGTTCTGTGGGGCCTGGATGTGGAAAGGGAGCTGTGATTTCGGTGCATTATTACATGACAGCTAGAGACTGAGTGTGAACGAATATGGCCTTTGTTGTCTTTTCCTGGCGCTACCTTGCACACATGAGGGGGGAGGGGGTTGTTATTCCATGTGTGGCGAGGTGGCGATGGGAATAAATAAAGGCAGACAGTATGAATTATGTACATGTGTATATATGTATATGTCTGTGTGTGTATATATATATGTGTACATTGAGATGTATAGGTATGTATATTTGCGTGTGTGGACGTGTATGTATATACATGTGTATGTGGGTGAGTTGGGCCATTCTTTCATCTGTTTCCTTGCGCTGCCTTGCTAACGCGGGAGACAGCGACAAAGCAAAATAAATAAAATAAATAAGTTTGATTTACATTTAATATTTGTTTAATTTGAATATCTAGCTATCCATGGTATACTTTAGACTCATGGGAGATGTATAATTAGTGGGTTAGAGGTGTGTTGATGAATTATTGGTGCGTGACCACGGTTGGTCCTGCAAAATGGTTAATCCAGCAAGGCTTTGGAACCAAGAGTTCTGGAAAATTGGTGGTGTACCTGTATATTGAATTATAGTAAATGTGAAACTGTTAAAGTGTTGAATGAAAGAATTTTCCCATGTTAAAGAGACTTCAGTGAAGTATTTCTTAAATTGACCAGTGCACATCTTAAGAAATATATGTATGTATCATTTCTGTAATCTATAACAGGTTCCGAACTGGAGGTATCATCACAAGAGAAGCGCTTGTATGACATAGCACTTGGCAATGGTGGTATCCCAGCTGGTGAAGCAAATGGACAGAGAGGCTACATGCTAACATTTGTGATTGCCTACATAAGGGTGAGCTGAAATTCCCAATTGATTAGCAGTTACACAGGACATTTAGTTTTATGTCTGAAATGTTGTCACCATGCACTACAAGTGAGAAGTCACCTTTGGCAAAGTTTCATCATCATATTAGACGTAAGGGAGCAATCTTGTCGAAGACCTTCTTACTCCAAAGGATTCCATTATTTTCTTGTTCTTGCATGAAGTTCAGCTTTAAAGCTACAGGAACCCCATAAAGTGAGTTTTTGGGTGCAAAATGATAATGTGAATAAGGTTGTCTTGGGTTAGAATGAGCCACATTTGGGCTGTGTAACCAAGGCCTCTGCATTACACAACTTAATGGGTTCAAGGCTTTTTATTCCCTTTGTTTCTTCATGTAGTTAGCATTTTCTTTTCTTTCATACTATTCGCCATTTCCTATGTTAGTGAGGTAGCGTTAAGAACAGGGACTGGGCCTTTGAGGGAATATCCTCACCTGGCCCCCTTCACTGTTCCTTCTTTTGGAAAATTAAAAAAAACGAGAGGGGAGGATTTCCAGCCCCCCACTCCCTTCCCTTTTAGTTGCCTTCTACAACACACAGGGAATACGTGGGAAGTATTACTCTGTGATATTACTTAGTTTAGAAACTGCTCTAAAGTTTGTGTTCCTGAATTGGACATCCATTGCATTTCACTCACATTTCATCTGCTGTTCTTATGATCACAATCTTATCACACCGTACCTTAATTTTGCCAGCTTTTAAGTTTTCTCTATTTTTTCTGATGTTTAGTTTAAAGTAATTTTTTTCTTAAACTAAGAGCATTGGCTGTAGTTATTCATGTAGGATAGAAGGATAGATAGGCTTTTATGAGATGATGTAATGTGGATCCAAATACATTTTTTCTTAAGCTGAGATGGCACAGGCAACTGACACTCCAATCAGGGCCATCTCATTAACGCTATATACATAAATACCCTAGCCAGAGCCAGGTACCCATTTTATCAACCAACCCTTTGGTTTCTAATTCTAGAAGATTGACAACCTATTTGCTTCTACAGAAACATTAGTTTTATGGTAAAAGTCTTGCTCTTCCCTTGTAAATTTCCTTTTCAGTGCATGTAGGCAGTGTTGGGGGTAACTGTTCATCATGTGCAGGGAAGAATGTTGTAAATTGCAGGAGGGAGTCTTTACTCTTTTATAAGAAAATAATTACTGAATAGAGTTTACCACCATTTCTTGCACAGCCACCAGGATGGTTTGGCAGAAATCACAGGACAGATAGGAAAAGGGAGAGGGTATTTTTTTTTTCATTTTATGCATTTGGTGTGTAATAATGTTTCTTTGAAAACTAACAAGATTTAGTCTAGTTTGTCCCCACTGGTGGACCTTAGGCCAATATTGAGACTGATTTACCTTAAAACATTGTATTCTCAGGATGTAATTTGGTAATCTGAAGATGGACACCTGTGCATGTAGATGAGGGTTTCTCTTATGCATATGGTGAAATATTCATTTAATGGTATTTGGGTGAAAGACCAATGGATTTCCATAATGCATGGCAGGATACATAAGATTTATGTGAATAGATAGGCTCATTTGTTTGAGATACATAATTGCAGATAAGTTCATTCTTTTGAGAAATTCCAGAGCATAATTTTTCAGGATCTGGGATTTGACTATGGTATTGTTGCTGAGTCTTTTGAAACTTCTGTACCTTGGGATCGAGTATATACCCTCTGCCATAATGTTAAACATCGCATCAAGTCTGAATGTAAAGGTTAGTTCTCAAGTTGAGTGTAAAGGTTAGTTCATTAATATATTTTGATATCTCTATTGTTTGTTAAAAAAGGGGGTGACTGTATTGTTGACTGGTTGGTAAGGTTATTTAATGTATGTATGACTCATGGTGAGGTGCCTGAGGATTGGCAGAATGCTTGCATAGTGCCAGTGTACAAAGGCAAAGGGGATAAGAGTGAGTGCTCAAATTACAGAGGTATAAGTTTGTTGAGTATTTCTGGGAAATTATATGGAAGGGTATTGATTGAGAGTGAAGGCATGTACAGAGCATCAGACTGGAGAAGAGCAGTGTGGTTTCAGAAGTGGTAGAGGATGTGTGGATCAGGTGTTTGCTTTGAAGAATGTATGTAAGAAATACTTAGAAAAGCAAATGGATTTGTATGTAGCATTTATGGATCTAGAGAAGGCATATGATAGAGTTGATAGAGATGCTCTGTGGAAGGTATTAAGAATATATGGTGTGGGAGGCAAGTTGTTAGAAGCAGTGAAAAGTTTTTATCGAGGATGTAAGGCATGTGTACATGTAGGAAGAGAGGAAAGTGATTGGTTCTCAGTGAATGTTGGTTTGCGGTAGGGGTGTGTGATGTCTCCATGGTTGTTTAATTTGTTTATGGATGGGGTTGTTAGGGAGGTGAATGCAAAAATTTTGGAAAGGGGCAAGTATGCAGTCTGTTGTGGATGAGAGAGCTTTGGAAGTGAGTCAGTTGTTGTTCGTTGATGATACAGCGATGGTAGCTGATTCAGGTGAGAAACTGCAGAAGCTGGTGATGGAGTTTGGTAAAGTGTGTGAAAGAAGAAAGCTGAGAGTAAATGTGAATAAGAGGGACAAGTCAATTGGGAGGTAAGTTTGAATGGAGAAAAACTGGAGGAAGTGAAGTGTTTTAGATATCTAGGAGTGGATTTGGCAGGGGATAGAACCATGGAAGCGGAAGTGAATCATAGAGTTGGGAGGGGGTGAAAGTTATGGAGCATTGAAAAATGTGTGGAAGTCGAGAACGTTATCTTGGAAAGCAAAAATGGGTATGTATGAAGAAATAGTGGTTCCAACAATGTTATATGGTTGCAAGGCATGGGCTATAGATAGAGTTGTGCAGAGGAGGGTGATGTGCTGGAAATGAGATGTTTGGGGACAATATGTGGTGTGAGGTGGTTTGATCGAGAAAGTAATGAAAGGATAAGAGATATGTGTGGTAATAAAAAGAGTGTAGTTGAGAGAGCAGAAGAGGGTGTTTTGAAATGGTTTGGTCTCATGGAGAGAATGAGTGAGGAAAGATTGACAAAGAGGATATATGTGTCAGAGGTGGAGGAAACGAGTGGAAGTGGGAGACCAAATTGGAGGTGGAAAGATGGAGTGAAAAAGGTTTTGAGTGATCAGGGCCTGAACATGCAGGAGAGTGAAAGGCATGCAAGGAATAGAGTGAATTGGAACGATGTTTTATACCGGGGTCGATGTGCTGTCAATGGATTGAACCAGGGCATGTGAAGCGTCTGGGGTAAACCATGGAAAGTTTTGTGTGGCCTGGATGTGGAAAGGGAGCTGTGGTTTCGGTGCATTATACATGACAGCTAGAGACTGAGTGTGAACGAATGTGGCCTTTGTTTTTTCCTAGCGTTACCTCATGCACATGCGGGGGGAGGGGGCTGTCACTTCATGTGTGGCGGGGTGGCGACAGGAAAGAATAAGGGCAGACAGTATGAATTATGTATGTGTCTGAGTGTGTATATACATGTATGCTTTGATATATATAGGTATTTATATGTGCATGTGTTAACGTGTATGCATATACATGTGTATGTGGTTGGGTTTTGGGCCATTCTTTCATCTGTTTCCTTGCGCTACTTCACTAACGCAGGAGACAGCGACAAATTATGATAATAAGAAATGATATAAAAAAAAATTTATCTGGTAAACATAACAAATTTATGTCAATTTGCTGGCACAGAGATAATTTACATATCAAAGGACAAGCACAAAGTATATTCTAATGAAATGTTTATCTGAAATTGAAAGGTGGCTGATGAATTATGGGCAAGAGAGATGGATTTTTTGGAGGATGGTGTGGCAACTTGGAATTGATAAGTGTGAAGAATTAAGCATTGAACTGAGAGTAGTTTTTTTTTGATAAAGTATGGGTAGAATGCTAAGGTTTCACTAGGTTAGAAAGCTGTTGTGGGATAAATAACAAAGGATTATAAGTAGAAGCAAATGTATGATGTATTCAAGAAAGGGTGAACTACTAAGAGACAGACAATGCATTTAAAAGGTTGATTAAGTTGAGGGGAGTTGCAGTTTTAGATTTTTGTTACCTCTTCCCAACCACATGGGGACAGAAGTTAGCAATCAAAATAGGGATTTCGAATTATGCTTTGAAAGTATGGGGATAGTGTAGAGATTGGAGGCTTTGGGGGCAGTTTAGGGATTATCTTTGGCCCCAAGGGTTTTCTTCTCCTCCTGGTGACCATTGCATGTGGGTTCCATTAAATAATCACTATAACCAAGATGAAAGAGTAAAATAGATTAGCAAGAACAGTTAACAGAACTGGGAACCTTTTTAGGACAATTTGAAGTTTAAGATTAGGAGGCATACCTTTGGGAATAAAGTGAATGCTGCCAAAGACAACGTGATACAGAAAAGAATGGTAAAAGGAAAAAGAATCATCCTTTTGCCAGACAGTGTATCTCATCCTTGCAGTGCTTATTTTGGGGATATGAGGTTAAATAGTTTTTCATTACATGTTAAACATCAGTGTGTTGAGGGTATTTACCCTTTTTTTTATATTTTGTAGATTAGGATTAGTGTGATAACTTTTTTGACTAATAATGATTATTTACAGAAAGAAGAATCAAGCACACATTTGTTACTTGCCGAGTAACTCAGACATATGATGCTGGTGCCTGTGTGTATTTCTACTTTGCCTTCAACTATCGAGGCCTTTCTGACCCTGTGCATGTGTACGAAGAGATTGAGGTATGAATTATGGATTTTTGATATTTTGTTAGATTTGTTTTCAAAGAATTCAGGTAAAATTGGTGTTACTAAAAGAATATCATGGCTTCGGTTTTATTACCAGCATGGTTTTCTGGTATTGGACAGTGACAGTAAGAGAAATAAAAACATCACACGTGAAGCTTCTGTAGACTATCAGTAAACACACACACACACACACACACACACACACACACTCACAAACACAAAAGAGTATAAAACTCCTCCCCTTAGTTGATTACACACACATACAAGTATTACTAGTTTTTTTTTTTTTTTCTTTTTGGCCTCAGCAGCATCAAGTTCTGACACTTTTTTGTTTCTCACAGTTACTTCCCACATTGAATTATCCATCTCCCTTCATTATTTCCTGGATGCAAACTTCTTTTTTTTACATAACTCTTCTGATATTTTTGTATATTTTGATGTACATTACCTTGGAACGTATTACTCTATATTAATATTTTTTATTTCCATTTACCTTTTTATTTCCCACATTGAATTATCCATCTCCCATCATTATTTCCTGGATGCAAACTTCTTTCTTTACATAACTTTTGTGATACTTTTGTATATTTTGATGTACATTAACTTGGAAGGTATTACTCCATATTAATATTTTTTACTTCCATTTACCTTTTTACACACATGGCCATACTTTCTTGTGCTTTATCTTGTATTCATATATGTTTTAGTTGCAATTTTTTGTATGATAAAAGAAAAACCCGGACAATGAGTGAAAGTTCAGGGAAATCTCTACGTCAGGCTGGGATGGCTCAAAATTTTGGTGGTGTTTAGGATTCCTACTAGCAGAATGTCAAAACTAATTTGATATTTTGGATATACCTGCCAGAAATAATGCAGATATCTGCCACAAAAGGTGTGAAACCCTCATCTTTGATTCAGAAAATCCAGAAACTTGCCAAAAATTAATTTTGGACTGCTGGAAACTTTGCCCATTTTCAGAAATCCTCTGATTTACCAGCACTTCTTGGCACAGTCACCCTGACCTGTTTCAGGGATCATGTGACTGTACTGCCCCATTAGAGTAGAGAGGTAACACATTATTCATGCACATTCTAGTTTTGAAATGTTGAGTAAGCCATCATGTTACATCAAGATTTCTCTAAAACAACGTCTTTGTTGTGGTCCTGGAAATGTGTTGAACTTTTAAGTTGTGATTTGTAATTAGTTATTGCACAAAGGGAAATAAGCACAAAAGGAGTTACATGTTAACTGAACAAATGGAAGAAAGATTTTTAACACCATTCACACACACACACACACTGGCCACATTAGGGTGTCTTTTTTTTCAGTCAACACAATAAAGTTCAAGCTTGACAAAAGTTGATCTCAAAAACAATGTTTTATTCTTTGTTTGCATCTGAAAGAAAGAAATGCTTGAAAAATCAGCAAGAGAAATTTCAGTGATGTTTTGTCAAATTTAAGTGCTTATTATGTTCAAAGTACATTATTTGTATCATATGAAGGGCTATATATGTAACATTTCCAATAGATTGCAGATGTAGGCTTTTCATGTTACGTAGAAACATGTTCTTGTGACAGATTGGATGACCAGCAGGGTCTGCTTAACTTGAATTTTAAGGCAGTTCCTATGAGATCTGTTGTTGTTGAATTTTAGCTATATTGTCATCACTGCCTAGCCTAGTGTGTGTCTCAATTTTGACTTTATGACTAAAATGCAAGAAGATAATGCCTGAAAATAACATCACTTAATTGGTCTCAAGCAATGAGCTACAATACAATAAATCTGATATAGAAATGATATTGAAGGAAGACAGGGCTGATGCGAAATGATATCCTGTGTTAGATATCAATGCCTTGTTTTGAATTTACGTGATGTCATTATCATATATTATTTTGTAGAACCATGACTGAATGTTTAATATTGTGCTGCCCATTAGGCCTAATATAGTTGTATTGAATCTGTCATTTTCGTACATTTACAAAATTTAGTTTGATAAAGAAAAAAAGAGGAGGGTGAGAAACATGCATAGGAATAAGTGATTGGATTGATATGGTATAGGATGCATGTGTATGTGTGTGCTGTCAGTGAGCTGAACCGGGGCACATGAAGTGGTCAAGTTCCCCATGAAATAGTCTTTGGGGCTTTACTCTGTATGGAAGGTTTTGGTTATAGTGCATTGCACATGATAGTGAGGGAGTGAATGTGCACAAATAAAGTCATTCTTCAACTCCTTTTCTTGCTACTTTACTAAGGCAGGAGAAGCACTTGTACATAGAAAAAAGTTGTGAATTGAAAATTGTGAATATAACTCATTGTATTTTAGGAAGGAAGAATAATAGGTTTTCATTTTAAACATCCTCCAATATACATCTTCTAACTTCCATCATCAGTTTCCATCACTTACTTTTTAGGTGTAGCTTCAGATAAGTATGACCTCGAGAATCAACATTGTACATATCCTACCTTCACTTATTTACCACACACTGCACATGAAGGCCATGCACATAACCCTTCCAGAGTTATCCTTCATATATTGTTGACCACACTCTGCACATGAAGGCCATGCACATGACCCTTCCAGAGTTAGAATTATTTATTTATTCATTTATTTTACTTTGTCGCTGTCTCCCGTGTTAGCGAGGTAGTGCAAGGAAACAGACGAAAGAATGGCCCAACCCACCCACATACACATGTATATACATACACGTCCACGTACACAAATATATATACCTATACGTCTCAACATATACATATATATACACACACAGACATACATATATACACATGTACAATCCATGTTCAATCCATTGACAGCACATCGACCCTGATATACCACATCGTTCCAATTCACTCTATTCCTTGCACGCCTTTCACCCTCCTGCATGTTTAGGCCCCAATCACTCAAAATCTTTTTCACTCCATCTTTCCACCTCCAATTTGGTCTCCCACTTCTCCTCCTTCCCTCCACCTCTGACACATATATATCCTCTTGGTAAATCTTTCCTCACTCATTCTCTCCATGTGACCAAAGCATTACAAAACACCCTCTTCTGCTCTCTCAACCACACTCTTTTTATTACCACACATCTCTCTTACCCTTTCATTACTTACTTGATCAAACCACCTCACACCACATATAGTCCTCGAACATCTCATTTCCAGTGCATCCACCCTCCTCCACACAACTCTATCTATAGCCCACACCTCGCAACCATATATATAACATTGTTGGAACCACTATTCCTTTAAACATACCCATTTTTGCTTTCTGAGATAATGTTTTCGTCTTCCACACATTTTTCAACGCTCCCAGAACTTTCGCCCCCTCTCCCACCCTGTGATTCACTTCCGCTTCCATGGTTCCATCTTCTGCCAAATCCACTCCCAGATATCTAAAACACTTTACTTCCTCCAGTTTTTCTCCATTCAAGCTTACCTCCCAATTGACTTGTCCCTCAACCCTACTGTACCTAATAACCTTGCTCTTATTCACATTTACTCTCGGCTTCCTTCTTTCACACACTTTACCAAACTCAGTCACCAGCTTCTGCAGTTTCTCACCTGAATCAGCCACCAGCGCTGTATCATCAGCAAACAACAATTGACTCACTTCCCAAGCTCTTTCATCCACAACAGACTGCATACTTGCCTCTATTTCCAAAACTCTTGCATGCATTCACCTCCCTAACAATCCCATCCATAAACAAATTAAACAACCATGGAAACATCACACACCCCTGCCGCTAACCAACATTCACTGAGAACCAATCACTTTCCTCTCTTCCTACATGTACACATGCCTTACATCCTCGATAAAAACTTTTCACTGCTTCTAACAACTTGCCTCCCACACCATATATTCTTAGTACCTTCCACAGAGCATCTCTATCAACTCTATCATATGCCTTCTCTAGATCCATAAATGCTACATACAAATCCATTTGCTTTTCTAAGTATTTCTCACATACATTCTTCAAAGCAAACACCTGATCCACACATCCTCTACCACTTCTGAAACCACACTGCTCTTCTCCAATCTGATGCTCTGTACATGCCTTCACCCTCTCAATCAATACACTCCCATATAATTTGCCAGGAATACTCAACAAACTTATACCTCTGTAATTTGAGCACTCACTTTTATCCCCTTTGCCTTTGTACACTGGCACTATACAAGCATTCCACCAATCCTCAGGCACCTCACCATGAGTCATACTTACATTAAATAACCTTACCTACCAGTCAACAATACAGTCACCCCTTTTTTAATAAATTCCACTGCAATACCATCCAAAGCCGCTGCCTTGTCGGCTTTCATCTTCCGCAAAGCTTTTACTACCTCTTCTATGTTTACCAAATCATTCTCCCTAACCCTCTCACTTTGCACACCACTTCGACCAAAACACCCTATATCTGCCACTTTGTTTCACTCAGAGCCAAAACATCCAGGTTCCTTTCCTCATGCATACTACCTGTCTCTCCTTTTTTCTCATCTTGGTTAAACCACACACATTTAGACACCCCAATCTGAGCCTTCGAGGTGGATGAGCACTCCCTGCATGACTCCTTCTTTTGTTTCCCCTTTTAGAAAGTTGAAAATACAAGGAGGGGAGGGTTTCCAGCCCCCCGCTTCTGTCCCCTTTAGTTGCCTTCTACAACACGTGAGGAATGTATGGGAAGTATTCTTTCTCCCCTATCCCCAGGGATAGAATTATACACCATTTTTAGATATGATCATGTGTCAGTTGCACTAGAAGCACTATAAAGAATTTCACTTTATCTTATTTTCTTTTAATATTTTTCAAAATACTGAGATCAAGGACACTACAAGAGGATAGAGTGGTTAAGACTTCAAACATAGATACACATATTACCATGTACACAGCTATGTTGATACACAGAGTGCCCCATTGATATGTGAATTACTGCACAATTCTCTCATGTTAGTGTTCTGTGAGTCGAGGTTTGAGAGTTGATTCATCAGTTCATGAGCTCAACCAGTTAATTCTGTCTCAGCTATTTCAGATATTGTTATAGCTCTGTAGTATTAGAATATGTAATGATGCATCATAATCTGAATGCTTAAGGTGTCCTTTGGGTTATCATAATGATTATGCTTTAGCTTTTACCTTGGAATACATATCAGTTTTACATTTCAGGGTAATGCACGTAATGAAATCCTGGCTTGTGGTGGCAGCATTTCTCACCATCATGGGATAGGAAAAGTACGGCGACAGTGGATGAGTCAAACATTCTCAGAGCCTAGCTTGGGTGCCATTAGAGCTGTGAAGCAGTATTTTGATCCTGAAAATATATTTGCTAATGGCAACTTACTGTAAGTCACTGTCATTCTGGAGTGCATTAAAAATTTCATTGTTATTAGTATATTTATCAGTAATGTTCAGATAGATTTTTACTGATAAACACAGGAGTAGCAAAAAGTGATGATATGAGAGCCATTCATTTTCATTTTCTTGATATTCTAGGAATTAAGAAATGTTATGAAATGTTAGTGCACGATGTACATATGAAATACATTTTGAAAGGTAGTCATTGTTAGTAGTAAGTATTAACCCTTTCGCTGTGGCTGTCTTTATATCCAAGGAACACTCATGTATGAGATAATCTCAGTCTAAAAAAAAGTCTCCATACATTTGCTGTTACGATTCAGTAGAACGTAATCTTTTAAATGAAATGATATACATCTCTACTGAATGAAATGCTGGTCATGTCTATGGTGTACCCTTAAATTTATGTTGCTCTACTATTAGATATAGAGGTATTTCAAGGATATTTTCAGGCATACTTTAGTGAGATTTGTTACATTTTTGGACAAAGAATGAATATTACTAAGGGTTTTCATTTGTTTAATCTTTTGAAGATTATTACTTAATGTGAAGGTGCAGATCATGCTCAGGCTTCCTTGACATCATAGAAATACCAGTTATGTAAAGAAGGTAAAGCTCTCGTGTCTTGAAACACAGTGTTGGATTAAACTATAAGCATTAGTAGCTGTGTGGTGGGGTGGCGACGGGAATGGATGAAGACAGAAAGTATGAATATGTACGTGTGTACATATATATATATATGTGTGTATGTGTATGTATGTATATGTTGAAATGTATGTGTGCATGTATGGGCGTTTGTGTATATATATGTGTATATGAGTTGTTGGGCCATTCTTCGTCTGTTTCCTTATGCTACCTCCCTGAAGCGGGAAACAGCGATTAAGTATAATGAATAATAAATGATTATATATATTTTGCTTAATCTCCGTCTCCCGCATTAGCAAGATAGCGCAAGGAAACAGACAAGGAATAGCCCAACCCACCCACATATACATGTATGTATATACATAAATGCCTATACACACACACATATACATACATATGCATTTCAAGGGATACATACATATACATGCACAAACATAGACATATATGCACATGAACATATTCATACTTGCTGCTGTCATCAGTTCCTGTCACCACCCTGCCACACATAAAATAGCATCTCACCCTCCAGCAAGGTAGCACCAGGAAAAGACAAAAAAAGGCCACATCTGTTCACACTCAAGTCTATAGCTATCATGTGTAATACACTGAAACTACAGCTCCCTTTCCACATCCAGGCCCCACAGACCTTTCTGTGGTTTACCCTAGACACTTCACATGCCCTGGTTCAATCCATTGACAGCCCATTGACCCGGTTATATCACATCGTTCCAATTCACTCTATTACATGCTCGCCTTTCACCCTCCTGTATGTTCAAGCCACGATTGCTCAAAATCCTTCCACCTCCAATTTAGTCTCCTGTTTCTCCTTGTTCCCTCCACCTCTGACACATATATCCTCTTTGTCAATCTTTCCTCACTCATTTCCTCCATGTGTCCAAACCATTTCAACACACCTCTCAACCACACTCTTTTTATTACCACACATCTCATTTACTCATTCATTACTTACTCAATCAAACCACCTCGCACCACATATTATCCTCAAACATTTCATTTCCAACACATCCACCCTTCTCCGCACAGCCTTATCTATAGCCCACGCCTTGCAACCATATAACATTGTTGGAACCACCATTTCTTCAAATATACCCATTTTTGCTGAGATAATGTTCTTGCCTTCCACACATTCTTCAACTTTCCCAGAACCTTCGCCCCCTCCCCCACCCTGTGACTCACTTCCACTTCCGTGGTTCCATCAGCTGCTAAGTCCACTCCCAGGTATTTAGAACACTTCACTTCCTCCAGTTTTCTCCGTTCAAACTTACCTCCCGATTAACTTATCCCTCAACCCTACTGAACCTAATAACTTTGCTCTTATTCCCATTTACTCTCAACTTTCTTTTTTCACACACTTTACCAAACTCAATCACCAACCTCTGCAGTTTGTTACCCGAATCAGCCACCAGTGCTGTATCATCAGCGAACAACAACTGACTCCTTTCCCAAGCCCTTTCATCAACAACAGACTGCATACTTTCCCCCTCTCCAGAACTCTTTGCATTCTTTTCCCTAACCACTCCATCCGTAAACAAATTAAACAACCATGGAGACATCAGCACCCCTGCCGCAAACCGACATTCTCTGGGAACCGATCTTTTTCCTCCCTTCCTACTCTTACACATGCCTTATATCCTTGATAAAAACTTTTCACTGCTTCTGGCATCTTACCTCCCACACCATATACCCTTAAAACCTTCCGCAAGCATCTCTATCAACCCTGTCATAGCCCTCTCCAGATCCATTAATGCTACATACAAATCAATCTGTTTTTCTAAGTATTTCTTCAAAGCAAACACCTGATCCACACATCCTCTACCACTTCTGAAACCACACTGCTTTTCCCCAGTCTCCTGCTCTGTACATGCCTTTACCCTCTTTCAATACCCTTCCATATGATTTCTCAGGAATACTCAACAAACTTATGCTTCTGTAATTTGAATGCTCACCTTTATCCCCTTTGCCTTTATACAGGGGCACTGTGCATGCATTCCTCCAATCCTCAGGAACTTCACCATGATCCATACATACACTGAATATCCTTACCAACCAATCTACAACAGTCACCCCCTTTTTTAATAGATTCCACTGCAGTGTCATCCAAACCCACTGCCTTGCCAGCTTTCATCTTCCGCAAAGCTTTCACTACCTCTTCTCTGTTTGCCAAACCATTCTCCTTGACCCTTTCACTTCGCACACCTTCCTGACCAAAACACCCGATATCTGCCATTCTATCATCAAACACATTCAACAAACCTTCAGAATACTCACTCCATCTCCTCTTCTCTCTTCATCACTACTTGTTATTACCTCCCTATTTGCCCCTTCACCGATGTTCTCATATGATCTCTTGGCTTATGCATGTTATTTACCTCCTTCCAAAACATCTTTTTATTCTCCCTAAGATTTAATGATACTCTCTCACCCCAACTCTCATTTCACCTCTTGCACCTTTCTCTTGACCTCCTGCTGCTCTTTTATACATCTCCCAGTCATTTACACTACCCCTCCCCCCCGCATGCATGTGAGGTAGCGCTAGGAAAAGACAACAAAGGCCACATTCATTCACACTGAATCTCCAGGCCCCACAAAACTTTCCATGGTTTACCCCAAACGCTTCACATGCCTTGGTTCAATCCATAGACAGCATGTCAACCCCAGTATACCACATCGTTCCAATTCACTCTATTCCTTGCATGCCTTTCACTCTCCTGCATGTTCAGGCCCTGATCACTCAAAATCTTTTTCACTCCATCTTTCCACCTCCAATTTGGTCTCCCACTTCTCCTCATTCCCTCTACCTCTGACACATATATATATCCTCTTGGTCAATCTTTCCTCACTCATTCTCTCCATGTGACCAAATCACTTCTGCTCTCTCAACCACACTCTTTTTATTAACCACACATCTCTTACCCTTTTATTACTCACTCGATCAAACCACCTCACAACACACATTGTCCTGAAACATGTCATTTCCAACACACCCTCCTCCGTACAACCCTATCCGTAGCCCACGCCTCGCAACCATATAACATTGTTGGAACCACCATTCTTCAAACATACCCATTTTTGCTTTCCGAGATAATGTTCTCGCCTTCCACACATTTTCAGTGCTCCCAGAACTTTCGCCTGCTCCCCCACCCTGTGACTCGCTTCCGCTTCCATGGTTCCATCCACTGCCAAATCCACTCCCAGATATCTAAAACACATCTCTTCCTCCACTTTTTCTCCATTCAAACTTACCTCCCAGTTGACTTGTACCTCAACCCTACTGTACCTAATAACCTTGCTCTTATTCACATTTACTCTCAGCTTTCTTCTTTCACACACTTTACCAAACTCTGTCACCAGCTTCTGCAGTTTCTTACCCGAATCAGCCACCAGCGCTGTATCATCAGCGAACAACAACTGACTCACTTCCCAAGCCCTCTCTCGCAACAGACCGCATACTTGCCCCTCTCTCCAAAAGTCTTGCATTCACCTCCCTAACAACCATATCCATAAACAAATTTTACAGCCATGGAGACATCACGCACCCCTGCTGCAAACCAGCATTCACTGAGAACCAGTCATTTTCCTCTCTTCCTACTCATACACATGCCTTACACCTTCGATAAAACCTTTTCACTGCTTCCAGCAACTTGCCTCCCACACCATATACTCTTAATACCTTCCACAGAGCATCTCTATCAACTCTATCATATGACTTCTCCAGATCCATAAATGCTACACTACAAATCCATTTGTTTTTCTAAGTATTTCTCACATACATTCTTCGAAGCAAAACTGGAGGAAGTGAAGTGTTTTGGATATCGGGTAGTGGATTTGGCAGCGGATGGAACCATAGAAGCGGAAGTGAGTCACAGGGTGGGGGAGGGGGCGAAAGTTCTGAGAGCGTTGAAAAATGTGTGGAAGGCAAGGACATTATCTCAGAAAGTAAAAATGGCTATGTTTGAAGGAATAGTGGTTCCAACAATGTTATATGGTTGTGAGGTGTGGGCTGTGGTTAGAGTTGTGCAGAGGAGGGTGAATGTGTTGGAAATGAGATGTTTGAGGACAATATGTGGTGTGAGGTGGTTTGATTGAGTAAGGAATGAAAGGGTAAGAGAGATGTGTGATAATAAAAAGAGTGTGGTTGAGAGAGTAGAAGAGGGTGTTTTGAAATGGTTTGGTCTCATGGAGAGAATGAGCGAGGAAAGATTGAGAAAGCGGATATATGTGTCATAGGTGGAGAGAATGAGGAGAAGTGGGAGACCAAATTGGAGGTGGAAAGATGGAGTGAAAAAGATTTTGAGTGATCGGGGCCTGAACATGCAGGAGGGTAAAAGGCTTGCAAGGAATAGAGTGAATTGGAACAGTGTGGTATACCTGGGTCGACGTGCTGTCAATGGATTGAACCAGGGCAAGTGAAGCGTCTGGGGTAAACCATGGAAAGTTTTGTGGGGCCTGGATGTGGAAAGGGAGCTGTGGTTTAGGTGCATTATACATGACAGCTTGAGACTGAGTGTGAACGAATGTGGCCTTTGTTGTGTTTTCCTAGCACTACCTTGCTCGCATGTGGGGAGAGGGGGTTGTCATTTCATGTGTGGAGGGGTGGCGATGGGAATGAATAAAGGCAGACGGTATGAATTATGTACATTTGTATATATGTATATGTCTGTGTATGTATAAATATGTATATGTTGTTATGTATAGGTATGTATATGTGCGTGTGTGGACGTGTATGTATATGCATGTGTATATGGGTGGGGTGGGCCTTTCTTTTGTCTGTTTCCTTGCGCTACCTCGCTAACGTGGGAGACAGCGACAAAGTATAATATAATTGTATATCTGTTTACCCTTTTAGAAAGTTAAATACAAGGAGGGGAGGATTTCTAGCCCTCCCCACTTCTGCCCCCTTTAGTCGCCTACTACAACATGCAGGGAATACATGGGAAGTATTCTTTCTCCCTTATCCCCAGGGATGAGGGCAGCAAGTGTGAATGTGTACATGTGTGTATATGTGTAAGTCTGTATATGTATATGTTGAAATGTTATTATACTTAGTCGCTGTCTCCCGCATTAGCTTGGTAGCACAAGGAAACAAACGAAAGAATGGCCCAACCCACCCACATACACATGGATAAACATAAACGCCCACACATGCACTTATACGTACCTATACACTTCAACGTATACGTGCAAATACATACATAGACATATACATATATGCACATGTACATATCCATACTTGCTGCCTTCATCCATTCCCGTTGGAACCCCACCACGTATGAAATGGCACCCCCCCTCCCCTCTCGCACATGCGAGGTTTCGCTAGGAAAGGACAACAAAGGCTACATTCATTCACACTCAGTCTCTAGCTATCATGTGTAATACGCCAAAACCACAGCTCGCTTTCCACATCCAGGCCCCACAAAACTCTCCATGGTTTACCCCAGATACTTCACATGTCCTGGTTCAATCCATGGACAGCACATCGACTCCGGTATACCACATCATTCCAGTTCACTCTATTCTTTGCATGCTTTTCACCCTGTTGTATGTTCAGGCCCCAATCGCTCAAAATCTTTTTCACTCCATCCTTCCACCTCCAATTTGGTATCCCACTTCTCGTTCCCTCCATCTCTGACACATTTATCCTCTTTGTCAATCTTTCCATGGCCATTCTCTCCATATGACCAAACTATTTCAATACACCCTCTTCTGCTCTCTCCACCACACTCTTTTTTTTACTACCACACATCTCTCTTACCCTTTCATTACTTACTCGATCAAACCACCACACACCATATATTGTCCTCAAACATGTCATTTCCAACACATCCACCCTCCTCCGCACAACCCTATCCATAGCCCATGCCTTGCAACCATATAACATTGTTGGAACCACTATTCTTCAGGCATACCCATTTTTGCTCTCCGAGATAACGTTCTCGCCTTCCACACATTCTTCAACATTCCTAGAACCTTTGCCCCCTTCCCCATCCACTGCTAAATCCACTCCCAGATATCTGAAACACTTCACTTCTTCCAGTTTTTCTCCATTCAAACTTATCTCCCAATTAACTTGTCCCTTAACCCTACTGAACCTAATGACCTTGCTCTTATTCACATTTACTCTCAACTTTCTTCTTTCACACTTTTTACCTAACCCAGTCACCAACTTCTGCAGTTTCTCGCACAAATGAGCCACCAGCGCTATATCATCAGCGAACAACAACTGACTCACTTCCCAAGTGCTCTCATCCACAACAGACTACATACTTGCCCCTCTCTCCAGAACTCTTGCATTCACCTCCCTAACAACTCCATCCATAAACAAATTAAACTGCCATGGAGACATTACACACCCCTGCCACAAACCAAGATTAACTGAGAACCAATCACTTTCCCATCTTCCTACTCGTACACATGCCTTACATCCTTGATAAAAACTTTTCACTGCTTCTAGCAACTTACCTCCCACACCATATACTTTTAATACCTTCCACAAAGCATCTCTATCCACTCTGTCATATGTCTTCTCCAGATCCATAAATGCTACATACAAATCCATCTGTTTTTCTAAGTATTTCTCACATGCATTCTTCAAAGCAAACACCTGATCCACACATCCTCTACTACTTTTGAAACCACACTGCTCTTCCCCAATCTGATGCTCTGTACATGCCTTTACCCTCTCAATCAGTACCTTCCCATATGATTTCCCAGGAATACTCAACAAACTTATACCTCTGTAATTTGAACACTCACCTTTATCCCCTTTGCCTTTATACAATGGCACTGTGCATGCATTCCGCCAATCCTCGGGCACTTCACCATGAGCCACACATACATTGAATATCCTTACCAGCCAGTTGAAATGTATAAGTATGCATATGTGCATGTGTGGGTGTTTATGTATATACATGTGTATGTGGGTGGGTTGGGCCATTCTTTCATCTGTTTCTTTGTGCTACCTAGAGATCTCTAACACGGAAGACAGTGACTAAGTATAATAGAAAATTAATAAAATGATAGATTATATATATATTTATATATGCCCCAGCTGCACTGAACATAAAAAAAATGACCAAGTCATGTACACCCCAACCACATTGAACAGAAAAAAGTTACAGGTGCTTAAATGCCGCAGCTGCAGTGAAAGTGTTGATGACTTAAAGATATGTAAATTGAACTGAGATGAGAATATGTACAAATACTGTGATTAAGTAGTAATAGAAAGGAATTGTAAAGCAAGTTTTCCATTGTAAGTGCTTACATTGTACTCCAAGATCTGAATCCAAATTTCATTGTATAACGATGTTTATTTTCATATGGTATTAGTAATCTAGAAGCATGCTTATTGAGTATTGTTACATTTCAGAAGGTATTTTTCTGTGTGCTTTACTGGAAACAGCTTTACTAAAGTGAGAAAAGGGAATTTAAAATTCTCTTTTCAAGATTATTCATAATTACTGAAAGCAGTTTTTTTTTAGGAGTTTGCTTTTGTTATATAATACAGCTTTTGGCTTGTTTGTAATTTGAAAATTTTAGAAGGTATTCATATGAATACAGAAACTTGATTCCTTAAAGAACCATTGTGATCCAGGGGTTTCTTCTTGTACAGTAGTGACTTAGACATTTTGAAATGTTATTTAGTAACCGGATATGTGGTCACTGCCAAAATTGCACACTGAAAACTACTTTTACATGTCTAGAATTTGAGAAAGTTATGAATTGATATTCTATTGATGAAAGAATTAGAAGAAATATTGTTGCAGAATTTTA
Source organism: Panulirus ornatus (assembly GCF_036320965.1). Taxonomy (NCBI): domain Eukaryota; kingdom Metazoa; phylum Arthropoda; class Malacostraca; order Decapoda; family Palinuridae; genus Panulirus; species Panulirus ornatus. The sequence continues at coordinate 21,106,502 of NC_092235.1, forward strand.
TTTGTAGTCTTTTCAGGCATTTTTCATGAATTATATTGCCATATTTTTATAGCTCAGTTTTTGTGCTGTTGAATGCCAGAATGCCATAGTGTGAATGTAGAGGAAACCAAACCCTATTCAACACTCATGAGACCAAAGCTCAGTATAAAAGCTTTCTTTTTTTTCTCTCTCCTTGGGTAGCACAGAGCTGGTCATAAAGTCATGTAATGGCCCTGCATTTTGCTGTCCATCTTTTATGGGAAGAGACCACCTCGCAAAGGTAATTTTTTCTGTGATTTTTGTAGAGCTGGACAGCCTGTTATCTATGGCCCCAGACTAGCTAACTAACCCCTCTTATATAAAAAAAATGCTGTCCTACAGAAATGGGAGATGGCGTAGCATAGCTTGCACATTTTTGTGTATTTCACTGCACTTGTTCGTTAAAGATATGATTAATACATACTAATTACCTGTCTCATTAATGTGACACATCTTTTTTATTACTTAATTTGTTATACAAAATGACAGTTTAGTTAGCTGAAGGTAATGACTTTCTTATCAATATAATTGTTAATGATTAATGGTATGTACAGTATTATATAGAATCCTGATCTCCATAGTTCAGTTCCTTTTCAAAAACTTTCTAGTATTTTTGTGTATTACTGTATTCATTACCTGTTACTGTGAAGAGACTGTAACCAGTTAAGTTGATAAATGAGAAAGGCCTTGTATCTAGCTTCCTTTAGTTTAGAGATTCCTGTAATTTCATTGGCTAATGTAATTATCAGTATTCTGTATTGGATTGGTTCTGTGCATCTAGTAGATTGAGTTTCTGAAGATGAAATCTATACAAAGTTTATGACAAGTTCCTGTGTGATTAGTACCAAAGGTGATTGTATTATCTTTCATAGTTTAGTAGTAGAAAGATTTTGTTTTCAGACAAGAAGTTTGGCATTGTAAGAGCCTAATAAGAAAGAGGTTTTCTCTCCAAGGTATTAGTGGGAAATTTTTTTATCTTGAAAATTTTCCATGATGGAGACATTTAGCACTTGGATTAACTGTCTTACAGATGTTATAAATCTGTATTGGCTCCATATTGTAGAAATTTTGCATTTGATTTTGAAGGCTTAATGGAGTGGAAGTTTATCTAACTTGCTTACCTATTGAAGTTTTTAATCTCAATTGTCTTTTCCAGTGATGAATTTTTTTTTATTTAGATTGACAGTTGTCATATAATGGTTTTGTATCCGAGTTGGATTTATAGCTGAAGAGGTTTTGTATCTGTGAGGGCTGTATTAAGGATCATTGGAGGTATTCCTTTTCTCTTTCCCCTCTCTCTCTTTTCATGTTAGCTGTGACGGCATGGGCAACTAAACTTAGGCCCGTTTGGTTTAACTTTATTTCAGGTAGTTGATCATATTGCAGACGTTCCACATCTGGAATGACTGATCTAAGGAAGAGAGACCTAGGGTGAAGTTCACTATTTCAAGGTTTTCTTCAGAGTTTTAAGTAATTGCAGTTTTACATATCAGCATTCACATTTTACCGTGACCTCCTTGTATTATTAATTGCATGGTAAATTCCAACACTTTATGAGGTTTTCTTTAATCAAACTTAGAAAGAAAAGGTTAACAGCAATTACTTCTGGCATCCATTAGTGATCTATCTATCTTTCTGTATACCTGACACCCGTCCACTCCAGGAACTCCTTCAAGGGGCTGGCCACAGCAAAAGAGTCTCCATAACAGGTGAACTCGACTGCCACTTCTTAGCCTATAGTGCCTCACCCACAGCAGGCCATTTGCAGAGGGTAACTCTAGCACAGTGTTTCCAGATGCTGCTACCTAATGTTCCTTTCGAGAATTTGTACCTAATGTTCCTACCTACTACTTCCATCTAATGCTCATGCCTAATGTTCCTGTGCATTACTTCTACCCAATGTTTTTATTTAATTTATTTATTTATTTATATATTTTGCTTTGTCGCTGTCTCCCGCATTTGCAAGGTAGCACAAGGAAACAGACGAAAGAAATGGCCCAACCCACCCCCATACACATGTATATACACACACGTCCACACACGCAAATATACATACCTATACATCTCAATGTACACATATATATACACACACAGACACATACATATATACCCATGCACACAATTCACACTGTCTTAATACTTCAGCATAATGTTCCTACCTACTGCTTCTATCTATTGCTCCTACCATTTTGCCAAAAGGCTGGGCTATCACATAGCACTCTTCACTATTGGTACCATAGATCCTGTTTTGCAAGTGGGATCACCATTGCAACCAAAGCTAATTCTGCATGTGCATTAATCACACGAGCTATGGTGATGTTCATTGATTAAAAGAAAAAATTTAGATCTAACTGGATTTAATCTGTAATCTCAAATACTTTGGTTTCTTCAGACCTTGCTCTCACTTTGTGTTTGTATGTGTAATTTGTACAAACAGAGATGGAGAAAGTCTCAGGCTTTCATATTTGTTCAGACAAATTAAAGCACCTGTAACATGCTTCATGAAACACTTTATCTTTGTGACAACACTGGATGCTTATATGAGGAATTGTTGATGCATTTGTTACATTTCTTTGTAGCTTTTATATATATGGTCATTTTAACCTTAAGCAAATTGCTTAGGTGACTTTTATCTTGATCTGGGAGTGCTTGTGCACTGAAAATGGTTTTTTATTTGTACTTCTCTGGCCACTTGTATTGCATCCAGAGTTGTATATAGCAATGAACCATTTATGCACTTTTTTGCGCCACCTGCCCCTGATTAAGTAGTCAGTATTGCAATATGTTTTCTAGCATGGATTTCATCAAACCATGAGTCTTTAAGCCAGAATGATTTTGATTAAGGTATGAAACTAGGGATGAAAGTTGATTAGTGATCAGGTTTGAGTCTTGATTTCTTGATGATCAACTTTGAGCCGGCCAAATATTAGTATGTCAGGTGGTCACACTTTCCTTGTGATTGGGCTTCTGTTTCTTACCATAGTTTGCTTGTTTAGTCTAATATATCAGAAATACTGAATTTATATAATGTGTTCCGTATCTTGCTTAATTTGCCTAGTAGGTTTTGTCTAATTTTATTTGTAGTGAGGCATACAAATTCAGGGGCAAACATTTTACCTCAAATGAAGTGCAGTACTTTTTCTTCAGCAGAATTAACATATGCAATGATTTACCATTTAGAGCAGTTGAAAGCAAGCACATAGATACATTTGAGAATATACTTGATAGATATTTCACTTCAGTTCCATAAGTGACATTGGTTGCACCCCCCTTGATTACAGGAAGAGTTTAAAGTTTAGTTTCTGATCTCCAGTATTACAGACACCCTCATTAGGACCCATTGGTCTGTTACTGTTTGTATGCCTTTGTGTGATTTTTGTTAAGACAAAATGGAGAACAGTTATGGTGCAGTCCCCATTGATTTATATACAAGTTAGCAGTTTGATTAATATGGCATTGTAATATCAACAGTGGCTTAGTTTTTAGTTTTCATGTGTATATCAGGAATTTCATTTTGTTTTACTTTTCATTTAACTTCATCATTATACCAGTAATTTACTAGATTTATGCTACCTAGTTGGAACTAGATATGTCAAAAATAGATCTAGCTTACAATAGAGCTAATGGAACAGCCTACAAAAAATGTTCATGGAAGTAGATGAAATTTCACTCGCTTATGTTATTCAAGGGTCTTGGTGGTTTTATTATACCCTGTGCAAGAACCATACTTCTGTAAGCAGTATGATCATTTGTTATTTTTTATGTAAAGATTTTTAGTGTTGATAGCTTATATAAGAGATATATGTCAGTTTTTTTATTAATTTGTGCACCATTACCTTGGCAGAATTGCTCTCAGTCTGTGCAAACATGACCTTTTACTGGTATTTATAGGTTGCTTTTAATGCAAGCATTGCTTTTCCCATTTTACTTCATGTCCCATCTGTCTTGCTCTTCACCTTTTTTTTTTTTTTAAACCTTGGTTGCATTAGTTGTTTGTTAGCAGTAAGCTGTATGGGCATTAATTTTTGGCTATGGATGCTTGAATGTGCAGATGTACAATGGTGTGTAAGTGTTTGGGAAATGTATTTGCTTGCTTAAAACAAAGGATGTAGCAGATCATTTAGAGAAAATTTATGTTGCTTTATAGTTAGAAGGGAAGAATGGTGATTTCTATACTTCGATAAGCCTTAAGTCATGTTATTGGTGCAACTTAACATACAAGTAGGTTAAGTATGGCTTTGTAGCATATCATTGCAACCTCATTGCCATTTGTTTCACTATTGTTGAAGGATAACTTGATCATCAAAGCAAAGAATTGCCAAACTTGATGTAAACTTTCAGCCATTGTTATCATGATCAGCTTTTTTGTCTTGTAAAACATTTTCTTGAATCACCTGGTTATCTTACCTGCTGTTCACACCATCACTCTTGTATTTTATTTATCTTAATTTTGTGTCACAAGTAGTAGTAATAATTTTCATTGCAACACCACAGAAAGGAATTCATTGACTGATTTGCTAAAGTAGAATTTTGAAAAAGAATTCTTTCAAACTCTTTATTGTTTATTCAGACACTGTTAATTAGAAATATTTAATGTGAATTTTAATGAAACCTGAAATGGAAATACGGGAAGAATCTCCTTTTATCAGGATTTAATGAAGTCACCTTTCCAGTATGTCTTAAGCATTATAAATGACTTCATCAATATTGCATTTATTGTTAGGTCTTAATATATTCCCAATATTACTGGTATTCCATTTAATCATAAAGTGTATCTTTAGGCTGTCAATGCATCTCATATGTTCATAATAAAGAGAATATTTTTGTGAGGGATATTATGCATCATGATATCCCAAGTATATGTTCTTTCATGAGTTATTTATAAAGCTATGCTGTGATTCAGCTTTATACCTAAACCAAATTGTTAGTCATTAGTTGTACTCTTGTATATTGCTATTTCTTGAAGCTCCATGACATTTCTTATGAATTTATATTTTCATAATTGCAGTGTACTGTACAAGTTTTCGTATTAGTTTTATTCTGTCAGGTACATATGAGCTTTAGTGAAACTGAATGTATATTTAAATGATGTAATTTTCAGAGGTATGAATTGATTTTTCACCAACTGTTGGGCATTGTGTACAATGGTAACAGATGTTCAGGCACAAAATAAGTATCACCATAGTTCCATTGATGTATGAATTTTATCCCTCCTGAAAAGTCGGATTCACTATTCTTGGTACATTGAATTACCTTTGTTCTTTGAGATGAGAAGTTATGGCCACCCTTTATAGAGACGGATAATCTGGCATATGTAAATGTGAAGAGAATGAAGTATTCAGGTTTATGCCTGAGAAAACTGTAGTATAGTATTGTGGGTAACCAGTAGTGTCACAATGAATTTTGTAATACAGTTCTTAAGCATGTTAATATCATGGACTGAACCTGAACATGTGAAGCGTCTGGGATAAACCATGGATAGATCTGTGGGGTCTGGTTGTGGATAGGGAGCTGTGGTTTCAGTGCATTACACATGAAGCTGGAAAATGGGTGTGAGTGGGCCTTTCTTTGAATGTTGCTAGCCCTACATCACTAACGTGGAAAACTGTGATCAAGTACGAAAAAAAAATTTATGTGGATGTGTTGGAAATTAAATGTTTGAGGACAATATGTGGTGTGAGGTGGTTTGATCGAATAAGTAATGAAAGGGTGAGAGACGTGTGGTAATAAAATAAGTGTGGTTGAGAGAGCAGAAGAGGGTGTGTTGAAATGATTTGGACTCATGGAGAGAATGAGTGAGGAAAGATTGACAAAGAGGATATATGTGTCAGAGGTGGAGGGAACGAGGAGAAGTGGGAGACTAAATTGGAGGTGGAAGGATGGAGTGAAAAAGTTTTTGAGTGATTGGGGCCTGTGAACATTCAGGAGGGTGAAAGGCATGCAAGGAATGGTGTGAATTGGAATGATGTGGTATACTGCGGTCAGTGTGCTGTCAGAGGATTGAACCAGGGCATGTGAAGCATCTGGGGTATATAATGGAAAGGTCTGCGGGGCCTGGATGTGGAAAGGGAGCTGTGGTTTTGGTGCATTACATATGACAGCTAGAGACTGAGTGTGAATGAATGTGGCCTTTTTTGTCTGTTCCTGGTGCAGCCTCACTGGAGGGGGGGGATGCTGTTTCGTGTGTGGTGGGGTGGTGATGGTAATGGATGAAGGCAGCAAGTATGGATATGTACATGTGTATATATGTAGATGCCTGAGTATGTATATGTATGTATATGTTGAAATGTATATGTGTGTGTGGGTGTTTATGTACATGCATGTGTATGTGGGTGGGTGAAAGAAGAAAGTTGAGAGTTATTGTGAATAAGAGCAATGTTATTAGTTTCTGTAGTGTTGAGACACATTAATCAAGAGGTAAGTTTGAATGGAGATAACTGGAGGAAGTGAAGGGTTTTAGATATCTGGAAGTGGATTTAGCAGCAGATGGAACCATGGAAGTGGAAGTGAGTCACAGGGTGGGAGAGGGGATGAAGGTTCTGTGAGCGTTGAAGAATGTGTGGAAGGCGAGAACGTTATCTCAGAGAGCAAAAACAGGTATGTTTTAAGGAATAGTGGTTCCAACAATGTCATATGGTTGCGAGGCATGGGCTATAGATAAGGTTATGCAGAGAAGGGTGGATGTGTTGGAAATGAAATATTTTAAGACAATATGTGGTGTGAGGTGATTTGATTGAGTAAGTAATGAAAGGGTAAGAGAGATGTCTGGCAATGAAATGAGTGTGGTTGAGAATCAGTGACAAAAGATTGACAAAGAGGATATGTGTGTCAAAGGTGGAGGGAACGAGGAGAAGTGGGAGACCAAATTGGAGGTGAAAGGATGGAGTGAAAAAGATCTTGAGCAATTGGGGCCTGAACATACAGGAGAAAGAAAGGCGTGCAAGGAATAGAGTGAATTGGAACGATGTGGTATACCGGGGTTGATGTGCTATCGATGGATTGGACCAGGGCATGTGATGCATCTGGGGTAAACAATGGAAAGTTTTGTGAGGCCTGGATGTGGAAAGGGTGCTGTGGTTTCAGTGCATTACACATGACAGGTAGAGACTGAGCATGAACAAATGTGGCCTTTGTTTTCTTTTCCTCGCACTACCTCATGTGTGCATGGGGTGAGGGGTGTGCTGTTTTATGTGTGACAGGGTGGCAACGGGAATGGATGAAGGCAGCAAGGATGAATATGAGCATGTGTGTATATATATATATATGTCTGTGAATGTATATGTATGCATGCATTGAAATGTATAGGTATGTATATGTGCTTGTGTGGGCGTTTATGTATATGCATGTGTGTGTGGATGGATTGGGCCATTCTTTCGTCTGTTTCCTTGCACTACCTCGCTAATGCAGGAGACAGTGACTAAGTATAATGAATAAATAATATTATTATTATATTTATTTTATATTTATTATACTTTGTTGCTGTCTCCCTCGTTAGCAAGGTAGCGCAAGGAAACAGACGAAAGAATGGCCCAACCCACCCACATACACATGTATATGCATACACATCCACACATGCACATATACATACCTATACATTTCAACATATACATATATATACACACACAGACATATACATATATACACATGTACATAATTCATACTGTCTGCCTTTATTCATTCCCATCACCACCCCACCACACATGAAATAACAACCCCCTCCCTCTGCATGTGTGCGAGATAGTGCAAGGAAAAGACAACAAAGGCCACATTCGTTCACACAGTCTCTAGCTGTCATGTATAATGCACCGAAACCACAGCTCCCTTTCCACATCCAGGCCCTACAGAACTTTCCATGGTTTACCCCAGATGCTTCACATGCCCTGGGTCAATCCATTGACAGCACATCGACCCCGGTATACCACATCATTCCAATTCACTCTATTCCTTGCACGCCTTTCACCCTCCTGCATGTTCAGGCCCCGATCACTCAAAATCTTTTTCACTCCATCTTTCCACCTCCAATTTGGTCTCCCACTTCTCCATGTTCCCTCCACCTCTGACACATATATCCTCTTTGTCAATCTTTCCTCGCTCATTCTCTCCATGTGACCAAACCATTTCAAAACACCCTCTTTTGCTCTCTCAACCACACTCTTTTTATTACCACTCATCTCTCTTACCCTTTCATTACTTACTTGATCAACCACCTCACACCACATATTGTCCTCAAACATCTCATTTCCAGCACATCCACCCTCCTCTGCACAACTCTATCTATAGCCCATGCCTCGCAACCATATAACATTGTTGGAACCACTATTCCTTCAAACATACCCATTTTTGCTCCGAGATAATGTTCTCGACTTCCACACATTCTTCAACACTCCCAGAACTTTCGCCCCCTCCCCCACCCTAGGATTCACTTCCGCTTCCATGGTTCCATACGCTGCCAAATCCACTCCCAGATATCTAAAACACTTCACTTCCTCCAGTTTTTCTCCATTCAAATTTACCTCCCAATTGACTTGTCTCTCAACCCAACTGTACCTAATAACCTTACTCTTATTCACATTTACCCTCAGCTTTCTTCTTTCACACACTTTACCAAACTCAGTCACCAGCTTCTGCATTTTCACAACCGAATCAGCCATCACCACTGTATCATCAGTGAACAACAACTGACTCACTTCCCAAGCACTCTCATCCACAACAGACTGCACACTTGCCCCTCTTTCCAAAACTCTTGCATTCACCTCCCCAACGACCCCATCCATAAACAGATTAAACAACCATGGAGACATCACGCACCTCTGCCGCAAACCAACATTCACTGAGAACCAATCACTTTCCTCTCTTCCTACACGTACACATGCCTTACATCCTTGATAAAAACTTTTCACTGCTTCTAACAACTTGCCTCCCACACCATATATTCTTAATACCTTCCACAGAGCATCTCTATCAAATCTATCGTATGCCTTCTCCAGATCCATAAATGCTACATACAAATCCATACATTCCCAGCAGTTTGCATACTCACCCCTCTCTCCAAAACTCTTGCCTTTATCTCCCTAAACACCCCATCCATAAACAAATTAAACAATCATTGGGACATCACACCCCTCTGCTGCAAACTGACATTCACTGGGAACCAATCACTCCTCTCTCTTTATACTCGTACACATACCTTATGTCCTTGGTAAAAACTTTTCACTGCTTTTAGCAACTTGCCTCCCACACTGTATACTCTTAAAAGCTTCCACAAAGCATCTCTATCAACCCTGTCATATGCCTTCTCCAGATCCATAAATGCTACATACAAATCCATCTGTTTTTCTAAATATTTTTCACATACATTCTTCAAAACAAACACCTGATCCACACATCCTCTACCACTTCTGAAACCACCCTGCTCTTCCCCAATCTGATGCTCTGTACATGCCTTCACCCTCTCAATCAATACCCTGCCATGTGATTTCCTAGGAATACTCAACAGACTTATGCCTCTGTAGTTTGAATGCTCACCTTTGTCCCCTTTGCCTTTGTGCAGTGGCACTATGCATGCATTCCACCAATCCATAGGCACTTCACCATGGTCCATACATACACTGAGTGACCATACCAACCATGTCACCGAGGTAGCACCAGGAAATAGACAAATTATGGCCCATCCACTCATATACACATATATACAGGTACACCACCAATTTTCTTGCACTCTTGGTTACAAAGCCTTGCTGGATTAACCATTTTGTCGGACCAACCGTGGTCACATGATAATAATTCATCAACACACCTCTAACCCACTAATTATTCATCTCCCATGTGTCTAAAGTATACCATGGACTGCTAGAAATTTAAATTGAACAAATATTAAATGTAAGTTGAATAAGTAAATGAAATGCAGGTACTTATACACCTGCTCAGGACTGAGGTGCTCGTCAGCTATGAGTTTCGCAAATTTGTCCTCATATTTAGCAGCTCCTTTGTGATTTGCAGACCTCTTTTCTCTGCACACTTTATTCATAGAAATCCCATGACACTTCTTCGAGTCTTTGAAGCCATCCTTCACTATAGTCATGCTCTTGTTGTAATTTAAGTTCTTTATGGAACAACTTAGTCTGGTCCATTATCATGCCACCTAATAAGCCCAGTCCATCACTCTGATGCTGTCAAAACCATTCCATTATCACTCTATTGTGCTCAGTACTCTCACCATCTTCCACATTTTTTTTAATCGTCATTTGCTTCTTGGAATCGTTGTCTGCATAGAATTTCCATATTTTCTACCTTTGTTTCTTTATATCATAAACAGTTGATGAAGCAGTACTGTAGATGTCACACAGCTTACGCACCGAAATACCACGGTCCATTTTTTTCAACAGTTCTACTTTATCTTGGATCGATATGGACTGGTGTTTACATTTGACACCACAACTGACACTCATATGTCTTAGAAACCATAGCTAGGGTTAAATTCAAGCAAAATAAGCCGAGAATCTCACAGAATTGTGGTATCACCACCAACAAGTGCAGTGTAAGAATGTAAATAAGCGCTCACTACTCACAATGTATCTGTGGCCGCCCAATAAACTATTCTGGTGGCCGTGGTAATTTCAAGTTCCCTCATGTAATTTTGTTTGGACTAAAGGAGGTGCCGAATCATCAGTTGCTGGAAAATCGGTGATGTACCTGTATACATAAACGCCCACCTAAGCACATATACATACATATATGCAGATATTACATATGTACGCATGTGTATATTCATGCTTGCTTTCATCCATTCCTGTCACTACCCCGCCCCACAGGAAAACAACATTGTTGTCCCCTGCTTCAGCGAGGTAGCGCCAGGAATACAGACACAAAGGCCACATTTGTTCGGACTCATTCTCTCGCTGTCATGTGTAATGCACCGAAACCACAGCCCCCAATCTACATCCATGCCCCACAGACCTTTCCATGGTTTATCCAAGATGCTTCACATGCCCTGGTTCAATCCATTCACAGCACATTGACCCTGGTATACCACATCGTTCCAATTCACTCTGTTCTTTGCATGCCTCTCACCCTCCTGTATGTCCAGGCCCCAATTGCTCAAAATCTTTTTTTCACTCCATCCTTCCACCTTCAGTTTGGTCTTCCTCTTCTCCTTGTTCCCTCCACCTCTGATACATATATCCTCTTTGCCAATCTTTCCTTACTTATTCTCTTCATATGTCCAAACCATTTTAACACACCCTCTTTTGCTCTCTCAACCATACTCTTCTTATTTCCACACATTTCTCTTACCCTTACATTACTTACTCGATCACACCACATATTGTCCTCAAACATCTCATTTCCAACATATCCACCCTCCTCCATTCAACCCTATCCATAGCCCATGCCTTGCAACAATATAACATTATTGGAACTACTGTTCCTTCAAACATACCCATTTTTGCTCTCCAAGATAACGTTCTCACCTTCCACACATTCTTCTTTGCTCCCAGAACCTTTGCCCTCTCCCCCACCCTGTGGCTCTCTTCAACTTCCATCGTTCCATCCACTGCTAAGTCCATTCCCAGACATCTAAAACACTTCACTTCCTCCAATTTCTCTCCAATCAAACTTACATCCCAGTGAACTTGTCCCTCAACCCTACTGAACTCAACTTTTTCCTCTCACACACTTTTCCAAACTCAGTCACCATCCTCTGCAGTTTCTCACATGAATCAGCCTTTAGAGCTGCATCATTGGCAAACTACAACTGACTCACTTCCCAGGCCCTGTCATCCACATCAGACTGCACACTCGCCCCTCTCTCCAAAATTCTTTCAATTATCTTCCTAACCGGCCCATCCATAAACAAATTAAACAACCATAGAGACATCATGTGTCCTTGCCACAAACTGACATTCATTGGGAACCAATCACTCTCCTCTCTTCCAGAATGGTGAGAAAATGTTTGAGGTGCTTACAGTAACCCCCTCAAACATTCCATGTTATTTACTCTGTAACATTGCAAAGCCACTAAAAGTGAAACTTTATCATCTTATTCCTGAGACAGTCTTCAAGAAGTTGAAGTGAGCATTCACAATACCAAAACTAATGTTTTAATTAGCAGTAGAGGAAAAGGAAAAAAGCCAGTATTCCGAAGCTTTCCTTGAAAATTTTCATCTTTTCACTAATTTGCTTGGGTGTTTGCTGAAGGCTGTATCACTACACATTGGAGTGCAACCACAGAATTTATGATTAATTTCACTGGAGCACTGCCATATCAGTTATTGACTTTATTTATATAAACATTGTCTCATTTCCTGTAAGTATTTGTATTGTCTAAATTTTTTCAAAACTCTTTGTATTATTGCGCAAAGAAGGATTTTTTGTGCTGTATTTTAAGGGTTTACTGTTTTATTTTGTACTTTTCACATTTAAATATTGAATGATCATATTTGATTGGGCAATATTATTGCCCTCATGTTGATATTTTTCTTTCTGGATGGCACAACCTCTACATTACCATGCGAAAAGAGGAATTCCAAAATGAATAGTCACAACGAAATGATTAATGAGTAAATATCAGTAAAAAGGTCTTTATATCAATTATCTTTATCTCCATTCCCATATATATGTGTGATGGAACAAGTGCAAACATCCTCTGAATTTACTCACACATCCTCAACTTAAAATCACTTGTGTTTTAAGTGAATAAACGGTTCTATACTAGTGTAGACATTCATTAATTTTTCATGTGGGACACAAGCTGATTTTTCAAGTGAGACTATATTTAAATTCATCACTCACTTTTCCACCCTTGCAGAAAACAGGATTCCATTGCACATGATTAGAAAATATTCTGTAGACATTCTTAGATGGATTACCTCTAAATGTGAAGAGTTCATATGCTGCATTTCATATGCTGCATCTTTAATTACTTCTAGCAGTCTGTCTATCTATACCTCTGACACCCATTCCAATTGGAACTCCCTCAAGGGAGTGGCCATTGCAATAGTCTCCCTAACTAGTGAGCTCCAGTGCCACTTCTTAGCCTTTAGCTCCTCACCCTTAATAGGCCACTGGCAGAAGGCAACTCTGGCAGAGTGTTTGCAGAGGCTCGTACCAAATGTTCCTACTGACCACTACTACCTAATCCTCCTGTGTAAGTGTTCCTACCTACTGCTCCTACCATCTTGCCATGAGGCAGGGCTTGCCTAGAGTTATGAAGAATGAGCTGTGTGAGTTAAGTGTTGTCAAGTGTTATAACAAGAGGAGATAGTATGTTTGTGGAATGAATGACAGTAGTCCACATGTGAGTGAGGCAGAAAGAAAAGATAGCTGCCTGGGTTAGAAGAGTGCAACTTGACAACCACTGAATAAGATATTTTATTTTTCTATCTTATTATCTATCTGTCCATATCTTTGACACTTGTTCCCTTCTGGAATCCCCTCAAGAGGGTGGCCATGGCAGTAGAGTCTCCATAACTAGTGAACTCCAGTGCAGCTTATCTGTCTTTAGTGTCTCACCCTTAACAGGCCACTGGCAAAGGGCAAGGCAGCTGCATTGCTTGAAGAGGCTTTTACTTACCTGATGTTCCTACTGACTTCTACTACTTAATGCTCCTGCCGAATTTTCATAACTACTAATTGAACCTAATGCTCTTACCTAAATGTTCCTACCTACTACTTCTGTCAATTGCTCCTACCATTTTGTCAAAAGGCAGGGGAAGCACATTCCACTTTCCTCAGGAAAATCTAGTTAAGAAGAATGAGATGTGTGTCAAGTGTTGTCAAGTGTATTGTATGACAAGGAGAGATTTTATGTTTGTGGACAGACAGAAAGATGAGACAACTACCTGGGTCAGAGGAGTGCAGCTTGACAACCACTCACATGCTGGCTTACTATGCAGCTGTCACTGATCCTGATACCCAGGTGGGTAGTAATTACCAATTTGTAATTTACAGAAAGGGGGATCTTTACCTCTGGGGACCCACATCTTAGACTTTCTCTACTACCTTACAACTTTTAAAGCTAATGTATGCTGTCAACATTTGCAGTTTCATTGCTCAGTTTATTCCATTCATCCTCTCAGCTTCTACTGCTAAAGTTCTGCAATTCTTTTCTAACAAGTTTTTTGCTTAATTACATGTTATGGCCTCTGGTTCTTCATCCCTGCATCTTTTGAAGATCCATTTACTGTTAGTCTCGTCAAACTGGTTTGAATGGTTTTAGATTGTGATCACGCCTCCCCTTACCCTTCTCTCTCTCCTGTGGTAGACGAATTCAATACCTCTAACCTTTAGCTGTAACCTGGCTTTTCTTACTTTGGTCCCACCTCCATTGTTTCCCTCATCTGAACATTGTCTGTTAGTTCTTTGCACTTCATAAGTGCAGTGACCAAATTTGAAAAGCCTATTCAATTCAAGTTTTGGCCTAATGTAGGCATGTGAACAGCTTGCTGTTTAATTCTTTACTGATGTAACTGAATGCATTGTTGATATTTCCTAAAAGCAGTGTGTCGTCTTTGCCTTTCTCCTAAGGTGGGGCTCCTGCAATAGGTTAGAAATAATGCCGATTCCCAAGTCCTTCTTTTGCACAGATTTGTATAGCTTATTTTGTGTTGTATAATATACTTATTAAGTCCTTTCACAGTGTCCCAACTTTATTTCTTTACGTATACTCTGGATTGATTTTGTCATGCAAGTTGCAAACAAACTTCAGAGTTTGTTTAGGTTTCCTGTTAAGGTGAGGCAGTCCTCAATTTTTCTTCCCTCATTCACAAATGTATTCAGCTAGGAGTCTAGTCCTTCTGGCAAGGCATTAGCATAGATAATAAGCACAATAGTTTCAGAACAGACCCCAGCAGCATTCCATCACTGACCCCACCCCATTTTAAAAGGTTTCATTTGACCTACATCCTCGTGGACCACATGAAATTGAGAATATAAGGTCTAAAAAACATCTTTAACACCTGTAGAAGGCATTTAAGGTTTTTTCTGTTAGTGGATGTAGCTTGAAGCTGGTGGTCTTCATGACCTTTGCAGTCAATAGGCCTAAATCCCAACCAACCAATCATGCATCCTCTGTCCATCTTTCACTGAATGTTTCTTCATGTACCTCTCTCTAATAATACTGTTGCATTACTTTTTCTTTCGTTGGGGTATTCTGTAGTATTCTTATACTTTTGGTTCATAGTGCATGCTTTATAGTAGAGCTTAAAAGGCCATGTAGTTACATTGATATCTGGGACAAGAATACCAGTAGAATGTATTGATTTGTGACAAGAATTTTTAATCTCATTTTTAAATATTTTTCAAGTATTACTTTTATTATTATTATTATTATTATCAGTAAATTTTAGGGAGAATAAAAAGATGTTCTGGAAGGAGGTAAATAGGGTGCGTAAGACAAGGGAGCAAATGGGAACTTCAGTGAAGGGCGTAAATGGGGAGGTGATAACAAGTAGCGGTGATGTGAGAAGGAGATGGAATGAGTATTTTGAAGGTTTGTTGAATGTGTCTGATGACAGAGTGGCAGATATAGGGTGTTTTGGTCGAGGTGGTGTGCAAAGTGAGAGGGTTAGGGAAAATGATTTGGTAAACAGAGAAGAGGTAGTAAAAGCTTTGCGGAAGATGAAAGCCGGCAAGGCAGCAGGTTTGGATGGTATTGCAGTGGAATTTATTAAGAAAGGGGGTGACTGTATTGTTGACTGGTTGGTAAGGTTATTTAATGTATGTATGACTCATGGTGAGGTGCCTGAGGATTGGCGGAATGCGTGCATAGTGCCATTGTACAAAGGCAAAGGGGATAAGAGTGAGTGCTCAAATTACAGAGGTATAAGTTTGTTGAGTATTCCTGGTAAATTATATGGGAGGGTATTGATTGAGAGGGTGAAGGCATGTACAGAGCATCAGATTGGGGAAGAGCAGTGCGGTTTCAGAAGTGGTAGAGGATGTGTGGATCAGGTGTTTGCTTTGAAGAATGTATGTGAGAAATACTTAGAAAAGCAAATGGATTTGTATGTAGCATTTATGGATCTGGAGAAGGCATATGATAGAGTTGATAGAGATGCTCTGTGGAAGGTATTAAGAATATATGGTGTGGGAGGCAAGTTGTTAGAAGCAGTGAAAAGTTTTTATCGAGGATGTAAGGCATGTGTACGTGTAGGAAGAGAGGAAAGTGATTGGTTCTCAGTGAATGTAGGTTTGCGGCAGGGGTGTGTGATGTCTCCATGGTTGTTTAATTTGTTTATGGATGGGGTTGTAAAGGAGGTAAATGCAAGAGTCCTGGAAAGAGGGGCAAGTATGAAGTCTGTTGGGGATGAGAGAGCTTGGGAAGTGAGTCAATTGTTGTTCGCTGATGATACAGCGCTGGTGGCTGATTCATGTGAGAAACTGCAGAAGCTGGTGACTGAGTTTGGTAAAGTGTGTGGAAGAAGAAAGTTGAGAGTAAATGTGAATAAGAGCAAGGTTATTAGGTACAGTAGGGGTGAGGGTCAAGTCAATTGGGAGGTGAGTTTGAATGGAGAAAAACTGGAGGAAGTGAAGTGTTTTAGATATCTGGGAGTGGATCTGTCAGCGGATGGAACCATGGAAGCGGAAGTGGATCATAGGGTGGGGGAGGGGGCGAAAATTTTGGGAGTCTTGAAAAATGTGTGGAAGTCGAGAACATTATCTCGGAAAGCAAAAATGGGTATGTTTGAGGGAATAGTGGTTCCAACAATGCTGTATGGTTGCGAGGCGTGGGCTATGGATAGAGATGTGCGCAGGAGGATGGATGTGCTGGAAATGAGATGTTTGAGGACAATGTGTGGTGTGAGGTGGTTTGATCGAGTAAGTAACGTAAGGGTAAGAGAGATGTGTGGAAATAAAAAGAGCGTGGTTGAGAGAGCAGAAGAGGGTGTTTTGAAATGGTTTGGGCACATGGAGAGAATGAGTGAGGAGAGATTGACCAAGAGGATATATGTGTCGGAGGTGGAGGGAACGAGGAGAAGAGGGAGACCAAATTGGAGGTGGAAAGATGGAGTGAAAAAGATTTTGTGTGATCGGGGCCTGAACATGCAGGAGGGTGAAAGGAGGGCAAGAAATAGAGTGAATTGGAGTCATGTGGTATACAGGGGTTGACGTGCTGTCAGTGGATTGAAGCAAGGCATGTGAAGCGTCTGGGGTAAACCATGGAAAGCTGTGTAGGTATGTATATTTGCGTGTGTGGACGTGTGTATGTACATGTGTATGGGGGGGGGGGTTGGGCCATTTCTTTCGTCTGTTTCCTTGCGCTACCTCGCAAACGCGGGAGACAGCGACAAAGTATAAAAAAAAAAAAATAAAAAAAAAAAAATTATTATTATTATTATTATTATTATTATTATTATTATTATTATTATAGCTTAAACACTCCCTCTGATATGTTTGTGGCATGAGAAGCGTGGGAGGTGGGCCGATTAGAAAGGGTAGTGAGTGGTGGGATGAAGAAGTAAGATTATTAGTGAAAGAGAAGAGAGAGGCATTTGGACAATTTTTGCTGGAAAATAATGCAAATGACTGGGAGATGTATAAAAGAAAGAGGCAGGAGGTCAAGAGAAAAGTGTAAGGGGTGAAAAAGAGGGCAAATGAGAGTTGGGGTGAGAGAGTATCATTAAATTTTAGGGAGAATAAAAAGATGTTTTGGAAGGAGATAAATAAGGTGCATAAGACAAGGGAACAAATGGGAACATCAGTGAAGGGGGCTAATGGGGAGGTGATAACAAGTAGTGGTGATGTGAGAAGGAGATGGAGAGTATTTTGAAGGTTTGTTGAATGTGTTTGATGATAGAGTGGCAGATTTAAGGTGTTTTGGTTGAGGTGGTGTGCAAAGTGAGAGGGTTAGGGAGAATGATTTGGTGAACAGAGATGAGATAGTAAAAGCTTTGCGGAAGATGAAAGGCGGCAAGGCAGCAGGTTTGGATGGTAATGCAGTGGAATTTATTAAAAAAAGGGGTGACTGTGTTGTTGACTGGTTGGCAAGGTTATTTAAAGTATGGTGAGGTGCCTGAGGATTGGCGGAATGCTTGCATAGTGCCATTGTACAAAGGTAAAGGGGATAAAGGTGAGTGCTCACATTACAGATTTATAGATTTGTTGAGTATTCCTGGTAAATTATATGGGAGGGTATTGATTGAGAGGGTGAAGGCATGTACAGAGCATCAGATTGGGGAAGAGCAGTGTGGTTTCAGAAGTGGTAGAGGATGTGTGGATCAGGTGTTTGTTTTGAAGAATGTATGTGAGAAATACTTAGAAAAGGAAGTGGATTTGTAACAGCATTTATGGATCTGGAGAAGGCATATGATAGACATGATAGAGATGCTCTGTAGAAGGTATTAAGAATATTTGGTGTGGGAGACAAGTTGTTAGAAGCAGTGAAAAGTTTTTATCGAGGATGTAAGGCATGTGTACGTGTAGGAAGAGAGGAAAGTGATTGGTTCTCAGTGAATGTTGGTTTGTGGCAGGGGTGCGTGATGTCTCCATAGTTGTTTAATTTGTTTATAGATGGGGTTGTTAGGGAGATGAATGCAAGAGTTTTGGAGAGAGGGGCAAGTATGCAGTCTGTTGTGGATGAGAAAGCTTGGAAAGTGAGTCAGTTGTTGTTCACTGATGATACAGTGCTGGTGGCTGATTCTGGTGAGAAACTGCAGAAGCTGGTGACTGAGTTCGGTGAAGTGTGTGAAAGAAGAAAGCTGAGAGTGAATGTGAATAAGAGCAAGGTTATTAGGTACACTAGGGTTGAGGGACAAGTCAGTTGGGAGGTAAGTTTGAATGGAGAAAAACTGGAGGAAGTGAAGTGTTTTAGATATCTGGGAGTGGATTTGGCAGCGGATGGAACCATGGAAGTAAATCATAGGGTGGGGGAGGGAGCAAAAGTTCTAGGAGCATTGAAAAATGTGTGGAAGGTGAGAACGTTATCTCGGAAAGCAACAATGGGTATGTTTGAAGGAATAGTGGTTCCAACAATGTTGTATGATTGTGAGGCGTGGGCTATAGATAGAGTTGTGCGGAGGAGGGTGGATGTGTTGGAAATGAGATGTCTGAAGACAATATGTGGTTTGATCGAGTAAGTAATGAAAGAGTAAGAGAGATGTGTGGTAATAAAAAGAGTGTGGTTGAGAGAGCAGAAGAGGGTGTTTTGAAATGCTTTGGTCACATGGAGAGAATGAGTGAGGAAAGATTGACCAAGAGGATATCTGTGTCAAAGGTGGAGGGAACGAGGAGAAGTGGGAGACCAAATTGGAGGTGGAAAGATGGAGTGAAAAAGATTTTGAGTGATCAGGGCCTGAACATACAGGAGGGTGAAAGGCGTGCAAGGAATAGAGTGAATTGGAACGATGTGGTATACCGGGGTCGACGTGGTGTCAGTGGATTGAACCAGGGCATGTGAAGCGTCTGGGGTAAACCATGGAAAGTTCTGTGGGGCCTGGATGTGGAAAGGGAGCTGTGGTTTCAGTGCATTATTACATGACAGGTAGATACTAAATGTGAACGAATGTGGCCTTTGTTGTCTTTTCCTAGCGCTACCTCGCACACATGAGAGGGGAGGGGGTTGTTATTCCATGTGCGGCGAGGTGGCGATAGGAATAAATAAAGGCAGACAGTATGAATTATGTACATGTGTATATATGTATATGTCTGTGTGTGTATATATATGTATACATTGAGATGTATAGGTATGTATATTTGCGTGTGTGGACGTGTATGTATATACATGTGTATGTGGGTGGGTTGGGCCATTCTTTCGTCTGTTTCCTTGCGCTACCTCGCAAACGCGGGAGACAGCGACAAAGCGAAATTAATAAATAAATATACATATCAACATACACAGACATACATATATACACATGTACATATTCATACTTGCTTGCCTTCATCCATTCCTCACGCTACCGAAGAAGGAGACAGGAATTCGAACGAATTGGCCAGACTGGGAAATGGCATAAATCGTTAATTTAATGTTTCCCATATTTTATGAAGTCTTTCTAGAGTGATTTATCGCACAGTTAGATAGTAAGGCTTGCTGTGTGTCTCATCCTGTTGTTTCCTATGTAGATTGACAAGGGAGGTAGCTTAGGAATAAAAACTGCCACTTCCCCCTCGTGTGTGTGCCACTTCCCCCTCGTGTCTGTGAGGGTATAGTGGCAATATATGTCAGTAGCTCTGGTTTGTACAAGGATAGCCTGTGACGTTACGTTTATTGTTATTACATGAAATTACTAGAGCCCAATTGATGGGTGTTTGTGTATCGGAACTTGGCCTAGGTAAGAGAAATCGAGAGACATATTCGTAGAAAGGAAGAACCATTGGGTTAGATTCGCCATGTCTCTGACCAGATTTAGAAATAGTGTAGATTTGTGGATCAGATGAGGAGAAACTGGTAGTTATGAAGATTAATATAGTACATATCTCTCCTCTGTATAACTCTATATCTATAGCCCACGCTATATGATGAAGAGGCAGTGTGTGTGTGTCAGTATTTATGATAAGCGCAAGATAGGCTATGATAGTACGTCATAATACGTTGCTTGAGGATATAAGATGCCCAAAAGGCGAGATGTTTGTGGTTTTGTACAGGATGGTGAGTGAGGAGATGTTTGATTTGCCTGGTCTCTTCCTTGCAGTGACGACCCGTCAAGTTAATTCAATATATATATATATATATATATATATATATATATATATATATATATATATATATATATATATATATATATATGTGTGTGTGTGTGTGTGTGTGTGTGTGTGTAAGGTGCGTGTAATGAATATCTGGTTCATTCAGAAGGTATGTTTATTCATGTTTTATATTTTGCATCTTGCATTGGGGTTGGCAGTATATATATATATATATATATATATATATATATATATATATATATATATATATATATATATATATATATGAAACTCTAAAGCACAGGTGGTGTGCCAGATAGCATCATAAAACCCGTAATCTCTTGATTGCATTCAAGGTTTCCTAATTTTTTTTTTTTTTTGTTTTAATAATTTTCAAATCGCTGTATTATCGTTTTTTTCATTCTTATTTTACGATTGTATTTTCGTCAAGAGAGGTACAAAGAAGAACAAAAGAAATGGTTTTGATTTTTAATTTTTTTTTTTTGAACGAAAATTAAAGTATTTTTCAGTTTATGTTTAACGAGTACCGTATGCAAATTGTGTTTTGTTTTTCAACGGTAATATGATTTTTTTCAGTATTTATATTTCACTGTGGAGATATGGCAGTTGGAGTTCTTAATATCTTTTTTATTATTGAATGTTCAAGGCTTCAGGGACGAACAAATGAATAGGGGAAATATAAGAGTAAAAAAAATTCTTTTTTTTAGATGTCAGAATGTAGTTACTGGGAAGGACATGAGAGAGAGGGTGGAGAGAGTTCGAAAGCGGGGAGGTGGAAGGAAAGAAATAGTGAACCAACCAACCCAGCAGCATGCCGTATGTTGCATGGTCGAGGTTATAAAAACCAAAAAACCTTTTTTTTTTGACGCCATGTGTAACACAATAGCTAATATATTACACGTTACGTTTCATTTAGCAAGTTTTTTTTTTTTTTTTATGCGTGTCCGTGGAATAGAAGCGAAGTGTTGTCTGTGGTGGTTGTAGTGTGGGGGGCTGGGATGGTGGAGAGAGAGAGAGAGGTAAGAAGCCTTTAATCCATAAATGGCTTTTAAATGCATCGTATGCTTTCCAGCAAAGCTCATTCGTGTACCTTTTCCACCCCCACTTTTATTCTTAGCTGCATGATATATATATATATATATATATATATATATATATATATATATACCAGTGTCAGTTGCCAATATTGGTGAATGTGACTATTAGCTATAGATTAACTAAGTGTCTTCCTTCGTTTTCAATAAATCATTTAGGCTTTATACATGAGAAAAGGATAAATGTAAGATAATTTATCTTCAGCATTACTTAATCTAAATTCACTTCAATGCCAGCTGAGCGAACACGGGTGGTCACGTTGAAATATCAAAGTCACCCATTGAAGTTTCGTTTTCTATCCTAACGTAATTAATGTAACCCAGGCCCAAAAACCAATGTAATCTGTATTGAAACCACTACACTATATATATATATATATATATATATATATATATATATATATATATATATATATATTTATGTCCAGAGCTTAACAAAAAACATTTCACCACATAACGTAAGTCTTTTCACTTGTATATAACAAACTTTTTAAGGTATAAGAATTCTTAAAAAGGTAATCTGTTACCAAGGAATTGAACCGACCCCTTAACAGCGTGTGTGTATATAGAAGGCCAGGATTACGAGGGAGGTTATTTGAAATTAGATTGCAGGAAATATATGTGAAAACTTTTTTCCCTCGAAGTTGCTAGTGATGGTTTTGATAATGTCAATTCACTTGATAGCTTGGGCAAAGTTTATGTACGGCATATATATATATATATATATATATATATATATATATATATATATATATATATATATATATATATAAACGCCCCTACACGCACACATATACAGACATACCAACGTATACACATATACATACTCAGACATATACATATATGCACATGTACATGTTTATGCTTACCTGCCGTCATCCATTCGCGGCGCTACCCCGCCCCACACACACACACACACACACACACACACACATAGATATATATTTCTTTTTTCTTTTAAACTATTCGCCATTTCCCGCATTAGCGAGGTAGCGTTAAGAACAGAGGACTGGGCCTTTTTTGGAATATCCTCACCTGGCCCCCTCTGTTCCTTCTTTTGGAAAAAAAAAAAAAAAACGAGAGGGGAGGATTTCCAACCCCCCGCTCCCTCCCCTTTTAGTCGCCTTCTACGACACGCAGGGAATACGTGGGAAGTATTCTTAATCCCCTATCCCCAGGGATAATATATATATATATATATATTATATATATATATATATATATATATATATATATATATATATATATATATATATATATATATATATATTTAGCATGAGTATCAGTGTTCCACACACGTACACAATCATCTTTTTGTCCATTTCTTGCCTGGACCAGGGATGGAGAGAGAGGATCACAGAGGTTCGTGAAGTAGTGCAGGGAATGGTAATATGTAAGGCCATGTGGGTCTTCATACTCTCCCTCCCCCCGAGGGAGGAGAGTCCACGGACCACCACCTTGCTGGTCTTCGTCAGCGCTCCTGACGGTGGCCGGGGTGGAGGAGGAGGCGCCACGACCCGGATATTCCGTGTTGAGGAAACGTGTTTCCTTCTTCAGCCTTGAAGCGGCTGAGAATTTATGAATTATTAATTATTTATTTATTTATTTATTATTATTATTATTATTATTATTATTATTATTATTATTATCATTATTATGATTATTATTATTATTATTATTATTATTATTATTATTATTTAATTATCATATATATATATATATATATATATATATATATATATATATATATATATATATATAGAGAGAGAGAGAGAGAGAGAGAGAGAGAGAGAGAGAGAGAGTTTACCCCCAGTGCAGCTGAGTTCAGCGGGTGTGTTGAAAGAAGCCATTTTATTGTGGTGAGGGTTGGAGGGGCGAGATTAATAATGAGGAAATGTTAATATGATTCTTAGGGGAGAGGGAGGGAGGGAAGGGGGATTATATATATATGTGTGTAGGGGGGATAAAATCTGATGGTTGCCGCTTCAGTGATCATATATATATTATACTTTGGAAGATATTAAGAATATAGGGTGTGGGAGGCAAGTTGTTAGAAGCAGTGAAAAGTTTTTATCGAGGATGTAAGGCATGTGTACGTGTAGGAAGAGAGGAAAGTGATTGGTTCTCAGTGAATGTTGGTTTGCGGCAGAGGTGTGTGATGTCTCCATGGTTGTTTAATTTGTTTATGGATGGGGTTGTTAGGGAGGTGAATGCAAGAGTTTTGGAAAGAGGGGCAAGTATGAAGTCTGTTGGGGATGAGAGAGCTTGGGAAGTGAGTCAGTTGTTGTTCGCTGATGATACAGCGCTGGTGGCTGATTCATGTGAGAAACTGCAGAAGCTGGTGACTGAGTTTGGTAAAGTGTGTGAAAGAAGAAAGTTAAGAGTAAATGTGAATAAGAGCAAGGTTATTAGGTACAGTAGGGGTGAGGGTCAAGTCATTTGGGAGGTAAGTTTGAATGGAGAAAAACTGGAGGAAGTGAAGTGTTTTAGATATCTGGGAGTGGATCTGGCAGCGGATGGAACCATGGAAGCGGAAGTGGATCATAGAGTGGGGGAGGGGGCGAAAATTCTGGGAGCCTTGAAGAATGTTTGGAAGTCGAGAACATTATCTCGGAAAGCAAAAATGGGTATGTTTGAAGGAATAGTGGTTCCAACAATGTTGTATGGTTGTGAGGCGTGGGCTATGGATAGAGTTGTGCGCAGGAGGGTGGATGTGCTGGAAATGAGATGTTTGAGGACAATGTGTGGTGTGAGGTGGTTTGATCGAGTAAGTAATGTAAGGGTGAGAGAGATGTGTGGTAATAAAAAGAGTGTGGTTGAGAGAGCAGAAGAGGGTGTTTGGAAATGGTTTGGTCGCATGGAGAGAATGAGTGAGGAAAGATTGACTAAGAGGATATATGTGTCAGAGGTGGAGGGAACGAGAAGTGGGAGACCAAATTGGAAGTGGAAGGATGGAGTGAAAAAGATTTTGAGTGATCGGGGCCTGAACATACAGGAGGGTGAAAGGCGTGCAAGGAATAGAGTGAATTGGAACGATGTGGTATACCGGTGTCGACGTGCTGTCAGTGGATTGAACCAGGGCATGTGAAGCGTCTGGGGTAAACCATGGAAAGTTGTGTGGGGCCTGGATGTGGAAAGGGAGCTGTGTTTTCGGTGCATTATTACATGACAGCTAGAGACTGAGTGTGAACGAATGTGGCCTTTGTTGTCTTTTCCTAGCGCTACCTCGCGCACATGAGGGGGGAGGGGGTTGTTATTTCATGTGCGGCGAGGTGGCGATGGGAATAAATAAAGGCAGACAGTATGAATTATGTACATGTGTATATATGTATATGTCTGTGTGTGTATATATATGTATACGTTGAGATGTATAGGTATGTTTTTTTGCGTGTGTGGACGTGTATGTATATACATGTGTATGTGGGTAGGTTGGGCCATTCTTTCGTCTGTTTCCTTGCGCTACCTCGCTAACGCGGGAGACAGCGACAAAGCAAAATGAAATAAATAATATATATATATATATATATATATGTATATATATATATATATATATATATATATATATATATATATATATATATATATATATATATATATATATATAAAACCACTTTATATGATAAGGTGAATGTCGTGTTAATTTGACGATGATTATAATCATTGATCGTATGTCTTTAGGTGATTAGAAGTAAGTTGCTCCTGCGCGCTCGCACACACAGACACACACACACACACACACACACACACACACACACACACACTGGATTTACAAAGCCTTCAGAAAGAAAAGAAAGATTAATGAGTTTTCGCCATAGTCTGGGTAGTTTTTTGTGTGGGGTGGGAGAAATATTTTTCCCCCGAAGAAACGCCAAATTTACGTAGACGAGTCCGGCATCGCTTGATCGCTGAGACGAATCGCAGCGGAACGTGCGCGGGCGCGCGCCCCTGCCTAATGCTCTCTCTCTCTCTCTCTCTCTCTCTCTCTCTCTCTCTCTCTCTCTCTCTCTCTCTCTCTCTCTCTCTCTCCCCAGAGATCTCACTCGAGAATCCAATCTGGTGTTAGATAATTTCTTCTGGGCTTTGCCGCTGCCATCCCATCCCTCCCTCCCTCCTTCCCTCCTTCCCCTACCCTCCAGCACACACCCTCCCCCTTCCCCCCACCCCTCCACACACACCCCCCTCCTCGCGCACACACACCCCCCTCCCCTCCACAACCTGTACCATAGACTTTGAAGTCATTGTCTCCCTTCCTTCCTATTTGTCTTCTTTCTTTCCTTCTTTCTTTTTCTTTCTTTCATATTTCTTTCGTTTTCTTTCTATATTCTTTCTTTCTTTCATTCGTCTTCCTTATCATGTTATCTCTTGTTACGTCTGAGTATGATGGCTGATATGTGCTCACGGGGGTCGTACCGTCTCACTCACGGGGGTCGTATACCGTCTCACTCATGGGGGTCGTACCGTCTCACGCATGGGGTCGTACCGTCTCACTCATGGGGGGTCGTACCGTCTCACTCACGGGGGCTCGTACTGTCTCAATCATGGGGGTCGTACTATCTCAATCATGGGGTCGTATCGTCTCACTCACGGGGTCGTACCGTCTCACTCACGGGGGTCGTACCGTCTCACTCATGGGGGTCGTACCGTCTCACTCATGGGGGTCGTACCGTCTCACTCATGGGGGGTCGTACCGTCTCACTCACGGGGGTCGTACCGTTTCACTCACAGGGTCGTACCGTCTCACTCACGGCGGTCGTACCGTCTCACTCACGGCGGTCGTACCGTCGTGAGAAAGGATCTCACATAGTCGTCCTCACGGGGTCGTACGGACATATACATACATACATACATCGGATTTATATACATTGAATGTATATAGTTTATATATAGTCTTGGGTCGTTCAGATAAAGGGGAGGGAAAGAGAGAATTTTTTTTTCTTTTACGTATAGGGACACAGTGTGTGTCCATCTGCCTTGACCTTGATACAGACAGTGTACATTAAGAGTCTCTCTCTCTCTCTCTCTCTCTCTCTCTCTCTCTCTCTCTCTCTCTCTCTCTCTCTCTCTCTCTCTCTCTCTCTCCCTCAACGTCATTTCCGTGCCACTGAGCCACCCTGATTTAGCATAGATCTCTTTCGCTCCCTCCCTCTCTCTCTCTCTCTCTCTCTCTCTCTCTCTCTCTCTCTCTCTCTCTCTCTCTCTCTCTCTCATTCTCTCTCTCTCTCCCCGGGCTATGCCAGTCCCTCCATCGTGTGCTCAGAAGTACAACCTCGGCCTCATTCCAAGTCGACTTCCATCTTCGTAAACGTCCACAGTTCACACGGGCGGTGGGGTATGTGGTGGATGATGTTAACATGTATTGACTGCTCTCCCACATCACCCCACGCCCTCGCCCGCGCCCTCACCCGCGCCCCACACTCTCCCCCCTTCCTTCCTTCCCTACTCTCCCCTCCCTCACCCTCGCCCAACACTTCCTCCCCTTCCCCTTCCTTTCCTGCTCCCCCTCACCCTCGTCACATACTCCCCCCTACCTTCCTTCCCCCTTCCCCTCGCCCCACACTCCCCCCTTCCTTCCCCCTCGCCCCACACTCGCCCACCTTCCTTCCTTCGTTCCTTTCTTCCTTCTCACGCGTTATTCACCGGTGAATGATGGCGTTGCCTTGTTATTCATGGGTGGGGGAGAACGAGGGGGGGGGGGGGGGAGGGGAGGGGTAGGTGGGGGGCTTTCAGGGGGGGTAAGGGGGCTGGCCTTGTTATTCATGGGTGGGGATGGGAGAGAGAGAGAGAGAGAGAGAGAGAGAGAGAGAGAGAGAGAGAGAGAGAGAGAGATGGGGATGGGGGCGCTAGGCTACGGTGATGGGGATGAGTGAGCCCATTGAGTTAGATGGGTCATGCTCGACAGATGGTCGAGTTTGGAGGATGAGTTGAGTCGTGAGTAAACTTGGAGGGGGAGGAGGAGGGAGGTTTGGGTTTGCTTTGGAGGAGGAGATGATGGGTGAGTTAAACTGGGTTTTTTCATTCTAGGTGTTAAACTTGGGTGTGGGTTTAGTGTACGACGTCGGGACGACCCTTGAAGCACGACGGACGGGACGACCCTTGGAGCACGACGGACGGGACGACCCTTGAAGTACGACGTCGGGACGACCCTTGGAGCACGACGACGGGCGGGACGACCCTTGAAGTACGACGTCGGGACGACCCTTGAAGCACGACGGACGGGACGACCCTTGAAGTACGACGGGACGACCCTTGAAGCTCCTAGGTTGTATGTATCTGATCCCTCCCTTGATTGTATGGTTGTCCTCGGTGTGGAGGCGCCCTTGGTGTGAGGGGAGGTGTGGAGGCGCCCTTGGTGTAAGGGGAAGTGTGGAGGCGCCCTTGGTGTGAGGGGAGGTGTGGAGGCGCCCTTGGTGTAAGGGGAAGTGTGGAGGTGCCCTTGGTGTAGGGGGAGGTGTGGAGGTGCCCTTGGTGTAGGGGAAGGTGTGGAGGCGCCCTTGGTGTAAGGGGAAGGTGTGGATTCGCCCTTGGTGTAGGGGAGGTGTGGAGGCGCCCTTCGTGTAGGGGGAGGTGTGGAGGCGCCCTTGGTGTAGGGGGAGGTGTGGAGGTGCCCTTGGTGTAGGGGGAGGTGTGGAGGTGCCCTTGGTGTAGGGGGAGGTGTGGAGGCGCCCTTGGTGTAGGGGGAGGTGTGGAGGCGCCCTTGGTGTAGGGGAAGGTGTGGAGGCGCCCTTGGTGTAGGGGAGGTGTGGAGGCGCCCTTGGTGTAGGGGGAGGTGTGGAGGCGCCCTTGGTGTAAGGGGAAGGTGTGGAGGCGCCCTTGGTGTAGGGAGAGGTGTGGAGGCGCCCTTGGTGTAAGGGGAAGGTGTGGAGGCGCCCTTGGTGTAGGGGAAGGTGTGGAGGCGCCCTTGGTGTAGGGGGAGGTGTGGAGGCGCCCTTGGTGTAGGGGGGAGGTGTGGAGGCGCCCTTGGTGTAAGGGGAAGGTGTGGAGGCGCCCTTGGTGTAAGGGGCAGGTGTGGGCCAAGGCTGCCCTTGCTGGGGGAGGGAACATGTACTTGGACAGTGGATCATCAATAAGGGTTACTTCCACATGTTCCCCCTCGTCTATTGCCCTTCGAAGCAAGAGAAAGGCCACAGAGAGAGAGAGTCGTGTTCCCTCGCCTTGTGTCTATTGCCCTTTGTGGCACAGAGAGGGACAAGTTCCCTAGCCTTGTGTCTATTGCCCAATGAGGCACAGAGAGAGAGGCGCGCGCCCAGGTGCCCACGCCTTGTCTGTCGCCCCCCCTTGAGGCGAGAGAGAGAGAGAGAGAGAGAGAGAGAGAGAGAGAGAGAGAGAGAGAGAGAGAGGTGGAACAGAAGGAACAGATCTCTCACGTCTCACGCCCCCCCTCCCTCTCTCTCTCTTTCTCTCTCTCTCTCTCTCTCGTGGCAGTACCTTTGCCCCCCCCCCCCACCACACACACACACACACACACACACACACACACACACACACACATTTATCCACCGTCAGGTCACCAGGTCGACTTCCCCCTCCCCCCTTTTCTATAGTCCCCCCTCCCCCTTTCTATAGCGAGGGGCATGTCGGAGGCGTCATATGACCCCCCCCCCCCCTGTGTCTGCGCTACGGGCCGTAGCAGGCGACTGGAAGGAGAGGCAGAAGGAGGAGGACGACGAGGAGGGAGGGAGGGAAGGAAGGAGGGTAGGAAGGAGGGAGGGAAGGAAGGAGGGAGGGTAGGAAGGAGGGAGGGTAGGAAGGAGGGAGGAAAGGAAGGAGGGAGGGAAGGAAGGAGGGAGGGAAGGAAGGAGGGAGGGAAGGAAGGAGGGAGGGTAGGAAGGAGGGAGGGTAGGAAGGAGGGAGGGTAGGAAGGAGGGAGGGAAGGAAGTAGGGAGGGAAGGAAGGAGGGAGGGTAGGAAGGAGGGAGGGTAGGAAGGAGGGAGGGAAGGAAGGAGGGAGGGTAGGAAGGAGGGAAGGTAGGAAGGAGGGAGGGAAGGAAGGAGGGAGGGAGGGAAGGAGGGAGGGAAGGAAGGAGGGAGGGTAGGAAGTAGGGAGGGAAGGAAGGAGGGAGGGTAGGAAGGAGGGAGGGAAGGAAGGAGGGAGGGTAGGAAGGAGGGAGGGTAGGAAGGAGGGAGGGAAGGAAGGAGGGAGGGAGGAAGGAGGGAGGGAGGGAAGGAGGGAGGGAAGGAAGGAGGGAGGGTAGGAAGTAGGGAGGAAAGGAAGGAGGGAGGGTAGGAAGGAGGGAGGGAGGAAGGAAGGAGGGAGGGTAGGAAGTAGGGAGGGAAGGAAGGAGGGAGGGTAGGAAGGAGGGAGGGTAGGAAGGAGGGAGGGAAGGAAGGAGGGAGGGAGGGAAGGAGGGAGGGAAGGAAGGAGGGAGGGAAGGAAGGAGGGAGGGAAGGAAGTAGGGAGGGA
Organism: Panulirus ornatus; assembly: GCF_036320965.1. Classification (NCBI taxonomy): domain Eukaryota; kingdom Metazoa; phylum Arthropoda; class Malacostraca; order Decapoda; family Palinuridae; genus Panulirus; species Panulirus ornatus. Next base: position 21,136,654 of record NC_092235.1, read on the forward strand.
AGGAAGGAGGGAGGGAAGGAAGGAGGGAGGGTAGGAAGGAGGGAGGGAAGGAAGGAGGGAGGGAAGGAAGGAGGGAGGGAAGGAAGGAGGGAGGGAAGGAAGTAGGGAGGGAAGGAAGTAGGGAGGGTAGGAAGGAGGGAGGGTAGGAAGGAGGGAGGGAAGGAAGGAGGGAGGGAAGGAAGGAGGGAGCAGCGTCTTTGATTGATTTCCATAAGGAGGGACAGAGGGAGGGAGGGGGTCCTGTAATTATTTTCCTCGCGCTCCCTCGCTAAGGAGGGAAACGTCTTGTCTTGGGGATATGTGTGAATGATCCTACGCCATGTCGAATTCATCTCCATTATTATACACGTAAGTAGGAGACGGAAGGCCCCGTAAGACCCACTCCACCTTAAATGTTTATATAAAGACCATTAAGTAATGTGTATGGTCGCTCCATCGGGTATATATATATATATATATATATATATATATATATATATATATATATATATATATATATATATATATATATATATGTCTCTGTGGCCACTGTAATATAGAACCATTTCCAGTGTCTCGTGGGAGAGAGAGAGAGAGAGAGAGAGAGAGAGGGAGAGAGAGAGAGAGAGAGAGTGAGAGAGAGAGAGGAGAGAGAGAGTGAGAAAGAGTGATGAGAGAGAGAGAGAGAGAGAGAGAGAGAGAGAGAGAGAGTGATTGAGAGAGAGAGAGAGAGAGAGAGAGAGAGAGAGAGAGAGAGGAGGGAGGGCCATGTGTAACTGGATTCGACCACGTCTCCCGATTATCTGGGTGACCTCTGCACTCAGGGGTCGTTTGTCAAGTCGTTTCGCATCAAGTCAGCTCGTTTAAGGTCCACCCCCTCCCACCCCCCCGCCTCCCCTCGTAAACACACACACACCACACACACACACACACACACACACACACACACACACACCTCCATAAATAAACTGGAGGGAACTTCGCTTCTCGAACTCCGCTGTGTATATCAGGCTCTTGTGTGATGGATAGGGGGTCTGTCTGGGTCTCTCTCTCTCTCTCTCTCTCTCTCTCTCTCTCTCTCTCTCTCTCTCTCTCTCTCTCTCTCTCTCTCTCTCTCTCTCTCTCAATATCTCTCTCTCTCTCCCTCTGGGATCTGGCCGGATCTGGTCCGCTGGTACAGCAGTATGTATATCTTATGTGACCGGCTATATGTGTCCCAGGGTTGTAGGCATTTACACACGAACACAACCCAGCTTAGCTGGTGTCAGGTTAGCTGTTGGGGGGGGGGCCACCATTTGTACGAACACAACCCAGCTTAGCTGGTGTCAGGTTAGCTGTTGGGGGGGGGGGCACCACTTGTACGAACACAACCCAGCTTAGCTGGGACCACCACTTGTACGAACACAACCCAGCTTAGCTGGGACCACCACTTGTACGAACACAGCCCAGCTTAGCTGGGACCACCACTTGTACGAACACAGCCCAGCTTAGCTGGGACCACCACTTGTACGAACACAGCCCAGCTTAGCTGGGACCACCACTTGTACGAACACAGCCCAGTTTAGCTGATGTGAGGTTAGCTGTTGGGGGGGCCACCATCTGCCCGAACATAACCCAGCTTAACTTAGGTTAGATTAGCTGTTGGGGCAAACTTTTGCACGTACAGACCCCAGCTTAACTTGGGCTATCCTAGTTAGCTGTTGGGGCAGACGTAGTCAAACCCCCAATCTAACTTTCCATAGATTATCTGTGGCTTGTAGGCTATATATATATATATATATATATATATATATATATATATATATATATATATATATTCCTATGAGTCCACGGGGGAAAATGAAACACGAAAAGTTCCCAAGTGCACTTTCGTGAAATAATCACATCATCAGGGGAGACACAAGAGAGAAATATAACAGTCAGTTGATATACATCGAAGAGACGAAGCTAGGACGCCATTTGGTAAACATGTGACATATATATATATATATATATATATATATATATATATATATATATATATATATATACTAACTCAGCTGTTATTAGTGTGTTCAGACTACCACTTTGCCTAATTAGGGTGAGGTAATTATACTCTCGACC
>NC_092235.1:21143735-21156235 GCF_036320965.1 Panulirus ornatus
GCTGGGTGCAGGAAGCCAGGGGAGAGGCAGTGGTGGAGGAGGAAGTGGCAGTACGTGCGCGCGCGCGCTCCCAGAGGGCGGAGAGGCAGTGGCGGTATTTCACGCACTCTGAGAGACAAGGGGTAGTGGCGTTATACAGGTGTTGAGAGTGAGGGGTAGTGGCGGTATGCCACGCACCCTGCGGGAGAGGGGGTAGTGGCATTATACAGGCATTCAGGGTGAGGGGTAGTGGCGGTATGCCACGCACCCTGGGGGAGAGGGGGTAGTGGCATTATACACTCACTCAGCGAGAGGTACGAGCACCACACAGACCCTGTGGGAGAGGTACGAGCACCACACAGACCCTGTGGGAGAGGTACGAGCACCACACAGACCCTGTGGGAGAGGTACGAACACCACACAGACCCTGTGGGAGAGGTACGAGCACCACACAGACCCTGTGGGAGAGGTAGAGAGAGAGTGTGCCACACCCCCTGGGGGTTGGGGAGTGAGAGTTTGTTATCATGTGGATCTGACTGAATGATGGAGGAAGAATAAATGGGTGTGGAACACCTTGGGAAATGGGGATGGGTGGAATGGGGAGATGAGGAAAAGAGTCTAGAACGCCTTCATAGATAGATAGATAGATAGATAGATAAGTGTATAGAGGGGAAAAGGACCTAGATCGCCTTCATAGATAGATAGATAGATAGATAGATAGATAAGTGTATAGAGGGGAAAAGGACCTAGAACGCCTTCATAGATAGATAGATACATAGATAGATAGATAAGTGTATAGAGGGGAAAAGGACCTAGATCGCCTTCATAGATAGATAGATAAATAGATAGATATAGATAGATAGATAAGTGTATAGAGGTACTGGATGGATTATACGACATGTAACTATATATAGGTAGTGGACGACCCTTGAGCACGATGGTACGACCCTTGATCACGACGGTACGACCCTTGATCACGACGGTACGACCCTTGATCACGACGGTACGACCCTTGATCACGACGGTACGGCCCTTGAACAAGACGGTACGACCCTTGAACACGACGGTACGGCCCTTGAACAAGACGGTACGGCCCTTGAACAAGACGGTACGACCCTTGAACACGACGGTACGACCCTTGATCACGACGGTACGGCCCTTGATCACGACGGTACTACCCTTGATCACGACGGTACGACCCTTGATCACGACGGTACGACCCTTGATCACGACGGTACGGCCCTTGAACACGACGGTACGACCCTTGAACACGACGGTACGACCCTTGAACACGACGGTACTGCCCTTGATCACGACGGTACGACCCTTGAACACGACGGTGCGACCCTTGAACACGACGGTACGACCCTTGAACACGACGGTACGGCCCTTGAACACGACGGTACGACCCTTGAACACGACGGTACGACCCTTGGGTATGAAGGGCTTGGCCTTTGACATGACCTTTGATAAGACTCGGGTCAAAAGGCCCTACGCCTTCATGCCCACGAGAGGATCGAACCCGCTGTCCTCGAGGATCAAACCCGCTGTCCTCGAGGATCAAACCCGCTGTCCTCGAGGATCAAACCCGCTGTCCTCGAGGATCAAACCCGCTGTCCTCGAGGATCAAACCCGCTGTCCTCGAGGATCGAACCCGCTGTCCTCGAGGATCAAACCCGCTGTCCTCGAGGATCAAACCCGCTGTCCTCGAGGATCAAACCCTCTGTCCTCGAGGATCGAACCCGCTGTCCTCGAGGATCGAACCCGCTGTCCTCGAGGATCGAACCCGCTGTCCTCGAGGATCAAACCCGCTGTCCTCGAGGATCAAACCCGCTGTCCTCGAGGATCAAACCCTCTGTCCTCGAGGATCGAACCCGCTGTCCTCGAGGATCAAACCCGCTGTCCTCGAGGATCAAACCCGCTGTCCTCGAGGATCGAACCCGCTGTCTTAGAGGATCGAACCCCATGTCTTAGAGGATCGAACCCCATGTCTTAGAGGATCGAACCCCATGTCCTCGAGGATCGAACCCGCTGTCCTGGAGGATCGAACCCGCTGTCCTGGAGGATCGAACCCGCTGTCCTCGAGGATCGAACCCGCTGTCCTGGAGGATCGAACCCCATGTCCTCGAGGATCGAAACCTCTGTCCTCGAGGATCGAACCCGCTGTCTTAGAGGATCGAACCCCATGTCTTAGAGGATCGAACCCCATGTCTTAGAGGATCGAACCCCATGTCCTCGAGGATCGAACCCGCTGTCCTGGAGGATCGAACCCCATGTCTTGGAGGATCGAACCCGCTGTCCTCGAGGATCGAACCCGCTGTCCTGGAGGATCGAACCCCATGTCCTCGAGGATCGAAACCTCTGTCCTCGAGGATCGAACCCTCTGTTCTTAGTTTAAAGAGGAAAGTGTTTCTCTCCCCCTCCCCCATCCTCCTTCCCCCTGCTTCTTAAAAAGAGAACCCATTAAACCCTTAACTGCCAGTTGGAAGGGTGAGGGAAAGAATACCCGAGAAAAGGGATGAGGGTCGTCTCTCAAGGGGGGCCCCCGTCCCCCCCTGTGGCTGGAGACAGCCAGAAGGGCCGATTTACCATCGATTATCAATAGAAAAAGAGGATCTACGGGAGAGAGACGAGGAGCAGCAGCCGCCCCCCGCCCCCCTGTGGGGAAGAAACCCCGGGGAGAGAGACGAGCAGCAGCAGCCCCCCCAGCCTCCCCTGTGGGGGAAGAAACCCCGGGGCTTCTTTCTCACAGAAATGGGGAAGGTATTGACACACACACACACACACACACACACACACACACACGAGAGTGTACAACCCTTTCAGGTCTCTGGTATAAGTTGTGGGTCCAAGTTGTGCGTCCTCTGTGTAAGTTGTACTGACTCTCTGCTGGTTATAAGGTGTTGTAGTGGCCCCTTTCAGGTCCTGGTTATATGTTGTAGTGGCCCCTTTCAGGTCCTGGTTATAAGGTGTTGTGGTGGCCCCTTTCAGGTCCTGGTTATATGTTGTGGCCCCTTTCAGGTCCTGGTTATATGTTGTAGTGGCCCCTTTCAGGTCCTGGTTATAAGGTGTTGTAGTGGCCCCTTTCAGGTCCAGGTTATATGTTGTGGCCCCTTTCAGGTCCTGGTTATATGTTGTGGCCCCTTTCAGGTCCTGGTTATATATTGTAGTGGCCCCTTTCAGGGCCTGGTTATAAGTTGTAGAGGCCCCTTTCAGGTCCTGGTTATATGTTGCAGTGGCCCCTTTCAGGTCCTGGTTATATGTTGCAGTGGCCCCTTTCAGGTCCTGGTTATATGTTGCAGTGGCCCCTTTCAGGTCCTGGTTATATGTTGCAGTGGCCCCTTTCAGGTCCTGGCTGTGGCCCCTTTCAGTCAGTCTGGATTTGTGTTTACAGGAAGTGGGAGTGAGGGGGGGGGGTGTTGGCTGGGGTCCCTCATCTGTGTTCAGCTGATTTGCCTATGGGGATTTGGGTTGGGATCGGGATCCCGGGCTTATTTTTGGGATGTCCCCGGGATGAGACGATAGAAAACGGTCTCCTGGTGTGGGACTTTTAAGTTGATACATACTTTTTGGGACTGGTCTTTGGGAATGGGTCTTTCTTGACGGCAGTGGGACTGACGGACGGTGGTGATCCCTCACTGGGACGGACTTGGGGAGTGATAATATAGTCGGCTTCAGGGACGGGGGAGTGGAGGGTTTGAGGGGAGGGGAACGGGGCGGCTTACCTGAGGGGAGAGGGATGGTGATGGGTGACCAGTGGGTCAGTGAGAGGGGTGATGGTGGAGGGGAGAGGAGGGGAAGGGGAAGGGGAAGGGTATGAGGTATGGGAAGGAATGGGACTTAGGAGCGTAAGGCTGGGGAGGAGGAGGAGGAAGACTTAGGAAGTATTTAAGGGAGAATTAAGGGACTCAAGGTCCCTAAAATGGGGGAAAAAGATTAATTTAAGGCGGGAGTACAATCATTTAAGGAGGGAGTTCAATAATTTAAGGCGGGAGTTCAATATTTTAAGGAGGGAGTTCAATAATTTAAGGAGGGAGTTCAATGTTTTAAGGAGGGAGTTCAATTATTTAAGGAGGGAGTTCAATGTTTTAAGGAGGGAGTTCAATTATTTAAGGAGGGAGTTCAGTTATTTAAGGAGGGAGTTCAATAATTTAAGGCTGGAGTTCAATCATTTAAGGCGGGAGTTCAATCTCCATTGGGTGTTCCTGAGGGAGGTCAATCAAGAAGGTAACATTTTGGAGGTGATCAGGTCTTGGAGTAAGGTTTTGTAGGGGGGATGTCCCACCTCCAAAGATGACGTGTCCTTTCAAAATTCTTTAAAAGACTATAATAATAATTTTTTTTTAAGTGGATAATACAAAACTCAAGGATAATATATAGATATATTCCATTTATTTGCTAATTTCTACACATAAAACAAATATATATATATATATATATATATATATATATATATATATATATATATATATATATATATATATATATATATATTATATATACTTAAAAAGGTATTCATATCTCTTCCATTATTCCAATATATATATATATATATATATATATATATATATATATATATATATATATATATATATATATATATATATATACCTTTTTCATAGAATATAGACATTAACACAGACAATTTTTATGTTAAAAATCCTAATGTATATTCCAGTTCGTGAGTTCCAGTTCTGAAACAGAACCAGCTGGAGTAAACCCATCTGTCAGATGGCTGGCCAGCTGGTGGTTCTGGCCCACTGGATCTTGAGTTTCAGAATTCGAGCTCAGTTCGTGGGATACAGGGGTTCGAACCTTCACTTGGGCTCATAAGTGGAGGTTCGTACCACTGTGGTAAGGTTCGTGCCACTGTGGTAAGGTTCGTACCACTGTGGTAAGGTTCATATCACTGTGGTAAAGGGTACGTACCACTGGATAAATGTAGGAAGATGTGGTAAGGTTCATACCACTGTGGTAAGGTTCATACCACTGTGGTAAGGTTCGTGCCACTGTGGTAAGGTTCATATCACTGTGGTAAAGGGTACGTACCACTGGATAAATGTAGGAAGATGTGGTAAGGTTCGTGCCACTGTGGTAAGGTTCATATCACTGTGGTAAAGGGTACGTACAACTGGATAAATGTAGGAAGATGTGGTAAGGTTCATACCACTGTGGCAAGGTTCATGTCACTGTGGTAAAGGGTACGTACCACTGGATAAATGTAGGAAGATGTGGTAAGGTTCGTACCACTGTGGTAAGGTTCATATCACTGTGGTAAAAGGTACGTTACCACTGGATAAATGTAGGAAGATGTGGTAAAGATGACACCACTGTGTAAAGTGAGTATATAGGGCGTGTTGATGGGCTCCTATTTGGCCTACATTCACAAATGCACATGTATGTATGTATGTATGTATGTATGTATGTATGTATGTAGACCTGAGACATCCACTGGGAAATGTTCATCTAAACGTTCACAACATGAAGCAAAAATACATATGTTTATATACGTTTTTTTTTATTATATAACATTTTTTCGCCCAGAAATCGTTTTTTTTCTTTTGTTCTCTCTAGTGGCTCAGTGGGTAAATTATTTATTGATACTTTATTGGATATTTATCGAGTGTGTATTTGGAGTGCTTTCTCGAATCTTTTTATTGATGTGGTGGCTTGCCTGTGGTCGAGAAGTGGGAGATGATGATGGTGGTGAAGTGGGGGGTTGGTGGGGGGGGGTTGGGTGGTTGGATGGTTGTGGTAGATGAAGTGAGGGGGTTGGTGAAGTGTGGGTGCTTGGTGGTGACTTGAAGTGGGGGGGGGGTGGTTGGTGAAGTGGTTGGGTTGGTGGTGACTTGAAGTGGGGGGGTTTGGTGAAGTGTGGGTGCTTGGTGGTGACTTGAAGTGGGGGGGGGGTTTGGTGAAGTGGTTGGGTTGGTGGTGACTTGAAGTGGCGGGGTTGGTGAAGTGTTTGGGTTGGTGGTGACTTGAAGTGGGGGGGTGGTTGGTGAAGTGGTTGGGTTGGTGGTGACTTGAAGTGGGGGGGTTGGTGAAGTGGTTGGGTTGGTGGTGGCTTGAAGTGGGGGGGTTGGTGAAGTGGTTGGGTTGGTGGTGACTTGGGGGGGGGAGGCTGGTGAAGTGGTTGGGTTAGTGGTGGCTTGAAGTGGGGGGGTTGGTGAAGTGGTTGGGTTGGTGGTGACTTGAAGTGGGGGGTGGTTGGTGAAGTGGTTGGGTTGGTGGTGACTTGAAGGGGGGGTTTGGTGAAGTGGTTGGGTTGGTGGTGACTTGAAGTGGGGGGTTTTGATGAAGTGGTTAGGTTAGTGGTGACGACGAAGAAGTGGGAACTGCCATGATGGTTGTACTGGTGAAGTGGGAAGTGTTGCGCGTGATGGTTGATGATGGGGTTTGATCTGATGTTGTGACAGTGGTGGGCCAGGTTGTGATAATTGATGGGGTTCTCCAAGTCAAGTCTGGTTTATGTAGTGGGTTGTGGTTTATGTAGTGGGTTGTGGTTTATGTAGTGGGTTGTGGTTTATGTAGTGGGTTGTGGTTTATGTAGTGGGTTGTGGTTTATGTAGGGGGTTGTGGTTTATGTAGTGGGTTGTGGTTTATGTAGGGGGTTGTGGTTTATGTAGGGGGTTGTGGTTTATGTAGGGGGTTGTGGTTTATGTAGTGGGTTGTGGTTTATGTAGTGGGTTGTGGTTTATGTAGGGGGTTGTGGTTTATGTAGTGGGTTGTGGTTTATGTAGGGGGTTGTGGTTTATGTAGTGGGTTGTGGTTTATGTAGTGGGTTGTGGTTTATGTAGTGGGTTGTGGTTTATGTAGTGGGTTGTGGTTTATGTAGGGGGTTGTGGTTTATGTAGGGGGTTGTGGTTTATGTAGGGGGTTGTGGTTTATGTAGGGGGTTGTGGTTTATGTAGGGGGTTGGTCGTGCTCATGCGTCATATCGTTGATTACGGGAGTGGCGTGAAGTGTGACTTCAGGAGTGGCCTGAAGTGTGACTTCAGTAGTGACCTAAAGTGTGATTTCAGTAGTGACCTGAAGTGGAACTTCAGTAGTGACCTAAAGTGGGACTTCAGTAGTGACCTGAAGTGTGACTTCAGTAGTGACCTGAAGTGGAACTTCAGTAGTGACCTGAAGTGTGACTTCAATAGTGACCTGAAGTGTGACTTCAGTAGTGACCAGAAGTGTGACTTCAGTAGTGACCTGACGTGTGACTTCAGTAGTGATCTGAAGTGTGACTTCAGTAGTGATCTGAAGTGTGACTTCAGTAGTGACCTGAAGTGGGACTTCAGTAGTGACCTGAAGTGTGACTTCAGCAGTGACCAGAAGTGTGACTTGGGTAATGCTCTGAAGTGTGACGTCATGAGTGGTATGAAATATGACTTCAGGAATGATATGAAGGGATGGTCTAGATTAGCACTATATGAAGTGATGTCTTAGATGGGAGCTGAAGTGATGTCTTCGCTGAAAGCCTTCTGAAGTAACTATATGTAGAACTCCAGTCTGACTTCGTGTATATATATATATATATATATATATATATATATATATATATATATATATATATATATATATATATATATAAATATATATATATATATATATATATATATATATATATATATATATATATATATATATATATATATATATATATATGTATGTATGTATGTATGTATGTATATTTGGAGGTGACATCAAAGCACAGGACGCCCTCCAAAAAATACTTGATGTCCCTTGCAGATGTCTTTCGAGTTCTTGGGAGACCCGGACACGCCTTTCCTCAAGACGGGTTCGGACTTGACCCCTGAAAGAAAATGGGAAAAAGTTGTAGACTTAAGAAATACATAAATTTGGGAATTATGAAAAAAAAAAATTATGTATTTTTATGTATGATTGTGTGTGTGTGTGTGTGTGTGTGTGTGTGTGTGTGTGTTTTAGATAGATATAGACTTAAATATAGATTGATATAGGGGGGGGACTAGTAGAAAATGAACTCATACGCTGTAGATAGATAAGATAGATAATAGAGATAGGAGCCATGGCACCAGAATATAGAAGAGCGAACTGTAATGACTTCAGGAAATCTATTAATGATTAGCGAATCTCTGATGATTAGGAGATTAGAGTGGAGAGATGATGAAGACAATGTGTTGATTGGAAATTCTGGATATAGGTCCATGGGAGGTATATATAATACAGGGTATATATTTTGGTATATATATATATATATATATATATATATATATATATATATATATATATATATATATATATATATACATATATATATATATATATATTGGGGGAGGAAGGGGGAGACCATCTCCAGTAAAAAGGATTAGAGAGAAATCTCCTCCCCTTCCCCCATTCCTCCCCTTCCCCCATTCCTTCCCTTCCCCATCACCCATCACCCATTCCTCCCCTTCCCTCATCACCCATCACCCATCACCCATTCCTCCCCTTCCCTCATCACCCATCACCCATCACCCATTCCTCCCCTTCCCCCATCACCCATTCCTCCCCTTCCCCCATCACCCATCACCCATTCCTCCCCTTCCCCCATCACCCATTCCTCCCCTTCCCCCATCACCCATTCCTCTCTTCAACAAGGGGGGGTGGTGTGGGAAGGAGGGGAGGGGGGGGGTTCTCTCCCCTCGTCCTCTATATGATGTAACAGCTGCTCTTATTACCCCCCCCCCATCCCCCCCTCTCCTCTCAACGAGGTCGTTTCGTCGTATTGGTGGGGATTAATGGTCGTATACACCAACCACTCTCTCTCTGGAGGAGGAGGAGGAGGAGGAGGCCTGAATGGAGTGGTTGTGGAGTGAGTGTGGAGAGAGGTTGGTTGGTTTTAATGTTGGCGATTGTGGATAATGCTTGAGTATGATGGTATATGTATAATGCTTGAGTATGATGGTATATGTATAATGCTTGAGTTCATATGATGGTATATGTATAATGCTTGAGTATGATGGTATATGTATAATGCTTGAGTATGATGGTATATGTATAATGCTTGAGTATGATGGTGTATGTATAATGCTTGAGTATGATGGTGTATGTATAATGCTTGAGTATGATGGTGTATGTATAATGCTTGAGTATGATGGTATATGTATAATGCTTGAGTATGATGGTATATGTATAATGCTTGAGTATGATGGTATATGTATAATGCTTGAGTTCATATGATGGTGTATGTATAATGCTTGAGTATGATGGTATATGTATAATGCTTGAGTATGATGGTATATGTATAATGCTTGAGTGTGATGGTGTATGTATAATGCTTGAGTATGATGGTTAAGTATGATGGTATGATGCTTGAGTATGATGGTATGATACTTGAGTATGATGGTATGATACTTGAGTATGATGGTGTATGTATAATGCTTGAGTATGATGGTGTATGTATAATGCTTGAGTATGATGGTATATGTATAATGCTTGAGTATGATGGTATATGTATAATGCTTGAGTATGATGGTGTATGTATAATGCTTGAGTATGATGGTGTATGTATAATGCTTGAGTATGATGGTATATGTATAATGCTTGAGTATGATGGTGTATGTATAATGCTTGAGTATGATGGTATATGTATAATGCTTGAGTATGATGGTATATGTATAATGCTTGAGTTCATATGATGGTGTATGTATAATGCTTGAGTATGATGGTATATGTATAATGCTTGAGTATGATGGTATATGTATAATGCTTGAGTATGATGGTGTATGTATAATGCTTGAGTATGATGGTTAAGTATGATGGTATGATGCTTGAGTATGATGGTATGATACTTGAGTATGATGGTATGATACTTGAGTATGATGGTATGATGCTTGAGTATGATGGTATGATACTTGAGTATCATTAGGTCAGAGGTCAGGTCATCACACCCTGGGTTTTCACTTGTGCTCAGGAGGGTCGTACCGTCGTGTTCAAAGGTCGTACCGTCGTGTTCAAAGGTCGTACCGTCGTGCTCAAAGGTCGTACCGTCATGTTCAAAGGTCGTACCGTCGTGTTCAAAGGTCGTACCGTCGTGCTCAAAGGTCGTAACGTCGTGTTCAAATGTCATACCGTCGTGTTCAAAGGTCGTACCGTCGTGCTCAAAGGTCGTACCGTCGTGTTCAAAGGCCGTACCGTCGTGTTGAAAGGTCGTACCGTCGAGTTCAAAGGTCGTACCGTCGTGCTCAAAGGTCGTACCGTCGTGTTCAAAGGTCGTACCGTCGTGTTCAAAGGTCGTACCGTCGTATTTAAATCGGGATCGTATGCAAGCGGTTGTTATCGTACTCACGTGTATGAGGCATCGCACTTCATAGAATAAGTCATCGTACCGAAGGGGGTTAAATTGTCGTACATCAGGGTGTCGTATAACCCTCCAAGGGAGGGGGTTGTTGGTTAAGCCCTCCAACACAGGGTAGTTAAAGTTGTCGTGCGCTTGGAATTAGATTAGTTGGAGGGGGGGGGCGCACACCCCCGCCCCTTTAGGTCAATAACCGCGTCGAAAATAGAACTGGAAAGGGGCGACTGATGGAGCTGTGTGCGCGTGTGTGTGTCATAATGGTGGTCAACCATCTCCCGACCTCTGGAAAATCTTTTTAAATGGCTCTGCCACGCGGTTTTCCCGCGCGTTTTCCAAAAAGCGCTCCCAGTGTGACTTTCGATTGCTCTCTCTCTCTCTCTCTCTCTCTCTCTCTCTCTCTCTCTCTCTCTTCAGGGATGTTGACATAGCCATGTCCATCAATAATACTTCAGGGTTTTTTGTTTTTTTTTAGGCCGTTGTGTTGGAAAGGGTCGTACCGTCGTGCTCAAGGGTCGTACCGTCGTGTTCAAGGGTCGTACCGTCGTGGTCAAGGGTCGTACCGTCGTGGTCAAGGGTCGTACCGTCGTGTTCAAGGGTCGTACCGTCGTGTTCAAGGGTCGTACCGTCGTGGTCAAGGGTCGTACCGTCGTGTTCAAGGGTCGTACCGTCGTGGTCAAGGGTCGTACCGTCGTGTTCAAGGGTCGTTGGTTCGACCTGGTCTCCGGCAGGATAAATCGATGAATTAATTTGACGCTGTTGACCGTGGGCGTCCAACAGAAAACGAAAAAAAAAAATATATATAAAAAAATCTTGGAACACCAAGTGTTTTTAAAAGCTTATTATATATATCATACACATTCCCATTGTGCATTTAACCCTTGCTTAAGTAATCGTGATTAATAAAATGATGGAAATATTCCCTCCCTGCCACAACCAGAAGATTTACATCACCAAATATCAAAAGTGAGTTAAAAATATCTCTTTGACCGCGGTAATCAAAATCGGCCATTTTCTTTCGGTAAAGCTGACAGGGCGTATTTTAGAGAGCGAAAATAAAATAAAAATGACATATGTAATTGCGTAGAAAGCATAAATATGGCAAATTTAATCTTTAACTGGATAACTTGAGATCGTTGAAGTGTTTCAAGTTATTTTTTATGGAAAATATAACGGGAATGTTGGAATTTCAAGGAATGTGGAGAATGCTCCTTTTAGCGTCCATATTTAGGCCTCTACGAAGAAAATTGGATATCTTAGAACATCAGACGGACGGTTAAATTAACTCTAGACTCAATACTAAAATGTTTCATTATTAATCTCCGCAGAATATATGAGAGGATGCCTTTAGAGTTTGAAGATGCGTGTATAACAAGCTTATTCCTAGTTGACACAGGAAACAACAAGCTGTTAGGATGAGTGATTTTGCCCTCCGCGGTAGATCGTATGAAATATATCAGATATTAGAATCTTTCGGTGTCTAATGGCGTGCCAAAATTCCCGTATTATAGTTTTATGTACATTTTTCGCGAAGATATGGGTTTAGAGTTGGAGATTCATCTTAAAACTAGATTGTCAACAGAGGCGTCTTGTGGAGCAGCCAATCAGCAGGCGAGAATCTGTGGATCGGGGTCTGGGCAGGGGTTGTTGGCTGACGCTGCCGGCTCCCCGCAGCATTGCCAGAGCCCTTTCACCTCCGCTAACCCATGGATTGAGGAGGCCATGCGATGATTAACTCTTGATTTTGTCCGTGTTTTATTCAACTTATATTCAAGATTTACGACCCATTGTGAAGAGTTATGGAGGAACGAAGTGTATGAGTACAAACGAAGGTGAGAAGAGGGGTTTTGGAGGGATGTATTAAGAGGCCATAGTTGGTAATATGGGCTTCGAATGGCCATGCTGTGTGTGTCGAGATTTTTTGTGAGTTAAAAACACAATCCTTTACCATGTACACAGACGGTCACTGATGCATACATGAGGCATACACGTGCGCACGACCGCATACGGATTCAAATACACATAATACATGCACACGGCCATATATATAGCCATACGAACATGGATAATCGACACCTAAACCCCCAAGTGTTCGAACACACCAGCACCGTGCGTAGTGCACAACACCAGACATCTTTCTCCCCCTTTTTTTTTATATATGTTTTTAACAGTAATGGCGTAACTTGTCCTTGATCCATGGCTTGCTTCAATTACC
>NC_092235.1:21161235-21191235 GCF_036320965.1 Panulirus ornatus
TTTGCAGTTTGATTTTGTGTGTGTGTGTGTGTGTGTGTGTGTGTGTGTGTGTGTGACAGGCATAGTTAGGGTACGGTAAGGTTGAATTTCATCAAAGACGTAATTTGATTGTTAGTGGCTGGGCGTGTTTGCATGAGAGGGCCCTAAGTACAAGCCCTGCCTAGTTAAGGGCCCAGTGGTCATAGGCATTGATCCGTAGGCACAGCCCTAGTTAAAGGCCCTAGGTACATGCCCTAGTTAAGAGCCCAGTGGGCACTGGACATACACACACACACACACACACACACACACACATACACACAGACACACCAACACACATACACACATACACACACACACACACACACAGACACACACACACACACACACACCAACACACATACACTTACACACACACACACACACACACACATACATTCACACACACACATACATTCACACACACACATACACTCACACACACACATGCACACACACACACACACACACACACACACACACACACACACGTCAAAATATTTCTACAACCTCTGGTTTTAAAATCAAGGATCTTTGATATGATGGAAGATCCAGTCAATATTCGGGAAAGAGAGAAACGATCTAAAAATAAAAGAAATAAAGATAATAAGTAAATGGAATATATCAATAAATATAGTCTTGCAGACAATGGCGAATACATATTTCTTTTTTTTTTTGCCCACGTAAAAGGCAAATAAAATATTGTGTTTTGGAAGATGGACGGTGTATCTTGGAATTTTCTGTCCCTTCCCCACGAAAAGCTATTCTCTTGCACTGCCATGAATTTTAAGATTTTTAAGTCAGTTTGCCCTCCACATTGTGTGTGTGTGTGGGTGTTTGGGTGTGTGGGTGGGTGTTGGTGTGTGGGTATATGTGTGTGTTTGTGTGAGTGTTTGGGTGGGTGTGTGTGTGTTTGGGTGGGTGGGTGTGTATGTATGTGTGTGTGGGTGTGTGGGTGGGTGTGTGTGTGTTTGGGTGGGTGGATGTGTGGGTGTGTATGTATGTGTGTGTGGGTGTTTGGGCGGGTGTGTGGGTGGGTGTGTGTGTGTTTGGGTGTGGATGTGTGTGTGTGTATGTGTGTGTGTGTGTGTGTGTGGTTGTGTCCTGGCTGAATAAGGGAGTATAATGTGGGCAGAATGTTGTAAGAAGGTGGACTATGACCTTCGCTCTGTGTACAATGCTCCATGTTGTTCTCTTTGTTGACGTATGAAGTTCGGGGGGTCGTAGTCCCCCTGGGGGGGATAGGGGTATGGTTCTAGGGCTGGGCTGTCGTATGACCAAGGGGTCGTAACGTCGTGGTGCTCAAGGGTCGTCGTACCGTCGTCGTGTTCAAGGGGTCGTACCGTCGTGCTCAAGGGGTCGTCGTACCGTCGTGCTCAAAGGTCGTACCGTCGTGGTGCTCAAGGGTCGTCGTACCGTCGTCGTGTTCAAGGGTCGTACTGTCGTGCTCAAAGGTCGTACTGTCTTCGTGTTCAAGGGTCGTCGTACCGTCGTGTTCAAGGGGTCGTACCACCGTCGTGCTCAAGGGGTCGTACCACCGTCGTGGTGTTCAAAGGTTATACAATTTGATCTACGTCGACTTAAAAAGAGGATATACGCAACACTTTAGAATTGGAAAGGTAAAAAAAAAGGTGTTAAAGGCGTAGAAGTATACATGGGAGACTTAGAAAAAGTGTTAATGGCGTAGAAGTATACATGGGAGACTTAGAAAAAGTGTTAATGGCGTAGAAGTATACATGGGAGACTTAGATAAAGTATTAATGGCGTAGAAGTATACATGGGAGACTTAGAAAAAGTGTTAATGGCGTAGAAGTATACATGGGAGACTTAGATAAAGTATTAATGGCGTAGAAGTATACATGGGAGACTTAGAAAAAGTATTAATGGCGTAGAAGTATATACATGGGAGACTTAGAAAAAGTGTTAATGGCGTTGAATGAAACATGGGAGAGGCTTAATACAGGAGGAGAGTTAGGTGTGGCGTCTGTCATGGCGGAGTTAATGAAATGGTTAGCTTTTAAAGGCGAGGTTTGCTTAACTTGAATGAATATGAAGGGCGATTCTTCACTACGACTTCATTCATTCATTCATCAGAAACGCCTGCCTTCTCGTGTGAATGAAGGAAAAGCTCTGGTTATTTCCCCTCATACAATTCTTTGTTTTAACATAAATTTTTACTTCCTTTTTTTTTTTTTTTGGATTAATGTGTTTTCTGAATGAATCAAATTCATTCAAATGAATGAACCCCACACAATTTTCCTTTTTCCATTTTGACCTGAAATAATCCTCTCATTTCATTATCTGTAATGATAATTAGGTCCGCCCCCTTGCGCTACCTGGCTGACGCGGGAAGCAGCGATAAAGTGTTATTATAATAATAATAATGATAATGATAATGGAACTTAGTTTTGACTTCCATCGCGCCAGCCTAAGTCGAAATGGCAGTATGGTTTGGAAACTTGTGGGTGAATTAATGTATGATACAATGCAAGAGTTGATACATGTTTAATGCATACATATATATATATATATATATATATATATATATATATATATATATATATATATATATATATATATATATACATGTGTGGTGAGGTGGCGACGGGAATTAATAAGGGCAGACAGCATGAATTATGTACATGTGTATATATGTATATGTCTGTGTGAGTATATATATGTATACATTGAGATGTATAGGTATGTATATTTGCGTGGGTGGACGTGTATATGTATACGTTGAGATGTATAGGTATATATATTTGCGTGGGTGGACGTGTATGTATATACATGTGTATGTGGGTGGGTTTGGGCCATTCTTTCGTCTGTTTCCTTGCGCTCCCTCGCTACCGCGGGAGACAGCGACAAAGCAAAATAAATATATATGTGTGTGTGTGTGTGTGTGTGTGTGTTATATTTTTCTATATTATAATATATCGTTTTCATTTGGTTACCAGAGCCATGGACTGGGATGTCGTGAACCAGCATGAGTTGTTTCCATCACACTGCAAGTGGATCATTATGTCCCACAGGATCCCAAAGCTGTGGCGAAACTTCAGGGCGAAAACATTGTAAGTTGAACGGTTGGTAAGTTTATATATATATATATATATATATATATATATATATATATATATATATATATATATATTTCCCGACGACTCTTTCTAAGAGTCATTGTGGTGTTCAAAAGGGGGCCCCCTTTATTTTTTTTTACCCCCTTCCCCCTGGAGCTGTTTGAGTTCCAAAGATGCGCCACGTTCAGTAGCAGGGGCCATAGGGTGACACACACACACACACCTCTCCTTCGAAGGTGGTGGTCATTGTTGAACGACGCTCGTTACAAACGACCAACAAGCTTGTTAAGAGCAGTTCCAGAGGAGGGGGAAGGGGGGCCTATCTCCCTCTGGCCAAAGCCTCCCCTCCCCCCCCTCCCATCCCCCATGCCTGCGCTGCTTCCCGTAGCTGGGCAGTGTGGACTTCTTTTCTTCATTTTTTTTTTTTTTTTTTTTTTTGAGTGAGAAGGACTTTACCCCCGGGTGTAACGTCATGCAGGTAGAGTCCGGTAGCACCACTTGTTTTACACACACACGTGTGTGTGTTCGTGTCCTTGTTTTACTTATTCATTTTGGGTTCTATTAAGGGCGAAGTCTTGCTTAAGAGAGAAAGTTCAAGTTGTACACCTAGTTATGTATGGGATTTTAGAATTGTGTGGAGCTATAAACCTATGGGATTTTAGAATTGTGTGGAGCTATAAACCTATGGTATTTTAGAATTGTATGGGGCTGTACAACCGTGGTATTTTAGAATTGTATGGAGCTATACAACCATGGTATTTTAGAATTGTATGGGGCTGTACAACCATGGTATTTTAGAATTGTATGGGGCTGTACAACAGTGGTATTTTAGAATTGTATGGGGCTATACAACCATGGTATTTTAGAATTGTATGGAGCTATACAACCATGGTATTTTAGAATTGTATGGGGCTATACAACCATGGTATTTTAGAATTGTATGGGGCTGTACAACCATGGTATTTTAGAATTGTATGGGGCTATACAACCATGGTATTTTAGAATTGTATGGGGCTATACAACCATGGTATTTTAGAATTGTATGGGGCTGTACAACCATGGTATTTTAGAATTGTATGGGGCTGTACAACCATGGTATTTTAGAATTGTATGGGGCTGTACAACCATGGTATTTTAGAATTGTATGGGGCTGTACAACAGTGGTATTTTAGAATTGTATGGGGCTATACAACCATGGTATTTTAGAATTGTATGGGGCTATACAACCATGGTATTTTAGAATTGTATGGGGCTGTACAACCGTGGTATTTTAGAATTGTATGGGGCTGTACAACCATGGTATTTTAGAATTGTATGGGGCTGTACAACAGTGGTATTTTAGAATTGTATGGGGCTATACAACCATGGTATTTTAGAATTGTATGGAGCTATACAACCATAGGATTTTAGAATTGTGTGGAGCTATACAACCATGGGACTTTGGAATTTTATAGAGCTGTACAACCATGGTATTTTAGAATTGTATGGGGCTATACAACCATGGTATTTTAGAATTGTATGGGGCTATACAACCATAGGATTTTAGAAATGTATGGAGCTATACAACCATGGGATTTTGGAATTTTATAGAGCTGTACAACCATGGTATTTTAGAAATGTATGGAGATGTACAACCATGGTATTTTAGAAATGTATGGAGATGTACAACCATGGTATTTTACACTTTGCATGGAGCCGTTATGAAAAACAAAACAACCATCTACTTGCCATTCTTATCTATCAAACAACTTGCTTCAAGGGCAAGTGAAGCCAGTCTATTTGATGTCTATGTTCGTTTATCCCCATAAAACATGTTTATGTAAACATGCCAGTGGGTGTGTGTGTGTGTGTGTTTGTGTATGTATGTATGTATGTGTGTGTGTGTGTGTGTGTGTGTGTATTTATGTATGTATGTATGTGTGTGGGTGTGTGTGTATGTATGTATGTATGTATGTATGTATGCGTATGTATGTGTGTATGTATGTGTATGTATGTGTGTGTATGTATGTATGTGTGTGTATGTATGTGTGTGTGTGTGTGTGTGTGTTTCCCCCCTCTTTTCTTTTTTCAAAACTATAGAACCAAAATCATTTTTCAAGATGTTTTATATCGTGTGAAGTGGATGCTTTGGTTTTCTTTTCCCTCCTCCTCCTCCTCGTTCTCTCTTCCCCATACGATATGGTATTGGGTGTAAGCTGCTTCCCTCCTTACACAAGGTGTGTAGTGTGTGGGGGTGTGTAGTGTGTGGGGGTGTAGTGTGGGTGGGTGTGTGTGTGTGTGGGGGGGGGGGGGGGTTTAACGCAGCCGCTGAAGTGTGTTTAAGGTAATGGATGTTGGAGGGGGAGGGGATGTTTGGGGGCCCACTTCAGATGCAGAGGCTATTACTTTCCACTCCTAGGGCCCTCCTTCAGCTCCCGAGGAGGGGGGGGGGGGGGGAATGGTGATGTAAGTGGTCGGACGCGGGAGTTGTGTATGGAAGTGAATGTATATACCTGTATATAAATGGTTTGCCTGGTAATTTACAGGGAGGTTGAAGGAGAAGGGGATGGGGGGTGTTTCCTCTCTCTCTCTCTCTCTCTCTCTCTCGGCCGTTTTGATCGAGAGAGAGAGAGAGAGAGAGAGAGAGAGAGAGAGAGAGAGAGAGAGAGAGAGAGAGAGGTGTGGGGTAGGTTAGGTTAGGTTAGGTTAGGTTAGTTGGTGGAGGATGAGGAGGACGTGTGGGGGGTCAGTCATCGTGCTTCCGTCGGTGTCGCCAGGGCTCTCGCTACGCCTCGGTTCCGACGCGGGTAAGAACAGGCTCGGTGATCCACAGAGAGAGAGAGAGAGAGAGAATCATGACTGAAAATGTTCATTTTGGCTTCGAAACGTATTCTTCTCTGACTTAACCTCTGGCGAAAGGGGGACAACATGCATCTCTCTCTAAATCATTGGAATTTTTTTTTCCTTTTTTTTTTACACCGAGTGAGAAAGTTTACTTCTTTTTTGAGGGGGGAAAAAAGAAATATTCCCTTAATTTGCATAAAGGCGTTATTGTAATGGCTTTTAAGAAAATGGTCTCCCTTACCCATATATGAGGCCATAACTTTTATATGTATATATATATATATATATATACTTTCTTTAAACACATTATGTTCTTGTGATATGCAAATGTTTTCATAGTTTGTGGTGAAAGTGTGTTTGTGTGTTTGTGTGTGTGTGTGTGTTTTTTTGGGGGGAGGGGGATGATCTATGTACTCTTATGTATGTTAGTTATGTTATAGAACCTTCTCTGTTATGAGTTGTTATAGAACCTTCTCTGTTATGAGTTGTTATAGAACCTTTCTGTTATGGGTTGTTATAGAACCTTCTCTGTTAGTGGTTGTTATAGAACCTTCTCTGTTATGGGTTGTTATAGAACCTTCTCTGTTATGGGTTGTTATAGAACCTTCTCTGTTATGAGTTGTTATAGAACCTTCTCTGTTATGAGTTGTTATAGAACCTTCTCTGTTATGGGTTGTTATAGAACCTACTCTTTTATGGGTTGTTATACAACCTTCTCTGTTATGGGTTGTTATAGAACCTTCTCTGTTATGGGTTGTTATAGAACCTTCTCTGTTATGGGTTGTTATACAACCTTCTCTGTTATGGGTTGTTATACAACCTTCTCTGTTATGGGTTGTTATACAACCTTCTCTGTTATGGGTTGTTATAGAACCTCTGTTATGGGTTGTTATAGAACCTTCTCTGTTATGGGTTGTTATAGAACCTCTGTTATGGGTTGTTATAGAACCTTCTCTGTTATGGGTTGTTATAGAACCTTCTCTGTTATGGGTTGTTATAGAACCTTCTCTGTTATGGGTTGTTATACAACCTTCTCTGTTATGGGTTGTTATACAACCTTCACCAACATATGTGTGAGTGGACTCTTTTAACGTCCAGTCCAGTGAGGCACACTGGTTTGTCCCCCCTCCTCCTCCTCCTCCAAGCCCGTCCAGGGACAGTCCAGTAAGACTGGGACAGTCCCGGTTCCCCATGGTTCGTCTAGTGACGTCTTGGGACAGGCCTGGTTCCCCACGGCTTGTCTAGTGACGTCCTGGGACAGGCCTGGTCCTCATGGCTTGTCTAGTGACGTCCTGGGACAGTCCAGCGAGGCTCCTGCTCGTCCAGTGACGTCCAGGGACGTTCCAGTAAGGCTCCAGGTCCCCCCCCCCCCACGGCCCGTCTGGAGACGTCCTGGGACATTCCAGTAAGGCTCCAGGTCCCTCCACGGCCCCACGTCTGGAGACGTCCTGGGTCAGTGTGGTGAGGCTCCAGGTCCCTCCACGGCCCCACGTCTGAAGACGTCCTGGGACAGTGTGGTGAGGCTCCAGGTCCCCCCACGTCTGGAGACGTCCTGGGACAGTGTGGTGAGGCTTGCAGTCCCCACCGTCAGGTGACGTTCCAGGGAACAGGTCAGGGGACACGGGGGTCCGTAATTGCTCTCGAGTTTCCAGGCGTCACCTTCCAGTCGGTCACCAGAGACCACAGGTGAAGCCTTACCATGGTCTCTGCTGGCCAGGGGGGTGGGTCTGTGGTCTCTCCTGGCCAGGGGGGTGGGTCTCTGGTCTCTCCTGGCCAGTGGGGTGGGTCTCTGGTCTCTCCTGGCCAGTGGGGTGGGTCTCTGGTCTCTGCTGGCCAGGGGAGTGGGTCTCTGGTCTCTGCTGGCCAGGGGAGTGGGTCTCTGGTCTCTCCTGGCCAGATGGGTGGGTCTCTGGTCTCTGGTCTCTCCTGGCCAGGGTGGGGGGTCTCTGGTCTCTCCTGGCCAGGGGTGGGTCTCTGGTCTCTCCTGGCCAGGTGGGTGGGTTTCTGGTCTCTCCTGGCCAGGTGGTGGGTCTCTGGTCTCTCCTGGCCAGGTGGGTGGGTCTCTGGTCTCTCCCCCTCCCTCCCTCCCTCCCCTCCCTCCCTCCTTTCCCCTCTCCCTCTCCTCCCTCCCTCCTTTCCCCTCTCTCTCCTCCCTCCCTCCCTCTCCCCCTCCATCTCCCTCCCTCCCTCCCTCTCCCCCTCCCTCTCCTCCTCCCCCTCCCTCTCCCTCCCTCTCCTCCTCCCCCTCCCTCCCTCCCTCCCTCTCCTCCTCCATCCCTCTCCTCCCTCCATCCCTCTCTCCCCTTTCCCCCCTTTCCCCTCCATCCCTCTCTCCCCTTCCCCCCTTTCCCCTCCCCCTTTTTTCAAGGGCGGGCCACCACACACTCGCTGGGTTAAGCCAGCACCACAAGCAAGGCCCGGGTTAGCTAACCTTAGATTAGCTCGGTCAGCCATGACAAAGGCCCTGCGTCAGTTGATTCTCCGTCAGGAGACTGTCAGCTCCTGCGTCAGTTGATCCTGCGTCAGGAGACTGTCTTGCCCTCCGTCAGGAGACTTGCCCTTCGTCAGTTGATCCTCCGTCAGGAGACTTGCCCTTCGTCAGTTGATCCTCCGTCAGGAGACTGTCAGCTCCTGCGTCAGTTGATCCTCCGTCAGGAGACTGTCAGCTCCTGCGTCAGTTGATCCTCCGTCAGGAGCCTGTCTTGCCCTTCGTCAGTTGATCCTCCGTCAGGAGCCTGTCTTGCCCTTCGTCAGTTGATCCTCCGTCAGGAGACTTGCCCTTCGTCAGTTGATCCTCCGTCAGGAGACTTGCCCTTCGTCAGTTGATCCTCCGTCAGGAGACTGTCAGCTCCTGCGTGTTGATCCTTCGTCAGGAGACTGTCAGCTTCTGCGTCAGTTGATCCTCCGTCAGGAGACTGTCAGCTCCTGCGTCAGTTGATCCTCCGTCAAGAGACTGTCAGCTCCTGCGTCATTTGATCCTGCGTCAGGAGACTGTCAGCTCCTGCGTCAGTTGATCCTCCGTCAGGAGACTGTCAGCTCCTGCGTCAGGAGACTGTCAGCCTTATATCCCCCCCCCCTTCCCCCTCCCTCCCTTCCCTTTTTTTTTAAGGGATGATACCTAAATGCCTCCCTTAATTAAAGGATAGACTGTCGTACTCATAAACCCCCTCCCCCCCTTTTTTTTTAAGGGACAGTACCTAAATGCCTTCTTGAAGGATAAGGGCAGAGGGAAGGCCCTCTCGACCTCGCGAAATTCTTAAAGACAGAAGACGACTCTCTCTCTCTCTCTCTCTCTCTCTCTCTCTCTCTCTCTCTCTCTCTCTCTCTCTCTCTCTCTCGCTCTACTCTCTCTCGCCCTTACTCTCTCTCGCTCTTACTCTGTCTCTCGCTCCTTCTCTGCCTTTCGCTCTCTTCTCTTACTCTTTCTCTTACTCTCTCTCTCTCTCTCTCTCTCTCTCTCTCTCTCTCTCTCTCTCTCTCTCCCTTACTCTCTCTCTCGCTCTTACTTTGTCTCTCGCTCCTTCTCTGCCTCTCTCTCTCTCTCTCTCTCTCTCTCTCTCTCTCTCTCTCTCTCTCTCTCTCTCTCTTACTGTCTCTCGCTCTTTCTCTCGCCCTTACTCTCTCTCGCTCTTACTCTGTCTCTCGCTCCTTCTCTGCCTTTCGCTCTCTCTCTCTTACTCTTTCTCTCTCTCTCTCTCTCTCTCTCTGTGTAGAAGCCGTCGTCGTCCGTATCATGAGTCTTCGAGCCGCGGGCGGGCGGGGGGGCGACGCGCCCCTCGGGTTGATCCTGGCTCGGGAGCATCATGTGTGTGTGGGGGAGGGTTGAACCCCATCTGGGACGAGACGCTCCCAGGCCGCTCGCCCCAAGGAGCTTTGAAGTGCTCCCGAGGTTGTAAAGTGCGTTGCGAGGTTGTAAAGTGCGTTGCGAGGTTGTAAACTGCGTTGCGAGGTTGTAAAGTGCGTTGGGAGGTTGTAAAGTGCGTTGGGAGGTTATAAAGTGCGTTGCGAGGTTGTAAAGTGCGTTGCGAGGTTGTAAAGTGCGTTGCGAGGTTGTAAAGTGCGTTGGGAGGTTGTAAAGTGCGTTGGGAGGTTATAAAGTGCGTTGGGAGGCTATAAAGTGCGTTGCGAGGCTGTAAAGTGCGTTGCGCGGCTGTAAAGTGCGTTGCGAGGTTATAAAGTGCGTTGCGAGGTTGTAAAGTGCGTTACGCGGCTGTAAAGTGCGTTGCGAGGTTGTAAAGTGCGTTGAGAGGTTATAAAGTGCGCTGGGAGGTTTTAAAGTGCGTTGCGCGGCTGTAAAGTGCGTTGGGAGGCTGTAAAGTGCGTTGCGAGGTTGTAAAGTGCGTTGCGCGGCTGTAAAGTGCGTTGGGAGGTTGTAAAGTGCGTTGGGAGGTTATAAAGTGCGTTGGGAGGTTTTAAAGTGCGTTGGGAGGCTTGTAAAGTGCGTTGCGAGGCTGTAAACTGGGTTCCGCTGTTGCAAAGTGCGTTGCGCGGCTGTAAAGTGCGTTGGGAGGTTGTAAAGTGCGTTGGGAGGTTATAAAGTGCGTTGGGAGGCTGTAAAGTGCGTTGCGAGGCTGTAAAGTGCGTTGCGAGGTTGTAATGTGCGTTGCGAGGCTCTAAAGTGCGTTGGGAGGCTGTAAAGTGCGTGGGGAGGACGAGTCTGTGGGGGATGGCTTGGGCGGGAATCGTCTTCGTCGTCAGCTGTCCACATGCCAGGGTTGAGCACTACGTATATAAAGTATAAGTAGACACAAGTATAAGTAGACACAAGTATAAGTAGACACAAGTATAAGTAGACACAAGTATAAGTAGACACAAGTATAAGTAGACACAAGTATAAGTAGACACAAGTATAAGTAGACACAAGTATAAGTAGACACAAGTATAAGTAGACACAAGTATAAGTAGACACAAGTATAAGTAGACACAAGTATAAGTAGACACAAGTATAAGGTACGAACTGTTTAGAATATAGAGGCCTTGATTTTAAGGAATAGGAAGTGCTTAGAATATAGAGGTTTTGATTTAAAAAATGATGATGAGTTTGGTTGGAAAGTTGACTCTCTCTCTCTCTCTCTCTCTCTCTCTCTCTCTCTCTCTCTCTCTCTCTCTCTCTCTCTCTCTCTCTCTCTCTCTCTCTATCTATCTATCTATCTCTCTGATAAGACAGGAATTGAACCGATCTATCGTCAATCATATATATATTGCTTGTACAAGAAGAAGAAGAGGCAGAAGCGAGCCTTTTAACAAGCCCCTTTGGGATGGTGTATGAAATGACCCCCTTCCCAACCAGGTGAAGAAGGTCCAAAGAGCGTACAGGACCGACACAGGCCACGAAAGGCTTTGGGAAAAGACGTTTCAACACTGAAGTGCACTTCATCCTCCCCCGCTTCAGGAAGTGACCGTAATGATATCAGATTCTCTTCAAACGAAATGGCTCATTAAAAGCTCTTTCCCACCACCCCACACCTTCCACCCTTCTTTTTTTTTTTTTTGATCAAGAAGTTGACGGGTGAGGGAGGGCGAGGGGGAAAAAAACACACACAACTTCGGTCTAATTACCAGGAGGAGAAGGGACTCTGCCCTACTATCTTTGGCGACCCGCTACACGCTAAGGACAAACTCTGAAGTAATTATGGTGGCTACTTCAGGAAAAGGGGGGAGAGAGGGGGGTCATTATTAACATCTCCATTAACAAGGCCAGGTTAATGGGGGAAGGAAGGGTTGGGGGGAGGGTGTGTATATGGAGAGAGAGAGAGAGAGAGAGAGAGGGTATGAAGTGGTATTTGAGAAAGGACCCGGTTGTTATAACCAGGCAGTGAGACAAGCAAGACAGACGTAGAAAATGGGGCCTTCATGAACGACTTTTCAGATTTGTTCAACAGGTTTTGAACAGATGTAAAGAGGCGAGGGTCGTTTGTTAACTTTACAGGGAACTACAGAATGGGGTAGTTCACTTTACCGAGAACTACAGAATGGGGTAGTTCACTTTACAGAGAACTACAGAATGGGGTAGTTGACTTTACAGAGAACTACAGAATGGGGTAGTTGACTTTACAGAGAACTACAGAATGGGGTAGTTCACTTTACAGAGAACTACAGAATGGGGTAGTTAACTTTACAGAGAACTACAGAATGGGGTAGTTCACTTTACAGAGAACTACAGAATGGGGTGTGTGGTAGGGTTGTATGTGTATAACAGGTTGTAGATAAGATTCTAAGGAAGGTTGTAATGTTCTCTTTTTTGTATCGTACACAAAAATGATCTTTGCGCCAGTGAACGAAAGATCTCATAAATGATCAATTGATATCTTTAAGGGAGTTCGTTCTGTTATCTTTAAGGGGGAGTTCGTTCTGTTATCTTTAAGGGAGGTCGTTCTGTTATCTTTAAGGGGGAGTTCGTTCTGTTATCTTTAAGGGGGAGTTCGTTCTGTTATCTTTAAAGAGGTTCTGTTATCTTTAAGGGGGAGTTCGTTCTGTTATCTTTAAGATGGAGTTCGTTCTGTTATCTTTAAGGGGGGTTCGTTCTGTTATCTTTAAGGGGGAGTTCGTTCTGTTATCTTTAAGGGGGAGTTCGTTCTGTTATCTTTAAGGGGGAGTTCGTTCTGTTATCTTTAAGGGGGAGTTCGTTCTGTTATCTTTAAGATGGAGTTCGTTCTGTTATCTTTAAGGGGGAGTTCGTTCTGTTATCTTTAAGGGGGTTCGTTCTGTTATCTTTAAGGGGGAGTTCGTTCTGTTATCTTTAAGGGGGAGTTCGTTCTGTTATCTTTAAGGGGGAGTTCGTTCTGTTATCTTAAAGGGGGGAGTTCGATATGTTATCTTTAAGGGGGAGTTCGTTCTGTTATCTTAAAGGGGGGAGTTCGATATGTTATCTTTAAGGGGGAGTTCGTTCTGTTATCTTTAAGGGGGAGTTCGTTCTGTTATCTTTAAAGAGGTTCTGTTATCTTTAAAGGGAGTTCGTTCTGTTATCTTTAAGGGGGGTTCGTTCTGTTTATTTAAGGGAGTTCGTTCTGTTATCTTTAAGATGGAGTTCGTTCTGTTATCTTTAAGGGGGAGTTCGTTCTGTTATCTTTAAGGGTAAGTTCGTTCTGTTATCTTTAAAGGGAGTTCGTTCTGTTATCTTTAAGGGGGGTTCATTCTGTTTATTTAAGGGAGTTCGTTCTGTTATCTTTAAAGAGGTTCTGTTATCTTTAAGGGGGAGTTCGATCTGTTATCTTTAAGGGTGAGTTCGTTCTGTTCTCTTTACGGGAGTTCGTTCTGTTATCTTTAAAGAGGTTCTGTTATCTTTAAGGGGGAGTTCGTTCTGTTATCTTTAAGGGGGTTCGTTCTGTTATCTTTAAAGGGGGTCGTTCTGTTTAAGGGGTTCGTTGTGCTCCCAGATATTCCTTTTTTTTCAGTGTCTTAAGCCATTGTTAAAAATGTTTCATGTGTGTAATCTTCGTATTGGTGTGTGTATATATATATATATATATATATATATATGATTCAAGAATTTTTCTTTTTTTAATTTTCCAAAAGAAGGAACAGAGAAGGGAGCCAGGTGAGGATATTCCCTCAAAGGTCCAGTCCTCTGTTCTTAACGCTACCTCGCTAACGCGGGAAATGGCGAACAGTATGAAACAAAGATACATGATAAAGGAAGAGATAAGAGGGGAGAAAATGATTTACGAATCGTGTATCAGAACGAGATAAAGAATCATTTATAATTTACCACAGGAAGACTAGGAAATCATAACTAGTTTTCAGTTAATGGAAGAATTCACCTCTTTTTTTTTTTATATACAGACGGTATTCATATCCCCGTGTGCTCTCCTTGCTGTAGGCGCGCCCTCTGTGTCTGTGTCTCTGTGTCTGTGTCTGTGTTTCATCCAATAATGGAAGAAAGAAAAAATCGTCTCAGCGATAGATTGGCCCACAACCGCTGCGAAAGCATCAAAGAGAAATGTGGCCAGAGCGAGATCATGATGCTGTTGTGGACGTGTGTGTGTGTGTGTGTGTGTGTCTATGTCGATTTTGATGCTGTTGTGGACGCGTGTGTGTGTGTGTGTGTGTATGTGTGTCTGTGTGTGTGTGTGTCAATAAAGATTGTGCACATATCAGACATGGTTGGAGGCTGGATCGTGTATATATATATATATATATATATATATATATATATATATATGGTAAAGCCAGCTGGTGGGCTGGGCTGAGCGAGGGAGAGGGTTGTGTACGTACGTACGAAGGTTGTGCCCCAGGGGGAGAGACGTTCCACGGGGGTTGTGACCCAGGGGGAGAGACGTTCCAGGGGGGTTGTGACCCAGGGGGAGAGACGTTCCACTGGGGTGGCCAGGGATGATGGGATGAGTGGAGGAAATAGCTTTCGAAGTGCCTGGGTGGCGGAAGACGGTGGCCTGGCTCACCCACCGCGGGTGTAAGAGACGAGACACGTGAACGATGGGCGACCAATGGTGGGTTTCGTGTGACCAAAGGTGGAATTGCCATGTTGAGGGCAATTAAGGTGTTTTCTGAGGGTTTAGGGGGGGGGGGGTTGGTACTGTCTTGACCCCAGGGTCACGACAAGGAGACGTGGGTCCTCAATGTGTATATATATATATAGCAGCCACGATCGCCAGAGAATTTATATTAAAAGGAATGCCAAAGCTATATTGTATTGTGGCGTCGCACAACATATAGATTGGTTTTTTCCCTTGTGGTGACGACTCGATGGGATGAAGGCTGAGTTTATCCGTTCATATCATAGTTTCCATGGCTGTGTATGCAGATTGAGCGGTTCTCACGGTCGGGTGCAATGTTCCCACGGTCGGGTGCAATGTTCCCACGGTCGGGTGCAATGTTCCCACGGTCGGGTGCAATGTTCCCACGGTCGGGTGCGATGTTCCCACGGTCGGGTACAATGTTCCCACGGTCGGGTACAGTGTTCCCACGGTCGGGTGCAATGTTCCCACGGTCGGGTACAATGTTCCCACGGTCGGGTGCAATGTTCCCACGGTCGGGTGCAATGTTCCCACGGTCGGGTGCAATGTTCCCACGGTCGGGTGCAATGTTCCCACGGTCGGGTGCAATGTTCCCACGGTCGGGTGCAATGTTCCCACGGTCGGGTGCAATGTTCCCACGGTCGGGTGCAATGTTCCCACGGTCGGGTGCAATGTTCCCACGGTCGGGTGCAATGTTCCCACGGTCGGGTGCAATGTTCCCACGGTCGGGTGCAATGTTCCCACGGTCGGGTGCAATGTTCCCACGGTCGGGTGCAATGTTCCCACGGTCGGGTGCAATGTTCCCACGGTCGGGTGCAATGTTCCCACGGTCGGGTGCAATGTTCCCACGGTCGGGTGCAATGTTCCCACGGTCGGGTGCAATGTTCCCACGGTCGGGTGCAATGTTCCCACGGTCGGGTGCAATGTTCCCACGGTCGGGTGCAATGTTCCCACGGTCGGGTGCAATGTTCCCACGGTCGGGTGCAATGTTCCCACGGTCGGGTGCAATGTTCCCACGGTCGGGTGCAATGTTCCCACGGTCGGGTGCAATGTTCCCACGGTCGGGTGCAATGTTCCCACGGTCGGGTGCAATGTTCCCACGGTCGGGTGCAATGTTCCCACGGTCGGGTGCAATGTTCCCACGGTCGGGTGCAATGTTCCCACGGTCGGGTGCAATGTTCCCACGGTCGGGTGCAATGTTCCCACGGTCGGGTGCAATGTTCCCACGGTCGGGTGCAATGTTCCCACGGTCGGGTGCAATGTTCCCACGGTCGGGTGCAATGTTCCCACGGTCGGGTGCAATGTTCCCACGGTCGGGTGCAATGTTCCCACGGTCGGGTGCAATGTTCCCACGGTCGGGTGCAATGTTCCCACGGTCGGGTGCAATGTTCCCACGGTCGGGTGCAATGTTCCCACGGTCGGGTGCAATGTTCCCACGGTCGGGTGCAATGTTCCCACGGTCGGGTGCAATGTTCCCACGGTCGGGTGCAATGTTCCCACGGTCGGGTGCAATGTTCCCACGGTCGGGTGCAATGTTCCCACGGTCGGGTGCAATGTTCCCACGGTCGGGTGCAATGTTCCCACGGTCGGGTGCAATGTTCCCACGGTCGGGTGCAATGTTCCCACGGTCGGGTGCAATGTTCCCACGGTCGGGTGCAATGTTCCCACGGTCGGGTGCAATGTTCCCACGGTCGGGTGCAATGTTCCCACGGTCGGGTGCAATGTTCCCACGGTCGGGTGCAATGTTCCCACGGTCGGGTGCAATGTTCCCACGGTCGGGTGCAATGTTCCCACGGTCGGGTGCAATGTTCCCACGGTCGGGTGCAATGTTCCCACGGTCGGGTGCAATGTTCCCACGGTCGGGTGCAATGTTCCCACGGTCGGGTGCAATGTTCCCACGGTCGGGTGCAATGTTCCCACGGTCGGGTGCAATGTTCCCACGGTCGGGTGCAATGTTCCCACGGTCGGGTGCAATTTTCCCACGGTCGGGTGCAATTTTCCCACGGTCGGGTGCAATGTTCCCACGGTCGGGTGCAATGTTCCCACGGTCGGGTGCAATGTTCCCACGGTCGGGTGCAATGTTCCCACGGTCGGGTGCAATGTTCCCACGGTCGGGTGCAATGTTCCCACGGTCGGGTGCAATGTTCCCACGGTCGGGTGCAATGTTCCCACGGTCGGGTGCAATGTTCCCACGGTCGGGTGCAATGTTCCCACGGTCGGGTGCAATGTTCCCACGGTCGGGTGCAATGTTCCCACGGTCGGGTGCAATGTTCCCACGGTCGGGTGCAATGTTCCCACGGTCGGGTGCAATGTTCCCACGGTCGGGTGCAATGTTCCCACGGTCGGGTGCAATGTTCCCACGGTCGGGTGCAATGTTCCCACGGTCGGGTGCAATGTTCCCACGGTCGGGTGCAATGTTCCCACGGTCGGGTGCAATGTTCCCACGGTCGGGTGCAATGTTCCCACGGTCGGGTGCAATGTTCCCACGGTCGGGTGCAATGTTCCCACGGTCGGGTGCAATGTTCCCACGGTCGGGTGCAATGTTCCCACGGTCGGGTGCAATGTTCCCACGGTCGGGTGCAATGTTCCCACGGTCGGGTGCAATGTTCCCACGGTCGGGTGCAATGTTCCCACGGTCGGGTGCAATGTTCCCACGGTCGGGTGCAATGTTCCCACGGTCGGGTGCAATGTTCCCACGGTCGGGTGCAATGTTCCCACGGTCGGGTGCAATGTTCCCACGGTCGGGTGCAATGTTCCCACGGTCGGGTGCAATGTTCCCACGGTCGGGTGCAATGTTCCCACGGTCGGGTGCAATGTTCCCACGGTCGGGTGCAATGTTCCCACGGTCGGGTGCAATGTTCCCACGGTCGGGTGCAATGTTCCCACGGTCGGGTGCAATGTTCCCACGGTCGGGTGCAATGTTCCCACGGTCGGGTGCAATGTTCCCACGGTCGGGTGCAATGTTCCCACGGTCGGGTGCAATGTTCCCACGGTCGGGTGCAATGTTCCCACGGTCGGGTGCAATGTTCCCACGGTCGGGTGCAATGTTCCCACGGTCGGGTGCAATGTTCCCACGGTCGGGTGCAATGTTCCCACGGTCGGGTGCAATGTTCCCACGGTCGGGTGCAATGTTCCCACGGTCGGGTGCAATGTTCCCACGGTCGGGTGCAATGTTCCCACGGTCGGGTGCAATGTTCCCACGGTCGGGTGCAATGTTCCCACGGTCGGGTGCAATGTTCCCACGGTCGGGTGCAATGTTCCCACGGTCGGGTGCAATGTTCCCACGGTCGGGTGCAATGTTCCCACGGTCGGGTGCAATGTTCCCACGGTCGGGTGCAATGTTCCCACGGTCGGGTGCAATGTTCCCACGGTCGGGTGCAATTTTCCCACGGTCGGGTGCAATGTTCCCACGGTCGGGTGCAATGTTCCCACGGTCGGGTGCAATGTTCCCACGGTCGGGTGCAATTTTCCCACGGTCGGGTGCAATGTTCCCACGGTCGGGTGCAATGTTCCCACGGTCGGGTGCAATGTTCCCACGGTCGGGTGCAATGTTCCCACGGTCGGGTGCAATGTTCCCACGGTCGGGTGCAATGTTCCCACGGTCGGGTGCAATGTTCCCACGGTCGGGTGCAATTTTCCCACGGTCGGGTGCAATGTTCCCACGGTCGGGTGCAATGTTCCCACGGTCGGGTGCAATGTTCCCACGGTCGGGTGCAATGTTCCCACGGTCGGGTGCAATGTTCCCACGGTCGGGTGCAATGTTCAAGGGTCGTTATACCATCTTTCTCTCGTGCTCAAGGGTCGTACTGTCGTGCTCAAGGGTCGTACCGTCGTGCTCAAGGCTTGTATCGTCGTCGTGCTCAAGGGTCGTACCGTCGTCGTGCTCAAGGGTCGTACCGCCATGCTCAAGGGTCGCACCGTCATGCTCAAGGGTCGTACCGTCGTGCTCAAGGGCCGTACCGTTGTGCTCAAGGGCCGTACCGTCGTGCTCAAGGGCCGTACCGTCGTGCTCAAGGGCCGTACCGTCGTGCTCAAGGGTCGTACCGTCGTGCTCAAGGGCCGTACCGTCGTGCTCAAGGGCCGTACCGTCGTGCTCAAGGGCCGTACCGTTGTGTTCTCGGGGCTACACCATATTTGAGATTTAAAAAGAAAAGTATTATATAAACAACTTTGAAACTATTTCTTATTTCAAGATTGGTCTCGTGAAGTTTTTGTGACGAAGTATATAAGGTTATGCCATCTCTCAAAGGGGCCAGAGATACTCCCCTTCAAGCAGATCTTACGAAATTAGAAAGGAAAAAGTTTATATATACGTGGGAGACAGCGACAAAGCAAAATAAATAAAAATAAAAAAAAATAAAATATATATATATATATATATATATATATATATATATATATATATATATATATATATATATATAAACTGGAGGAAGTAAAGTGTTTTAGATATCTGGGAGTGGATCTGGCAGCGGATGGAACCATGGAAGCGGAAGTGAATCATAGGGTGGGGGAGGGGGCGAAAATCCTGGGAGCCTTGAAGAATGTGTGGAAGTCGAGAACATTATCTCGGAAAGCAAAAATGGGTATGTTTGAAGGAATAGTGGTTCCAACAATGTTGTATGGTTGCGAGGCGTGGGCTATGGATAGAGTTGTGCGCAGGAGAATGGATGTGCTGGAAATGAGATGTTTGAGGACAATGTGTGGTGTGAGGTGGTTTGATCGAGTAAGTAATGTAAGGGTAAGAGATATGTGTGGAAATAAAAAGAACGTGGTTGAGAGAGCAGAAGAGGGTGTTTTGAAATGGTTTGGGCACATGGAGAGAATGAGTGAGGAAATATTGACCAAGAGGATATATGTGTCGGAGGTGGAGGGAACGAGGAGAAGTGGGAGAGCAAATTGGAGGTGGAAAGATGGAGTGAAAAAGATTTTGTGTGATCGAGGCCTGAACATGCAGGAGGGTGAAAGGCGGGCAAGGAATAGAGTGAATTGGATCGATGTGGTATACCGGGGTTGACGTGCTGTCAGTGGCTTGAATCAGGGCATGTGAAGCGTCTGGGGTAAACCATGGAAAGCTGTGTGGGGCCTGGATGTGGAAAGGGAGCTGTGGTTTCGGGCATTATTGCATGACAGCTAGAGACTGAGTGTGAACGAATGAGGCCTTTGTTGTCTTTTCCTAGCGCTACCCCGCACACATGAAGGGGGAGGGGGATGGTATTCCATGTGTGGCGAGGTGGCGATGGGAATGAATAAAGGCAGACAGTGTGAACTGTGTGCATGGGTATATATGTATGTGTCTGTGTGTGTATATATATGTGTACATTGAGATGTATAGGTATGTATATTTGCGTGTGTGGACGTGTGTGTATATACATGTGTATGGGGGTGGGTTGGGCCATTTCTTTCGTCTGTTTCCTTGCGCTACCTCGCAAACGCGGGAGACAGCGACAAAGCAAAATAAATTAATAAAAGAAAAAAAAACATTATATATATATATATATATATATATATATATATATATATATATATATATATATATATATATATATTGAAAAGGATCACAATTTTGCGCGTGATCAAGATATTCCTATGAGTCCACGGGGAAAGTGAAACACGAAAAGTTCCCAAGTGTACTTTCGTGTAATAATCTCCCCTGATGATGTGATTATTACACGAAAGTGCACTTGGGACTTTTCGTGTTTCATTTTCCCCGTGGACTCGTAGGAATATATATATATATATATATATATATATATATATATGCTCACTGGCCACCAGCCCCTCTCTGGTAAGATCAGAGTAGGGGAAAAAAGGAAAATATATGTTTCTCCCGCCATCGTAAGAATATATCTATATTGGAGTGCCATCTTGGCGTTCATTTCTCGTGGCGATCGGTCCCCCTGGCGTTCAAGAAGGGGGATCTGATGTGTGTGTGTGTTCGTGAGCCAGCAGACGTCTTCGGGGGGGTCTCTCTCTGGGGGCGTGTTGTGGGTACTGATGATGGAGGTGGAGGAGTCCTCCTTCTCTCTCTCTCTCTCTCTCTCTCTCTCTCTCTCTCTCTCTCTCTCTCTCTCTCTCTCTCTCTCTCTCTCCCATCCCTCTCCTCTTCCCCCTTCCCATCCCCATCCCTCTCAAAACACTATTCACTACCACCACCCCCTCTCCCATCCCTTCCCCTTCCCCACACCCACAATTTACATCACCCCTCCCCTCCCTTCCCCTCCCTTCCCCTCCCCTTCGATTCCCTTCATTAGCCGTACATTTCCGAAGTAATGGAGGAGGAAGCTGCAGCTCCACCCCCCCATCATCCCCCCCATCATCCCCCCCATCATCCCCCCATCATCCCCCCCATCATCCCCCCATCATCCCCCCATCATCCCTCGCGTGCTTCTCTCTACCCCCTCTCCCCCCTTACCCCCACCCTCCCTCCTCTCTCTCTCTCTCTCTCTCTCTCTCTCTCTCTATCTCTATCTATCGATCTATCTATCTATATCTCTAAGCACCGTCGCCCCGCAGTTTCTACGGGGAGGTTTTTTTGGGAAGAGAAGCGCACAGGTTCGAACCCCTGTTGCGGCAGTCGGTCCACAGTCAACCCAGCCGTTTATCATACCCGTAGAAGTTGGTCGATAAAATATAACAGTCAGTTGATATACCTCGAAGAGATGTATATCAACTGATTGCTATATTTCTCTCTTGTGTCTCCCCTGATGATGTGATTATTACACGAAAGTGCACTTGGCAACTTGTCGTGTTTCATTTTCCCCGTGGACTCATAGGAATATATATATATATATATATATATATATATATATATATATATATATATATATATATATATATATATATATATATATGCTGCCTTGTTGTGAAGCAGGGAGCTGAGATGTATGTAGTTATATAAATCGCCCTCTCGACCATGTATATTTTATATAAGTTACCCCCGGGAGACGCCACTACGTTAATTAAGGTCATTAATGACCTCGAAGATGGTGTGTGTGTGTTGGCCAGTGGCGGCATCCCCCGTGGGCGGGGGGAGGGAGGAGGAGGAGGGAGGGGGGTGGTTGGATAATTCGTCCATAAATGGCTTGTTGTGTTCATGGGGTTGTTGACAGATGGTCGTTGGCTGGTAAGGGAGTTTGGTCAATCCAGGCTTTATGAATGGGTGGGGGGGGTGTGTTCGGTGGGTCCGTGGTCTTCGAGACACTACCGGGCTCCGCCCGCTCCAGGGTGCGCAGCGCGCGCGTGTCTCTCCTGTGCGCGGGGAGGAGGGGACGGTGGGTGGGGGGGTGACCGAATTGGAGGGGGCAGTATTGGAGGGTAATTGCCAATTTTGCAGCTTTTTTTTTACCTGTTGGTGCTATACGGGGAGGGACGTGTATGTGTGTGTGTGTGTGTGTGTGTGTGTGTGAGAGAGAGAGAGAGAGAGAGAGAGAGAGAGAGAGAGAGAGAGAGAGAGAGAGAGACTCAGAACTTCATCTTTCCTTCCCATCTCCTCATCTGTCTCTTCTGTTCCATCCCCATCCTCCCCTCCCCCAATCCACATCTCTCCCTTCTCCTCCTCCCCCACCCTCCTATTCCTCCCCTCCTTCAACTCCCCCTGTACAATCCACATCTTTCCCTCCCTCCTCCTTCCCCTCTCCTATTCCTCCCCTCCGTCAACTCCCCTTGTACAACCCACATCTTTCCCTCCCTCCTCCTCCCCCTCTCCCATTCCTCCCCTCCTTCAACTCCCCCTGTACAATCCACATCTCCTTCCCTCCCTCCTTCCCCTCTCCTATTCCTCCCCTCCTTCAACTCCCCCTGTACAATCCACATCTTTCCCTCCTTCCCCTCTCCCATTCCTCCCCTCCTTCACCTCCCCATGTCTTTGTGTGGCTGTCAGAACGCTACACCCTCCCCTTCTCCTCCCCCTTCCTCCCCCCCACATCTCTCTGACCCTTCCCCCCCTAAACAACCTTCCCCCCTCCCCCCCCTCCCCCTTCTCCTCCCGGGGCCTTTGACCTCCCCCAGGCGTCCTCCTCCTCCACTCTGACCCTCCCTCCCTCCCTCCCTCCTTCCCTCCCTCCCTCCCTCCCTCCTTCCCCCCCTCCCCCTCCTAAACAACCCCACCCCCCCCCCTTCACCCCCAGTGGGGCCTTTGACCACCACCAGACCCCTCCCCTCCCCCCTTCTACCCCAGGGGGGGGGAGGGCGGTCTCGCCCTCCTCCCCCCTCCTCCTCCTCCTCCTCCTCCGTGTGTGGACATCCCAACGCGTCCCGTCCCGATCCGTCTTGATCCCAAAAGATCCCAGGGTGGCCGAAGCTCCATCCCCAGAGGGGAAGAGAGGCGAGGGGAAGAGGAAGGGGTTATGCATCTCAAGCAGTGGTGGGTGGGGGAGGGGGGCGTGGTGGAGGGGCGGGGCCTGGCTGGCTGGCGGCCCCGCCCAGAGTCTCGATCCGGATTCGAGTCTGTTGTGGTTTTTAGGAGGTTGTTTGCGTTTTCGTCTCGAATCCGGATTTTTTTTGTCCTGTGTGTCTTCAGGCCCGAACGCACGTACGCACACGCGCGTGCGTCGCTGCTGTCACGCACGTACGTGCCACTGTTGCTGTCACGTGCTGTCGTATTGCAGGTACCGAACACTTTGAAAAATATGATATTAAAGAAATAAGGTCTTGTTAGGCATTTTTAGGAACGAAGAGAATTTAAGAAAATATCCGTATTGGGCATTTTTATGAAGGAAGGGAAATAAAGAAAATGTCCGTATTGGGCATTTTTGCGGACGAAAGGATTTAAGAAAAGGTCCGTATTGGGCATTTTTATGAAGGAAGGGAAATAGAAAATGTCCCTATTGGGCATTTTCATGAAGGGGGAAATTGAAAAATGTCCTTTTTGGGGCATTTTCGTGGAGGAAAGGAATAGGAAATGTCCTTATTGGGCATTTTTATGAAGAAAAAGAAATAAAAAAATGCCCTTATTGTGGTATTTTCTTGAACGAAGGGGAATTTTAAAAAATGCCCTTATTGGGCATTTACATGAAGGGAGGGAAAAGGAGAATTGGCCGGAGACATTAGTCACCTGTGTATCCCATGGAAGATGGGGGGAGGGGAGGGGAGGGGGGGATGGATGGTGTATGACCCCAGAGAGAGAGAGAGGGAGGGATGGATGGTGTATGACCCCAGAGAGGGAGGGAGGGAGGGATGGATGGTGTATGACCCCAGAGAGGGAGGGAGGGATGGATGGTGTATGATCCTGTGTCTCTTTGACGATCTCCTCCCCGCCCCTCCACCTGTGTACTGTATGATTGGCATTCTTTCTCATCATCTGATTCTAGTGTTCCCCTCCCCCTCCCTCTCTGGGGGGGTTGGGGTTAAGGGGGTGGACCTGCTGCTCCTCTTTGCTCCTCCTTCCAATCATGGTCCTTCTTCTTTTGTGAGATAACGTGCTTTTAGTGCGCCTCTCTCTCTCTCTCTCTCTCTCTCTCTCTCTCTCTCTCTCTCTCTCTCTCTCTCTCTCTATCTATCTATCTATCTATCTATCTATGTCTATCTGTCCAATCTAGCTCTGCCTCATGGCGAAATCTCAGGTGAGCGTCTCTCTCTCTCTCTCTCTCTCTCTCTCTCTCTCTCTCTCTCTCTCTCTCTCTCTCTCTCTCTCTCCGTAGATTTGGCTTCCTGAGAACATGTTCTCTTGTCTTTACCGAGTTTAGAAAAATGATGAAAGACTCTATATAACACACACCTTCCTGTGGACACACATGAGTCACTTATTATTATTATTATTATTATTATTTATTATTATTATTATTATTATTATTATTATTATTATTATTATTATTATTATTGATTATTATTATTGATTGTTTTTATTATTATAATCATTATTATATTATTATTATTATTGTTATTATTATATTAGTATTATTTTTATCATTATTATTTTTATTATTATCTTATTATTTTTATTATTATTATTTGTGTCGTGTGAGACAACTTAGAGGGGTCGGAGCTGAGATTTGGCTCTGGGGGGGAAACACTTCAAAAATATCCTCCCCTCTTTTATTATAACTTGGTAAAAACATTGAAGTGCAGGAAAATGTATGAAAACCGAGGGAGGATTGGTTCTCGAAGGGTACAGCTGGGTTACCGGGTTCAGTCCGTGGTTTATCATATATGAAAAGACGAGAGGTGATGGGAGTCGTGAAGGGGGAAGGGTACAGTGAAGGGAGACGGATGCAGTGAAGGGAGACGTGTGCCGTGAAGGGAGACGGGTGCTGGGAAGGGAGACGGAGTGCAGTGAAGGGAGATGGGTGCCGTGAAGGGAGATGGGTGCAGTGAAGGGAGACGGGTGCCGTGAAGGGAGACTGAGTGCTGGGAAGGGAAACGGGTGCTGGGAAGGGAGACGGGTGCCGTGAAGGGAGACGGGTGCAGTGAAGGGAGACGGGTGCTGGGAAGGGAGACGGGTGCAGGAATATTTTGGAAATGTTAGGAGCTTCGTTGAGGCCATATAGAAAGGAAGAAAAGAAAAAAAAAGGTGGAGTGGTTCTGGCATTTTGAGTTGAGGAGCAAGGACGCACGCGAACGAAAAGGAGCGAGTGTCACTTGAAGTGTGTGTGTGTGTGTGTGTGTGTGTGTGTGTGTGTGTGGGAGGTGTGAGGTGAGAAATCTTGGTGTGGGTTGTGGGGTTGTGTGGGGAGGTGGTCATTAGTGTCCATGTGTGTCTGATGGCGAAAAGAAGAGAGAGAAAGACGAAAGGGAGCGTTTTTTTTTTTCTCTCTTTTTTTTGGTGGAGGAGGAGGAGCAGCTGAGCGAGTGCTTTGGCAATACGGTGTACGTGATTGGCTCTTGGCAGCTGGGGAATGGGAATGCTTTGGGTGGTGATTAGCCAGTTAAAAGGTATGTCTCATAGAGGGAGACATGTGATTAAGGAGGGGGAGTGTGGGTTCCTTGGTATACGTAAAAAAAGAGAGGGAGGGGACATGTGTGATGAAGGGTGGGGGGTTCTCCTTGGTATACATAAAAAGTGGGGGGGTATTTTTGTAGAATTCTGTACGGAGGCAATTGGTCATCAGATAGATATACGTGGGCGAATAGGTTTTACCATATTTTCATGTGGTGATGGACGCCGCGGGTGGGAGAGGAAAGTGAATTTATGGGTCTTCGAGCGAGGGACGTGCGTCCAATATGACTTGGGTTGGGAGAGAGAAAGAGAGGGAGGGAGTGCATATGGGAAGTGAACTCGCTGCTATTTGCAGATGACGCGGCTCTGGTGGTGGCAGATCCGCCAGAGGTAAGATCGAGAGCTTGGCTGTCGTAGTTGAGGATCGTGTGTGAGAAAGTTGAGAGAAATGGTGAATAGAAAGTCGTTCAACTTGAGGTGTGACAGTAGAATGAGATAGAGAGATTGGACTGTCAAAAAGTCGTTTGCTGAGGTGTTACACTAGAGTGAGATAAGGAGATTGGACTTCAGGGAAAGTGAGAGTTTCGAAGTACCTGGACGTAAACAGCGGACGGAGCTATGGGGTCTGAAGTCAGTCGAAGGGTGGAAGATGGTAGGGGTTCGTCGACCTAAATGTCAAGGATGCATTAAAGTGCTTCTTGAAAGCACGGTAGTTCCGACACTCTTGCATATGGATACGAGCGTTGGTTCTTGCACTGTTGCATATGGATACGAGCGTTGGTTCTTGCACTGTTGCATATGGATACGAGCGTTGGGTCTTGAACACACAACGGAAGAAGGTGGAGGATGTGTTGGAAGTGGAACATCTGTACAAGGAGGGTGTGTAGTGCAAGGGTTGTTTTGAGTGTGTTTGAGGAGCGACAGTGTCAGTCAAAAGGCGTGGCCAAGAACGATCGAGAGAGAGAGAGAGAGAGAGAGAGAGAGAGAGAGAGATTCGACCATGGTTTACCGAGAATGTTTGGGCATAATGGAGAGGATGAGTGAAGAGACGTGCTGTTGAGGATCTTCCGTCAGAAGGGGAGGCAACCGCTCTCTCTCTCTCTCTCTCTCTCTCTCTCTCTCTCTCTCTCTCTCTC
This sequence comes from Panulirus ornatus, assembly GCF_036320965.1. NCBI lineage: Eukaryota > Metazoa > Arthropoda > Malacostraca > Decapoda > Palinuridae > Panulirus > Panulirus ornatus. The sequence continues at coordinate 21,187,640 of NC_092235.1, forward strand.
TCTCTCTCTCTCTCTCTCTCTCTCTCTCTCTCGCCTCCTCACACCATGTATCGTCCTCTGACCTTACCATGCCAGCACGTTCCCCCTCGTACTTTCCTTTGCCTTCGGGGATTTACGAAGTAAAGTGACCTTTCTGTTGTACCCAACTTTACCCTTATAACGCACCGATCTCTCCCTCCACTCGCTCCTAGTACACACAGGAACTTTAGCCCCGTCGTCCACCCTATGATTTGACTTTGGCTTCCCCCCCTACAGTTACAGCCACAGGCATACTTCACTAATGTACGTGCTTGTCTTCCCAGTGCTAGCTAATGTGTCCGGAGGGAGTGAAAGAGAGAGAGAGAGAGAGAGAGAGAGAGAGAGAGAGAGAGAGAGAGAGAGAGAGAGAGAGAGAGAACCATTTCACACGGCCATCCTCATCTCCTCCATAAAAGACGAGGTTGATGTCACACATCCATCTTTACCCCCATCTACTCCATAAAAGACCAGGTAGATTCAAGTCCAAAAGGGACACAAGTAGACATAAGCCTCCGACGGACCGTCTGCTTCCCTCGTCTTCCTCGTATAGTCACAAGGTCAAGGGGTTGTTTTTTCAGACCTTTTCATCTTATGTTAGGATCAGGTGGCTTCCCAGTGGCCGATGTTCGTTTTGGGTGCGTATTTTCACAGCTATCAGGGTCCCGAAGTGTCTCCACGAGTTGAGGACTCGTTCCACTGAAATTTGAGCGTCGCCGGATTCCGTCAAAGGCTTTCCCATCTTATGAAAAGAATATCGCGTTCCATCCTCCGGGATCATGGGGAAAGAAAACGAGAGGTTGGTTGCGCTCTCTCTGTCGTGCTAGAAACTGGGAAGATCCTGAGGATAAGACTGTGGAAATATATCTTTATTTTTTTTTTCAATTTAAAGTTCATCTCGATGAAGCTACATATGTAGGCTCGGGGATCGCTAGGTTAATGAAGAAGTTGGTTTTTTTTTTCGGGATATTTCTTTGAGGGGGATGATGATGATGATGTCAGGGGTCATAGAAAACGTGGTGGGGGAGTGAACACACACACACACACGCACACACACACACACATTCGTTGAGGGCCAAGCGATCGGGCAGTACGTCTGTTTTTACATGACGTTTGTGTCTTATCTCTCTCTCTCTCTCTCTCTCTCTCTCTCTCTCTCTCTCTCTCTCTCTCTCTCTCTCTCTCTCTCCCTGCCCAAACTAACGCCTCGTTTCCCCCCACTTAACTACCTTGTCCACTCGTTCCCCACCACAACTCTCCTCGTCTCGTGTCCTTCCAAAGGCGTCGAAAAAAAAAAATGTAGCTTCGTCTCTTCGATGTATATCAACTGACTTAAATTTTTTCTCTCTTGTGTCTCCCCTGATGATGTGATTATAACAGGAAAGTGCACTTGGGAACTTATCGTGTTTCATTTTCCCCGTGGACTCATAGGAATATATATATATATATATATATATATATATATATTTTGCTTTGTCGCTGTCTCCCGCGTTAGCGAGGTAGCGCAAGGAAACAGACGAAAGAATGGCCCAACCCACCCACATCTTGAATCATTGTGTGCTGGGCCATATGTGTATATAGCACATGTGGTCTTAAATCATTGTGTGGTGGGTCATATGTGTACAGTATATGTGGTCTTAACTCATTGTGTGGTGGGCCATATGTGTATATAGTATATATATGGTCTTTAAGTGTGAGGATTACATTTTTTGGTTTTGGGTGATGGTTAATGTAATTTGACATTGGCGACCCGACTGACCCCTGGCGCAAAACAGGGTCAAAGGTCATGTAATCAACCACCTATTCTTGTCTAGCCATCTGGTAGACTAGCTAACCTACCATACAGGTGTATTATGACCTGGTAGACACTGCCAGCCAACCATACAGGTGTATTATGACCTGGTAGACACTACCAACCAACCATACAGGTGTATTATCACCTGGTAGACACTACCAACCAACCATACAGGTGTATTATCACCTGGTAGACCCTACCAACCAACCATACAGTTGTATTATCACCTGGTCGACCCTACCAGCCAACCATACAGGTGTATTATCACCTGGTAGACCCTACCAACCAACCATACAGTTGTATTATCACCTGGTAGATCCACCTACCAACCAACCATACAGTTGTATTATCACCTGGTAGATCCACCTACCAACCAACCATACAGGTGTATTATCACCTGGTCGACTCTACCAACCAACCATACAGTTGTATTATCACCTGGTCGACCCTACCAGCCAACCATACAGGTGTATTATCACCTGGTAGACCCCATCAACCAACCATACAGGTGTATATCCCCACCTGGTCGACAGCTCCCGTGTGTTGTACACCGATCTGGTCGTGTGTGTGTGTGTGTGTGTGTGTGTGTGTGTGTGTGTGCCCCCTCACCTGGAGTCCACAGTCAAATGGTAATTGACTTAAGCAGGAGACCGGGCGTTACGTGACGAGGGTACTCCACTAGAAACTGTAGTGGAGGGGAGGGGGATGGTGGGGTCTCTCTCTCTCTCTCTCTCTCTCTCTCTCTCTCTCTCTCTCTCTCTCTCTCTCTCTCTCTCTCCCCTAAGTACTGTCTCTTTGTAGAGGGGGAGACTTTGTGTGGTGGTGGGGGAAGTGATCGGGGCCTGAACATGCAGGAGGGTGAAAGGCGTGCAAGGAATAGAGTGAATTGGAACGATGTGGTATACCGGGGTCGACGTGCTGTCAGTGGATTGAACCAGGGCATGTAAAGCGTCTGGGGTAAACCATGGAAAGTTCTGTGGGGCCTGGATGTGGAAAGGGAGCTGTGGTTTCGGTGCATTATTACATGACAGCTAGAGACTGAGTGTGAACGAATGGGGCCTTTGTTGTCTTTTCCTAGCGCTACCTCGCGCACATGAGGGGGGGAGGGGGTTGTTATTCCATGTGTGGCGAGGTGGCGATGGGAATAAATAAAGGCAGACAGTATGAATTATGTACATGTGTATATATGTATATGTCTGTGTGTGTACATATATGTATACATTGAGATGTATAGGTATGTATATTTGCGTGTGTGGACGTGTATGTATATACATGTGTATGTGGGTGGGTTGGGCCATTTTTTTTGCCTGTTTCCTTGCGCTACCTCGCTAACGCGGGAGACAGCAAAAAAAAAAGAAAAAAATATGTGTATGTATGTATACAGGCCCTGCTGTTCCTCCACCTTCTATCACTAGGTCTCTGTTGTTCCTCCACCTTCTATCACTAGGTCTCTGTTGTTCCTCCACCTTCTAACACTCGTCCTTGCTGTTCCTCCACCATCTAACACTCGTCCCTGCTGTACCTCCACCTTCTAACACTCGTCCCTGCTGTTCCTCCACCTTCTAACACTCGTTCATGCTGTTCATCCACCTTCTAACACTCGTCCCTGCTGTTCCTCCACCTTCTAACACTCGTCCCTGCTGTTCCTCCACCATCTAACACTCGTCCCTGCTGTTCCTCCACCCTCTAACACTCGTCCCTGCTGTACCTCCACCTTCTAACACTCGGCCCTGCTGTTCCTCCACCATCAAACACTCGCCTCTAATCTTAATTCCACCTTCTTAAC